>NW_006285040.1:5422343-5433789 GCF_000327345.1 Myotis davidii
GAAAGTAGACCAAGAAAACTTTCTGATAAAACTGAGAAAAAGAAAGGCATCAAGGATGACTCCAAGTTTTCTGGCCTGAGCCACCAAAAGAAGGGAACTGACATCAACTGAAGAGGACAGACAGCTTTGGTAGAACAGGCTGTGGGGAAGCAACAGTAGTTCAATTTTGAATATGCAGAATTTGAGATTGTATTAGACTGCCAAGTGGAAATTTCCCATTTGGTTGAAAGACCAAGATGCATCCAGTGGCCATGAGCATATTGACAGTATGTGGTCCTTTGGGTACAAGGAATTGTGGAGACTCCTGGAGCACAGTGAAGATCTATATTATGCGAGGCTCACTCAGACCGGGAAGCATGGTCACTTTTGAGTTACATGTTCAGTTGTAATGTTTTTGCCCTGCTATTGATTCAGGGGTGAAGCTCATTTAACTTACTCCTTAAGACTTTCTCTGTTTCAGGATATAATATTTTAGATGGTAAAGAATGAGTCTATGAAGAAGAATTCTTAAATGAACCTGTCTTTTCTTCAAGTTTATTCTTTCCTAATGGCCTCTTTGCTGTAATTGCTGGAGTGACGCTGGGTTGTTCAGCGGGTACAATGGCAAGTTAGCATAATGAAGTGTCCTGGCTAAGAACAGAAGGTCGATGGCTGAATATTTTATTAATATTCAAAAGATTTTATATTAAAACATGTCTTGAATTTTTTTTCCTATGCCCCTATCATCATAAGGATATTTTTTCTCAAGGAGTTTGTACTAATATGAAACCATCACCTTCAATGTCATTATAATATTCTTCAAGGTGCTTGAAATTCATTAATATCTCAAGGGATATTGCTGATCACTGTTACCTTAGTCCTAATATGTAGTATCAGAAATAACAAGATATAAATAATTGAGTAGAATTTAATCTAATAAGTATATTTAAAGTTCATCTCTTCCCCAAAACAGCATTTTAATTACATTCAAATTGTACTCATTTTATATAGATATCAACAAAGTCATCATTTCCACAAGGGGCTAGATATTAGAAAACAGATAAAAATGAAACAAGTTTTATTTTTCAAAAGTCCTTAACTTCCAAATTTAGAACACCGGGAACTGCTAAATATACACCTAAACAAAATGTAAACATTATCAGAGGAACACAAGTTGCTCTAATAGAAAAAAAAACTGTAATACACATACAGTGAAACGTAATTCACATAGATTCAATTCATAGGTATGTCTCAAAGTATAAAATAAATTTTAAAAACCAAATATCTACAAATACAGGCCAAAATCACAGGTGACATTCTAAACTAATATATCAATATATAATGCTTTCCCAGAGGAAGTAGAAGGGTTCTCAAGATTTTATGTTGACCTATAAATTTTCACTTCTTTGTTCTCAAATACAGAAGCAGATGACTCAGAGTTCTTGTCTTTAAATTAATTTCCTGTTGGTGCTGTTATCTAGAAATGACCCAAATGTATCATGACAAGTGCTACCAAACCTGTTCTATTTAGAGCTCAGTGACCAAGACATTTCATTCTTTTTTACCTGTATCTCTATTTCCCTTCAAAAAGCTTCTTAGGAAACTTTATAGATAGTGGTGGTAAAGAGTTCAAACCAAATAATTCTGAATTGACAAAGAAGTAGATAGTTGGCACTAACACAGTTTTATAAAAAAAAATCACCACCATCACCACCCTAATTTATTAAACCGTAAGTGCAAAAAAAAAAAAAGAAAGAAATCATATCCAAAACATAGCAGGATAAAAAGTACTGGAAACGAATAGAAGGCATTTAGAACTGTGATGCTTGTGGGCTTCAGTTTGGAAGACATACAGCAAGCAAGTTATCACTACCTGTTAAACTACTTGTATAATTTGTTTAAATTTCTAACTTGTCTAAATCAAGTTGCCCTAGACAAAACAAAAAGGTCATAATTACTGTGCTCATGTAAGTTGTAATATGGGAGGAAGAATGGGGTAAGGTTAAAAGAGGCAGAACCAGCAAGAAAACTAAGCACTGAATTTGACCTGAGGAATGTTGCCTTTCTTCAGACTTTCCTGCATTACATAATTGCAGAAAAAGAATACCCCTCTTTTTTTTCTTAATGTATCTTAGGCCAAAAATGACAGAATAAATAGTCCTTAATTAGCACACACTATTTTTTAAAAGAAACATTTTTTAATCTGGTTGTTTGCTTGTTGGCTTTTTAATCATAAATCTTAAGAATTGACTCTTCTAAAATGGTGCACAGATGTACTGATATATTCAGGCCTTTCTTAAAAGTAAACAACTTAAATAGGGGGTATTTGTAATAGTGTTAACAATAAAAAGTAAACAAACTTACTTTGCATTAAAAAAATAATCAATATGAACTATAATTCAGTGTTTTAAACAAATGAAACACTCAACTTCAAATTAAGTATATTTAAAATAACTGCTGTTGTGTCAAATAATGAAACTACTATGTTTTATTCAATTAGAAACTTACAATTAATAAACATTACATAATCATTCTATGTTATCACTATTAAAATTATCATTATCTCTTTTATATGAAGATGTCTGGTTCTAAAGCAATACTCTAAACCAGATAAGCCCATCTAAGTTTTTGGAAGTCAGTGCATTCTGTAACTAAGTGCTCTTGAAAGGTTGAAAGATAAAGAGATAAGTAATCTGAACGATATCCTTAATGACCACAAATACTGCCAGTACTCAAAGTCAAGAATGGTATAACCCGAGTGTCAATCAGTTGTCATTTTTTCTCCTGATGGAAGGCGTTCCCATAACTGTAGCAACTGTTCCCCAATCTGAGGTTCTAGTTCCTAGATAAATCAAAAGTCAGAATAAACATTAAAATAACTGGATTAAATTTTATAATCACCAATACCTACACTGATAAAAATGTAAGAAAATCACTGTAAATTTTATTTTTCTACCAGCACATACTAAAATTATATGGAATACATTGCTCTAATTCTTTGCTTTAGGATTTATGAAGCATTTAACACTGTAGTTAACCTGCAAATATTGCAACTATTTGTGACAACTTGATGAGAGACTTCCATGGAGTTCTGCTAGAATTTTTTTTTTTTTGTATCTGGAAATAATGAATTTTGTTTCTAATCGATATTTAGCAAAAGCATTCAGCTTGAACTATAAAACATAGCATATTAGATATTTCCAGTGTTTTTTACCAAGAGACTAGCTTAGATGACTATATAATAATCTTATCTTATGTATTAGACTTATTTCAAAATCACTATTTAGGATGAAAATAAAAATATTCTTATATAACTGAAAAGAATGTTATTTACAGTCCTCTTGTGACAAGATGTGCTTTTAAAAAGAATCCACTCTTCATGTGGTAATCTGAAGTGAGTCACACTGGTTCAAATAAATTATTAGCTGTGTGACCTTAGGCAAAACTAATTTCTCTGAATCTATTTTATCCTACATAAAATTGGGCTAATAATTCATTGTGTGCATTAAATTACCTCATATTAGAGTTAGCACAGTAATCCATATGTACATTAATTCCCATCACCCTAGCTAGTTTAAAATGTATGTCATGAAGACAAGGTAAAATATAATAGAAATAAAACAAGCCACAAAAATATAAAAAGGTTAATTTTTTACATTACACAATTAGTTAAAGTCTTAATGGAATTTAGATACTGTTGTTATCCTTAGATTTTAGTAAAATTACAATACTTCAGAATTACACTCAGTTTTGATCATATCTTAGGACAGTGATGGCGAACCTATGACACGCGTGTCAGAAGTGACACGTGAACTCATTTTTTTGGTTGATTTTTCTTTGTTAAATGGCATTTAAATATATAAAATAAATATCAAAAATATGTCTTTGTTTTACTATGGTTGCAAATATCAAAAAATTTCTATATGTGTCACGGCACCAGAGTTAAGTTAGGGTTTTTCAAAATGCTGACACGTTAAGCTCAAAAGGTTCGCCATCACTGTCTTAGGAGGATAACAGGAGTCTCCAAAAAGGAACTTAAGATTTTACTAGCTCCTTTACAAATGGGAACCACTATTTTCCGTGTGCATGTGGAAAATAGGATATATATTCTTACATCCTCAAACAAATCACTAAATAACAGCAAAACAAAATAAAAAGTAGAAGAAAAATATTAAATGCCATTGTATACCTGCCCATCTCTGCTTATCTGGACTTTCTTGTTATCATTCCAAGGATTGAGCAAATGGTGTGCAAACTGAAAGGGAAGACTTTCTTTTCGTATCCACTCCACCTTAAATACTCCTCCTAATCCAGCTGAGCCCCAATCCTGGCTCTTCTCCTTTCCTATCTCAGATGACATCCTAGAAAATCCCTGTGGATAAAATGAGGTGGAAGGATAAAAGTGAATTCAATTTATCTGAGAAAGCTATGAGGGTTTTTTAAAGGGGAAAAATATAATATAAAAATAATACATAGCTAACAAAAAAGGGGAGGAGCATCTGTAATACTTTCAATAATAAAGATCAATTAAAAAATAAGATACTTATTAAGTGTCTTTATAAAAAAAAATAAGCAAATTTTATAGGAAAGACCAATTCCAGACTTCTAATATAATTTCAGATATGACAGATATTTTCTAAATAATATTTCAATAGTTCTAAACCCACATTTATTCCATAATAAATGGATACAATCTAACTCCTATGCTTTTACTTCCAAAAATTATATTATCAAATTCATTATTTTATAAATTCAAATATGAGTTAAGACACTCAGTTTCTTGATTGTCAATACTAACTTCCTTGACCTATTTAAATAAACATTTTACCAAAAATTCAAGATTCTCATTGCTTTTAATCTACCCCAGAAATAGTAAATCTACAGTTGTCTTCAGAAGCAGAAATTGTTTATCTGGAGAGGTTCTGGTAAGATAAGGCAAAAACAAAGGGATCCCTATTTATCATGCCCTTGAGGAGGTGCAATGTATTTCTCATTCTAAGACAAAATTGCATTCCGATAGAATACAAAGCCAGGGTTTTTGTTGTTGTTGTTTGTTTTTTATCTCTATGGTCTAACCTGCAGCCAGAAGAACCCTTACTGCTTCAGGATGGCTCACCTGGAAATGTCCAGATCCTTGAACAGAAAAAACCAAGTAAACCATGCTGCTTTCCCAAAAGGCTCGATTTAGCTTCCGCTCATTACTAGGGGTTGTAGACCAAATACCCTTCTGTTGAGAAATTTCAAGGTTTCTCAAATTGCTACTCTTCATTATGAAGTATCGAATAGGCATGTTTGGTCTTGGTGAAGGAGATTTTGACCCCTATAAAAGAATGCATAAATTCTTGAAAGGTAATTTGACCTTTCGGAATCAATAGGCTCCATTAAATAACATCTTCATGAACACATAAACCAAAATATTTTACCAAATATTCAACAAATATGAACAGCTCTGTCATTCATTCCTGAAAAACTACACAAGGCTCAATCAAAATGAGGTTAAAGAGCCCAAACCAAGTACTCAGTTTCAGAGCATTCAAAATCCCTTATCAAGTAAAGATCCTGGATTACCAACTTTGATTTATACTCCAATGTACTTCCAGAAAATATTTTAATAAACTTCAAAGTCTGAAAACAAAACAAATATTGCTCCAGCTTATTGCCAGGATACAGTTTCCAGGTAACAGTGCAAGGAAACAAAGAGAAACCAATGGTCTTGCTGAAATGCAGAGACAGACCAAGCAACTAGTATTTGCATGGCAGTGAACTAGACCGAAGGAAGTTGCACAGAAAGTGAGCTCATGTGAAACGGCAGAGGATTCCCATGGGTTTTGGTTAAGTGCTGACCTGCACACAAGTAAGAAAAAGTGACTTGAGGCCAGGAAAAGACCCAAAGGAAGGAAGTACACCTGATAATTCTGAGCGCTCACACATATGGCTGAGAATACTTCCTGTTATCCCCAACCAAAACAGATATAATTTGGACTAATAATGGGTCATTAGTCCACAGAAACATCACACCTTAGTATCAGAACTAAATTAGTACCAGATAAAAACTGCTCTGGAACCACCCTAGCACTGCTTACTAGCAAATCCTGAAAAGATTAAATTGATTGCCACTAACTTAACTGTATACCAAAAGGATATCTAACACTACTTAAAGGAATACAACAAAAATCATGTAGCCAAACAAAATTATAAGGAATGCAAAGGAACAGAAGAATATGATCCATAACTGGAAAATAAATTAATCACTAGGAACAGACTCAGATGATGCAATTAGGAAATAAGAATATTAAGGCAGGTATGATAAATATGCTTACTATCTTCAAGATGGTAAAGGAAACATGAACATGATGAGAGGAGAAATGGAAGGTATTTTTTAAAGACCCAAAGGATGCTCTGGAGATGAACTTATAGTATCTGAAGTGAAAAATACACTAGAAAGAATGCATAGTAGATTAGACACTACAAATAAAAATACAAGTGACCTAACTTAAAGATACAGCAATAGAAACCTCTCAAATGAAGCAGAGAGAAAATAACTGAAATATAATTACCAGAGCATCAGTGACCTGTGGGAAAATATCAAGTAGCCTTAGATTTGTATATCCAGGATCCCAGAAAGGAGAAGTGAGAGGTGAAATATAAAATATAAGTGAAGAGCCCTGGCCAGTGTTGTTCAGCGGTTAGAGCATCAGCCCACGCACTGAAGGATCACAGGTTCAATTCCTGGTAAAGGGCATGTCCTGGGTTGCGGGTTCAATCCCCACATGAGTTAGGGCATGTGTGGGAGGCAACCAATTGATGTGTCTTTCTCACATCACTGTTTCTCGCTCTCCCTCTCCCTCTCTCCTATTCTCTCAAAAAAAGCAATGGAAAAAATATCCTCAGGTAAGGATTAACAACAAAAAAAGTGAAAAAGTAATGGTCTTACATTTCCCAAAATTGATGGAAACTATAAATACACAGAATGAAGAAGAAACAGAAGGAAAACTAGACCAAATCATATCAAAATCAAACTGCTAAAAACAAGTGGTAAAAAGAAAATCTTAATAAAAACAGCTACAGGGCCCAGGTGAGTGACTCGGCTGAGTGTCATGTCACCCTATGCACGAAAAATGTTACGGGTTCACCAGAACACAACATACAGCACAACAAATAACCCTAGTCAAATACTTACTCAGGTACTAACAATACAAGAAGGTAGAACTAAATATATTCTAACATTAGAAATCATTCATTTTACAAATTTTTTAAAAGATACATAGTTCTCAATTCCCCATCAAAATTTCCTATCTTCCTAGTTCCATCCTGTTTTGTTTTATACTATATCCATTGAGTTGATAAAAGCAATTAACAAAAAAAATTCTTTTCAATTCTAAAATTATAAACCAAAGTTAAGATAATCTTCTTATTTTGTTTTAAACTATATCCATTGAGTTGATAAAATCAACAAAAAAAATTCTTTTCAATTCTAAAATTATAAACCAAAGTTAAGATAATCTTCTTATTTGTTTTAACAACAACAAAAAGAAGTTCTAAAGAAATAGAAAGGAAATAATGAACTAGTTAGCTACATGCCATCAGTGAATGATCTGTTAGTTTTAAAACACACCAACATGGTAATAACTAGAAAAAATTGGCAAGCAAAAGAAACAAAAAATTTACTCAAGGTGTCTCAAGTTTGCCAGCTTCAATATATATCTAGAACAGAGCCCACAATTAGTAACTGAATATAATTGGTTTATGATTTTAAATACGTAATATTCAATGTGCTAAAAATGTATTCCTTGCTACATCAACTTTAAGATACTCTACCTTTCCTGAGGATGGAGGAGAAGGGCTAGCACAAGGACTTGGGTAATCTTCTGTAGATTTTGCAGAAGCTTGATCTGGTCGGTCATCAGTGCTTCGTTTAGGATGTAAAATTCCTCTATCTTTGTACTTCTGAGGTGGATGTAGTGCTGGAGATGGAGATTTCATCAATACTCTTGAGTGAGAAGGAAGAAGCAAAGACAACCCATTATATGTAAGTTATATGTAAGTTCATAATACAAAGCAAATGCCATTTTCAATCAAAGTTTCAAAGACATTATAGTTGATAGGACAATTTTTAAAAGGGAATTTCATTCTTCTATTACATTTGGAAGTTAAGAAACAGTTGGACTATTATGGTACAGTTTACAAAAACAAATATGCAAAAATATATTTTTAAGACAATCTACAAAAGTCTTTAACTTAATATTAAAAATTACCCAAGTATTATTTCCCTTACCAAATCCCTTACCAAATCCTCCTTTATGATGGTATAGGAGAGAACTTAACAATTATATTTTATATTGACATTTAATGTCTTTAACATTATAAAATTATTAAACTACATCTAAGCCAATGGCCTTACAAGAGTATCACCCACTCCACTTCCCTTCCACCTCCACAGCATATCTTAGAGCCAAGTAAAATAGACATAAAAAGCATACTAAAAATTGTAGTAAGGTAAAGTGTAAATAATGCTGGACTAGAGTCAGGATAGGAGATTTCTAGGACAGTACTAAATTTACAACTAACTAGGTATATGATCCTGGGCAAGTCTCTTAATTTATGAGCTTAAAAAGTATATATTTGTGGAACAACCAGACATTTAAAAATAAATGAGTACTTCCTAAAATCATGCAATATCCACCTATACAATATTCTCGCCCAAACACTGGATCTAATCAAGCACTGAGAGCTAACTACCAGTTTACATGAACTACTTAGGATATAGCAATAAATAATGCCAGGAGAAGTGAAGAGACAAATCCAGAATGTGGTACAGTAAGTACTCAGTGTCATCAACAAGTTCTGTGACTTTAAGCAAAATGATGTATAATGAACCAATTTTACCATAGGCTAATTGACATAAATAAGAGTTAAGTTACTATGTCATCTCATCAACATTATAATAAAACACTTTGAATGAAATGATGTTATTCAAGGACCTGCTGTATATCTCACAGTACCACTGACCTAGCTTCTTCAAAAAGGCCAACTAAGGAACTGCTCTGATCACAAGGGACTCAAGAAACACAACACCCTGGTACAATGCATAAGTCCTCCCTGGATGCTAATTCAAATAAATCTATAGAGAACTGGGGAAATTATCATTTTATTGAAATTGACAATTGGATTTTGATTATGTAGAAAAAAATGCCTGTTGTATTAAGAGATGCGTAGTTAAATGTGGAAGGGTAAAATGACAGGATGTATGGTATTTATTTTGAAATATGTAAACAAAAAAGAAAGCGAAAGGAAAAAATATTTGGCTACAAACGAGTAGGTGAAATCTTGGTTATTATTGAATCAGAGCTGTGGAGTTCATTATAGTATTTCATTTACTTTGCTGTGTTTCACAATATTTATAATGAGTAAACTTAAAGCAGAAAAGGGTAAGTGTTCAATAATCCACAAGCTTCCATAGAGTCTTTGCAAGTCCTGCTTACAAGACAAGTTGAAATAGCTCATGCCCACAATTTTTTCCATTTCTATAAATATCTTAGATGAAGGATTGTTTCTTTCACAAATGAAATAAAATAGCTAAAACTTAAAGATATTAATAAAAATGTGATATATGCATATATGAATCATTAACAACTTGATTAGAAGTACAAAAATTAACTTTTCAAAGATTTTTTTCCTCTCATAATGAAAGTTCAATGACCTTTTTAGTTGCAACTTCTAACATTCCATCATTCTTACCCTGGTACCTAACTGACCTAAAAATTAGCTGACAGAACTTAATGAAGGCAAAACTTTATTAAAGTAAAAATGGTATTTTCAATAGAATTAAATACCTATTTTTGTGGTTTTCAAGTTGATCTTTTACTCTGAGCCTTATTTTAGCTTTTTTCTCATGTTTATTTGGTTTCCCCAAAACATTTCATTCAAGTAGAAACAAAGTAGTCCCGTAAACCAGCGGTTCTCAACCTGTGGGTCTCGACCCCTTTGGGGGTCTAATGACCCTTTCACAGGGGTCGCCTAAGACCATCGGAAAACACATATATAATTACATATTGTTTTTATGATTAATCACTATGCTTTAATGATGTTCAATTTGTAACAATGAAATTGGGGGTCACCACAACATGAGGAACTGTATTAAAGGGTCGCGGCATTAGAAAGGTTGAGAACCACTGCGGCATAAACCATTCCACCTAAATTTTCATTTAGGAGGAACAAAGAGTTCTGATATAGAACTCGCTTATAGCTCATTTTTTCTTACGTAAATCTTTTGCCATTAAATTACTATTTGAAAATGATTGGAGAATATTATAAGGCTGAGGTGCAGAATGTACAAAGCTTCAAATGTAGAGTTGAAGAGTTAATTGAAAATATAAGCAGCCCAGGCCAGTATGCAGTTGGTTGGAGCACTGTCCCATATATTGAAAGGTGTGGATGTACCTGGGGCACATACCTAGATTTCAGGTTCAATCCCTGGTTGGGTGCATACTGAAGGCAACCAATCAATGTTCTCTCTCACAATGATAATTAATTCTTTCTTTCTTTGTTTTCTTTCTCTCTCCACCCCCCTCCACCTGTCCTCTCTCTCTAAAAAGAAATCAATAAGCATATCCTCAGGTGAGGATTTTTTTTAAAAGAAAGAAAATGTAAGCAAATAGAATATGTACTATTTTTATATTTATCAAAGGATATTTATTATATTAAAAATAAATGAAATTCACTGACAAAAAGTGTTTTTATTGAAAACATTTATCTAATCTACATCTTGCTGTCCTAGAGTGAAAACTCTAACTATAAATAATTTTTCTCTAAGAAGTTATCCCACAAAGATGATAACTTCTCTCTTCAAAAATAAATCTTCCTAAGAGTCCTCATTCTATTCTTCAGCAAGATACATCAATTCTAAGCATAATCCATTAATTCTACAAAAAGTCCTACTGTTCAAAAGGTAAGAGAATGAAAAATGTCAGGCTACAACTTGTAAGAAAAGGAAATGCTTGACCCTGGTATCACAAGGTGGGTGGGAGGGGGGTGGGGAGGATGAACTTGTAAGACAATCAGTTTCTAAGTATAACTAATTACACTTTATAATTCTGATTTTCTTCTGTATTTCCAAATTTTATCAAATGAATATGTATTACTTTATAAAGGAAAAAGGAAGTTTTTATTCAAAAAAATGTGTGCAACTCTGTTAGTATGTGAATATAGGTACACACATAATACATATGCGCTTATACATACACACACACACACACAGAGTTCTCTATGAATCTAACAGGTTTTTTATAATTCAAAAAGAGCTTTCTTACTATTGACAATCATATAATAAATAAAAATGTCACATCCAATTGCAAAATGCCAGAAAGGTGCAGGAATAATAAGACCACATTAAAATATCTATGGAGATGTATGTGCACATTCTAAATATTTGCTGTTCAAGTAAGCTTTTAGAATAATCTTTTCAAAA
>NW_006285040.1:5433864-5435559 GCF_000327345.1 Myotis davidii
TGAACATCGCATATCTTTTGTTTCCATTGTTTCTATTTTCAGTTTTTACCAGTGAAATCATATTCTTACTACAGAGACTTTCCACCAATATTGCCAAAACTAGCATCACAGGCAAAATGTTGTCTTTGTTATCAACAAGGTAAGAAAATTTTTTCTAACGATAAAAAGAAACATATTTGATTCTATTAAATGTTTACAAGAAATAGTTCTGAATCATGCCCAATGATTCATTATAACCACTATCATATCCTATATAATAATAACCTAATATGCTAAGTGTCTGACCATTCGGCTGTTCGACCAGTCACTATGACGTGCACTGACCACCAGGGGGAAGACGCTCTGACCAGTAGGTTAGCTTGCTGCTGGGGTCCGGTCAATCGGGACTGGACGAGACAGGCCAGGCATGCCCTACAGCCCTCCCGTGGTCCTTCCCTGGCCCCGATTGTACAGCTGTGGAGTCCCTCAGCCTGGTCTGCACCCACTCGCAATCCAGGATGTCAGAGAGCCAGTTTCGGCCCAGTCCCCACAGGCCAGGCCAAGGGACCCCAGCGGTGCACAAATTCGTGCACTGGGCCTCTAGTTATATCATATTTTTGGATAAATAATTCAAGAAGAGCTTTCTTACTATTGACAATCATATAATAAAAATGTCACATCCAATTGCTAAATGCCAGAAAGAATAAAAGAATTTGATTAAATTGAAACAAATTTTGTCACAATAAATTTATTTACTTATTATATGGCTCTCAATAAAATGTAAATTCTCTGAAGGAAGAGGTCTATTTTGTTTTGTACATTGCTCTATCCCTCATACCAAGAACAACAGGCATTCAATGTATCACTGAATGAATAGATGGTTTTTCTGTAGGAATACTAGTCAGCAATATGATATCTAGGTAATACTTGTGGGTTGTTCTTTTAAATGGCTATAGCCATCACTTCTTGCTGTAGGGTACCTACGAAAGATGCCACTTGACATACCTTAACTAAAATGTAAAATAAAAAATGTTGCTATCTTCTCAACAGACCCTAAATTTGTGAATTCTTAAAAATAAACATTCTAAGTTTTTCTGAAAAAAAATTTCTTATTAAGTAACTCACATACCAATAGCCTAAAATCCTTCATATTATCTTAAAACTCATAAGAATTACTAGTGGCCTGGTGCAAGGATTCATGCACATTGAAAAAAAATAATTAGAATATTTTAATATTTAATATTGGATTTTGTATTCCACATAGTCCATGTACCATATTTGATTTTACAATCTGAAAAAGTTGAGGACACTGGTCTTCATTCAGAATTTGTGCCTTAACTATATGGTCAATGTCACGTTCCATTCATAATTTGGATTCACTATCTAATATCAATAATATGTGAGCGTGAGGCAGTCCGTGTTTCTGAAATTCAGTGACATGAATTTTAGCTGTAGCATTGCCAAATAAATCAAATTTACATATATCATTTAAAAAGAGCATTCAGTTTAATATTAAAAACACTGGCTACCAAGTCAGGTCTGTTTTCAACTTTTTTGCCAGCACTGTAAATTATTTGTAATACCTACCCATTTGGGGTGTCATGTCATGGTTATGAATAAATCAGGCTTGCCATACTTCGTTACAATTGCAATAGCATCCTGATATCACTGCTGCATATTTCTGGGAGTACTCCCAAAAGACGATGGAAGTATTAT
>NW_006285040.1:5435624-5469902 GCF_000327345.1 Myotis davidii
ATTTGTTTCATTTTAGTGGCATTCGGATTATTGGGATCTGGTTTACAATGAATGAACAGGTCCCTTTCAAAAGGAGGTTCTCCATCTTCGTTTCTAAATATGACGGCAATCTCAGTTACACAGGGAGGATTATATCCACCCAGATCACTATTATGATTATATTTAATTGCCATTGTTACTTCCGTGGGAGCAATACCTTCTGCTGCTGCTTCAGATTGGGCTTCCTTTTCTACCTCATGTAGCATCTTGTATGATTTTGTTAACTTGTTTATTTCATGCATGAGGTTGTTGATATTGATCATGAGTCTTTCTGAGCAACCGTGGTTTTCTGGGATTGCTAATCTTTTCCTTGTCACTTCGGCCGTGTCTAAAACGTAGAGTTGAACAAACTTCTGAGAAACACCATCTGAAGGATGTAAAGTTCCAGTACAGTGATAAACTTGACTGTGTATGCTAAAACAGTATGGCCCATATCCTGATGATGAAGTGATATTTGCACCCATTGAAGCAAAAGCAAAAGAACTATTTATGGAACGAATATTTTCCATAAAATTTTTACTGTCAGAATCTTCGTTTATCATTAATTTTTTAAAATATGCCAGGTATTCTGGAAAACTTATATCATTTGGACAAACTTTACCTTTGCTGCAACATTGAGTAAATTTTCCATCAGATGGTTTTCCATTGGAGAAATTTAGTGATAGGCAAAACTTACATGTAACAGTCATTTCACCACAACTATGTTTGATAACTGCATCCTCATTTACTTAATTTTTGCTGTGAAGGCAGTTCCTACCAGTATTGGTAGTACTTGTCGGTGACAGTTTTTCAGACATATTCTGTCAATGCTGATGCTTTCTTTCGGCCGCAGAGGTACACTGTGCCAACAGTTGGTCTTCAGACATATTCTAGTGATGACACCAGCTTCTTTCGGCTACAGAGGTACAATTGGGGCCGGCCACCCTGGGAGGGACCACGGGAAATTGGCCTGCCTAGAAGGGACCGCAGGAGGGCTTCAGGGCATGTCTGGCCCTGTCTCACCCCAGCAGCCCCAGCTTGCATCCCCAGCCTTGCAGCCCCAGCTTATGCCCCCAGCCTCACAGCCCCGCAGCCCCGCCTGGCACCCCACCTTGGCCTGGCACCGCCTGCTCACCTGCTCCACCATCCCAACATGGTCCCACTCTCGTTGGGGCCTATCGGGGCTAGCAGTGCCTCCACTGCCGCCTGCTGCTGGCGCCATGTTGCCAACACCTGCGAAGTACCGCACCATCCCCTGGTGGTCAGCGCATGTCATAGCAAGCGACTGAACTCCCTGTCGAACTCCCAAGGGGACAATTTGCATATTAGGCATTTATATAGAGGTTTTAGAAGGAAAAATCTCTTCCCATTTTACTGTGACCTTTCTGTGTTCCTTACATGATAACAATGTAATTTCTAAATATTATAAAAGCACATAATTCCATAATAAATAACTTTTCCTGGAGAAAATGTCTCCTGTTTCAAGCCATTAATTTACCTTTCTGCAGTAGTAGACTCATCAGGAAATTCAGTATCTGCTGAACTTTTCCTACTATTATTTGACCTCCAAGATGATGCCAAAGGAAGTTCTTCTGAAGACATAGGCCTTGGCCTTTGGCCGATCCCAGATGGTTGTTGTAAACCTGCAGACTGTTCTTCGGTGCTTAAAGCAGCTATAATTGCTCTAATGGTTGCTTCATCAACTTGAGACCACGGTTTAGATGGAGCTCTCATTCGGCGTAAAAATAAGCTGTGCCACTTCTGTCTGAGCTGCAGCAATAAACTGGCGGCCTACAATAAAATAGTTTCTTCAGTTCAAATATGCTTGCAAGCACCTATTTGTTTATTAATTAAGGGTCTTTGAATGTTTCCAAAGAAAAAGGTTTACATTTCATATAATTTACTACTACTTTCATTCTTTTTATTGCAAGAATGAAATAAAATTTCTTCTTTACCATATTTGAGGCACAAAATCAAATGAAACAGTTTACTGAGAGAGACAATATGTGGTAGAGTGTGATTAATATCTCAAAAGCAGAGTAAACAAACAAAAATACATTTAGTTCCATTCATTTTATTTTAGTAACTGTGGAACATGCAATAATGATGTCCAGAAGGCAGCTGGATTCATACGTCCAGGGAAAGACCTAAGCTAGATATAGACGTGGTAGTCATCAATGCATAAACGGTTAGAGGTAGTTTCTAGGAACTGTGCAGAGACAGTAAAAAAAGCAAAGCATAAAGTATTGGAGAACATCTAACATTTAAGGCCCAAACACATAGAGAAGAGTCCGTGAAAGAACCTAAGAAGAAATGGCCTCTCTAGAATGAAGAAGAATCAAGAAAGATTAATGTCACAGTATCTGGTGACAAAGAAGTTGGGACAGGTGTGAGGAGGAAAAATGGGAAAGATAAAAAGAAGGTTATGGACAATACTGCCAAAAATGAGAAAAGGTCAAATTTGTCAAGGACAGCAGGCTGGTTTTGACAACATGAAGGACAATATTGTCCTCAGCAAGAACAATTTCAGTGAAGTGACAGGCTATTGGATATTCAAGTGAGACTACATACAGTAGGTTCAAATGATGGAAGAATCCTAAAAAGGTAAATTACAAAAAGAAGGTTATGGACAATACTGCCAAAAAAGAGAAAAGGTCAAATTTGTCAAGGACAGCAGGCTGGTTTTGACAACATGAAGGACAATATTGTCCTCAGCAAGAACAATTTCAGTGAAGTGACAGGCTATTGGATATTCAAGTGAGACTACATATAGTAGGTTCAAATGATGGAAGAATCCTAAAAAGGTAAATCTAGCCCTAGTTGACTATTCACATCTTAGCTGCCAAAACAAAACAAAAAGCTATAAAATGACCTTTAAAAGTGGAGATGAAATTAAGGGTAGGCTTTGTCAAGAAATATTTTTAATTTGAAAAGAAACACTCCTCTTTCCCAATTCAGAGATATGTGAAAAGAGAAAACAGAAAGGAATTCATATCTTTCTCTTAGAAATAGTTAAAATAAAGGGATTTCTTGTGTACCCAATACTCAATATTTCCTTATATACACAGAAATACTCAAAATATTACCATGCATAAATACTGATCTGCACCTATGTTTTTCAAATCCACTGTTGGATTACCCCAATGCAGCAGAGAATACCTGAGGGCCCAAAACTGAAAAAGAAGTATTCTCTAATGCTAAGAACCCAATATTAAAGATATAATTTTCATTATATTGTTTATCAGATCATACTAACTGGATCACACTACTAAAGAGCAACTTACCTCAGGCTCTAGTTTGAAATTGAGCCACTCATCAAGTTTCAAAGCTGCCAGATTAGCAGTAGTTCTATCTTCCATTTCACTATCACTACTATCATTAGGAATACCATCCGCTGTCGAAACAAATATTGAAAGAAAAATTTTCACTTTAGCCATTTTATATTATAGCAAAAAGAATAAGCAAATAGAGATTGACATACCACATTTACACAAATCCTCCTGATATACTAACAATTTGTGTGGGAAGTTCTCTAAACCCCATAGGTCACAAATTAAATCTCAATATTTAAAAGGAGGGGGAAAGGGGAATTGTAAAGACTACAATCTCTAATCACAAGGCAACAAAACAAAAAAGAAATTAAAAAATCCAAAAAAATATTTAAATAATAAGTAGATGAAGAAGAAAACTAAGAACATAAGGGAATAAAAACATTAAAAATAGTAAGGAAAAGAATGATATATTAGGGAAGACAAAAATGTTATTAATAGTTAAAACTATAATCCAGTTCCTTAAAACCTAATAAGCAATCCTGATAAATTTAATAAAGCACAAATCTAACCACAAAATCAAAACTGAGCATAAAATTGTAAAAATGGTTCAAAATGTGTTAAGCTTAAAAGAATTATAGAGTCTTGAAACCTTCAAGGAAAATTCATTTCTATAAAACAAATTGAAAGAATAAGTAATTACTAAAACTGAAAGAATAAGAAATAGAAAAACTCAGACTATTTAAGGAAGAAATTCAAGATGTCCTTAAAGAACAACAACAAAGAAATCCAGAACACCAAGTCTCTCAAACTTTCAAGAAATCAAATAATAGCCAGTTCCTTTAATGAGAGAATCTAAACCTAACCTTAAAACTGATAAAATCAAAAACCTAAAGATACTTAAATGTGCAAATGCACACACCACACAAACTCTATGTAGGTCAGCCCACTAATGAACATAAATATTACAATTTTAATAAGTGCTGGCAAAATATTTAGCATTGCAATAAATTACTCTTAGTCCAAGAAAGGTTTATTCTTGGAACAATATGATGGTAGTTCCATAAAAAAAATATACACCACATCAATAAATGAAACAAATTCTGATTACATGAACAAATGCTTAAAAGTTATTTAACAAATTCAACACATTTTTAAAACATTAAAAACAGAACAATTCTGCCTTAATTTAATGAATAAAATAATTTATTAAAACAAGAATTAACATTATAATCAATGGTACTTTAGAATTTAAACCTTTAAAATTAAAAAGTACAAAGTAGACCATTTAATGGTTTTCCAATATCATGAAAAAGAGATGAAAAAATAAATTTTGGTAACAAATTAAAATATTACCACCTGAAGGTAATATAACTTAAGAAATAAAGAATCCAAAGGATTAATAAGAGCTTAGTAAAGTAACAGAGTACATAAAATATACTCTTTGAGGTAGAGTTCTTATTAAGCAAGAACAACAGGCAAAGAAAAAGAAAACCTATTCACCATAATAATTCAAAAACAGAAACAAACATCTTAAGAATCATTTTAAGAAATATATCCAACCTTTACAAAGTTACCAAAAAATTGCTAAATTTAATAGAAGATATAGCTAAATAGAAGAATATATTAAATTTGCTGGAAGCAAACACTAAATTAAAATCACAAAAGAACTGTTTGGTGCCAAAAGGCTTATAAGAAGGTGACTGCTCAATATTCATAAAAAAATATAGGTAAGATTATCAAATAACTTAATAGAAAAGCAGCAAAGAGTTATGGGTAGATCCTCCACCAGATATTAGAGCTTATTAAAATACAAAACTATTGAATAACGTTATAATATAAAGGCAGAAATTTAAAGGAAAAGAAGACAGAGAGTTTTACCATGCCAAATGTAATATGAAATCAATGTAAGCCTTCTAAAAGACAATACATAAGGATTATTTTGGTGCAGGTGAGGGGAAAGCACTTGGAAAAACATGAAATCTACATTTTAAACCAGAGTCAATGCAACATGGTTGAAAAAATTATCTTAGAAATCAAATCATAGCTTATCAGGTCCATGGAAGAATGAAACTTTTTCAGCTCTGAAGTGAGCAGTATAGAAAAAGATTATTCAATTTGAATCTATAGCAGTCAAAACACAGTACTAGAATGGCCAGAGTGGCTCAGTTGGTTGGGCATGGTCCTATGCACTGAAAAGTTGCCCGTTAGATTCCAAGTCAGGGTATATACCTGGGTTTCAGGCTCAATCCTGATTAGGACACTTAGAGAAAGCAACCAATCAAAGTTTTTCTCCCTCTTCCTTCCTCTCTCTAAGCTTGTCTTCTGGTGAGGATTTAAAAAACAAAACAATAGAAACCACCACAGAACTCAAAATATATAAAACTAACAAAAATGGGTATTATATATGATAGAAAGAAGGCTAACAACTTTAAATCATGAAACTGTAGGTCAAATTAAGAAAAACATCAGTTCTCAAACCTTATCTCATCCCACTCTCTCTTTGATCACTGTGTTTCCAATCACATACCTTTAGGTCAATTCCTAGATCATTTCTTAGTGCAGAATCTTGGCCCTTGCCAACTTATTTATTATCTTCACATAGCTAGCTCCTTCTCATACTTTAGGTCTCAACTTAAATCACTTCTCCTCAGAGAAATTTGTCTAGGGTTTCTTTCTAAAGTAGGTCATCCCTAAGGCAGTCTGCTTTATTTCTTTTATAGTACTATATAAAACACTTACTTTTTTGCTGTCTGTCTACCATCCACAACCATGTAAACTCCAAAGGACAGAAGTAACTTGTCTATTTTGTTTTCTGTTACATCCTGAATACCTACCACAATACCTGACATAGAGCAGTTATTCAAATAGTAAATATTTGCTGAGTCACCAAATAGGAAAAAATTAGAAACAATTCAATATGTCCAATTGTAAAGAAACATTTTAAATACTATATACCGCTTTAATATGATAGAATATTTTGCAGCCATTAATATAAAATAGTTCATGTTTTTTATATTCTATACATTCAAAACAGAATATAAAATGATAGTATGGGTAAAATAATTTAAAATATGCATATATCTAGAGAAAAATATATAATATTAAATATGTTTACATAAGGGTAATAAGATATGGGTAACTATTATTTCCTTTAAACAAATACCTTTTATTTTTGTTAATCATTTAAATTCAGTGGAAGAGAAAAACAAACTTCCTATCAGCAAGATTAATAAAAAATGTACAAATCAAGTTATCTTAATTAATTTCAAGAACAGTGGTATGCTTTAGTATTTTCTAGTTAGTCTTATATTAAAAGGGAGCTAATACTACATAAGTTTTTATAATTTCAAAATTTGTTTGGTTTAGCAAAAAGAAAAAAAATTTCATTTCAAATATATTTTTATTTCCTTCATAACACATTTACCTCGAAAAGATGAAGATTCCTGAAGAGCATTACTTGCCAACCTAGCTGGTCCACAGAATACCAATACAGTGACGGGTGTCACTGCTGAACAACATCTAATGTTAGCTATTCTATGGGCTCTGGTCATTTCATCATAAATAAGCCAATCTGTGGGCAGTGCCTGAATTGCTGCAGCTTGACCGTTGGCTGGAGGAATCTATTAGGAAAATAAATTTAAAAATTGTTAACTATATTTATCACCTACTTTACTGGTAACAATTTTAAACTATAAAATGTCCCTTAATAAAATGGGTGATGCATACCCAAACAAAAATTAAAGCAAGTCATTGCTCATGTAGTTTGTACAAAAGTTCTCATTACTTAACACATTAACTCTTTCAGCTCTAAGAGTCAATCAAAATTTTGTCCCAATACTGAATTATACACACATATATATAATTAATTTCTTAAAGCAGGTCAGTATGCAGAACATTTTTCATTGATTTTTCAACCATCTAAATTAGATGAGTTTCACCTCAAGGCCTAAGAGCATTAAAAATGTTTTACCTTTTTATATTGAGGCTGACTGAGAACTGAAGTGGGATGAAACCGTACTTTTTTCTCCTTTGACCCTGTCAATACTAAATTCTCTCTGTCCACATGGACTAAATTAGGATACATGCCTGCCACCAATGCAGCTTTAACGACAGCCCAATTCTCGGAATTTGTGTTAACATCTCGAATGTCACCACCACCTCGTGCTCTAACAAAACCTAGAAAGAGGAAAAAACCACACCTACTTTTCCTATTGTTCACAACATACTTTTAAATTTGTGTGTTTTTTATAAAAAAATTGTAGAACCTATGTAAGTTTAATGATATTCAAATTCCACAATAATTAATAAAATCTAATTTAAAATATAGAATCAATGTTCTAAGAAAGTTTACATTTACTTAGGCTAAAAAAAGAAGATTTATTGGGGGCTTAGAAACTTTTTAAAAGTTACACATTCTTGCCTGGCCAGCAGGGCTCAGTGGTTGAGCGATGACCTATGAACCAAGAGGTCACAGTTCGATTCCCAATCAGGGCACATGCCTGGGTGGCGGGCTCAATCCCCAGTGTGGGGTAAGCAGGAGGCGGAGGCAGGCAGCTGCTGATCAATGATTCTCTCTCATCACTGATGTTTCTTTCTTTCTCTTTCTCTCTTTCTCTCTTTCTCTCTTTCTCTCTGAAATCAATTAAAATATATTTTAAAAAATATATAAAATAAAAAGTCTAAAGATTTTCTAGTTACTACAGTCTGACCAAGCTTTATTTTCTGTGCCAACATGCCCAGTCATCCATTCAATTCTTTTTTGTCTCTCTATTTATTTACTTATCTGGAGACAGAGCCACATTCATTCCTCACTTACGCAGTACACCGTTCAGTAAAAATATTTTTTTAAATTACACATTCTTGCAGTCAAGTTATTCATAAGCTGCTATCTAAAACACATTAAAACATAGCTGAAAACCTAAACCATTCTAATAATAATTCCAAAAGTACTTCATATTGTCCCATATTTGAGACAACTCTAAACCCTGTGGTTTATTTCTTATATTACTTTGGCACTTCAGCTCATCTGTAAATCCAGACTCTGGTAGTTATCTTCTATTTTTTCAATGTATTATGCTACTCAAAAAGGAATTAGCAATTCTAAAATAAAATATCTACATAAATAAAAATCAAAATGCCTTCAAGTGATTACTTGTTGTTTTATGTTCCAAAAATATGAAGGCCAGCATTTGTAACAAGCTAGTTAATTTTTTATAACTTTTATTTCATAGAGCTAAATAACTGTTTATTAATAGTGCTAAAATATAACTGTAATATCTAAACTGATCTTTACCAACAAATACATTTTAAAGTCTTTACTGCCAACAGTATCAAAAGGTATTCACACATTTCTCAATGACAATTCTGCAGTGTCAATTTTTTCAACAAACAAAAGCTGAGGTCACATGGAAGTCTACAAAGCAGGTAATGAATATCACAAAAATGTGATAATGTCATAATAATAATATAAGATGGCATCAGTTAATACTAGAAATACTACGAGGTATTGGCAGGGTTCTCTCAGTGGTTTAAATAGGTTCTTTGTGTGAAAACATTACCTGATGCTCTAAGTTGACCGAGCAATTGAGTTCTCATGCCTATGATTATTTCCATGGTTGCTTGTGAAAGGAAATTCTTTTCACAAAAGGCTCGCTCCCACCCATCACTTCGTGCTTTCTGCCATGCCTATAAAAATATAATTATATAACATAATACATGTACCAGACACTTCTGAGGCAACAAAGTAACTGAAAACCACTACATTAACCACTCAAGGTCAATTCTTCTTCTAATTATTTTATAAAATCTAAGACTTTATTTAAAAAAAAAAAGAATGTAGATGCAGAGAACAGACTGATACTTGCCAGCAAGTGAGCAAAATGGTTAAAGGTGGTCAAAGACACAAACTATCAGTTATAAACAAAGTATAAACGCTGGAGATATAATGTACAGCATGGGGACTATAGTTGATAACACTATATTGCATATTTGGAAGTAGCTAAGAGAGTAGAACTTCTTTAAAATAAACTTTTTTAAATGAGATATACTTGACATGTAACATATTAGTTTCAGGTGTACAACATAGTGATTCAGTATTTATATATATTGTGAAATAATCTTCAGAATAAATCTAATTAACAGACTAGAGAGTAGATCTTAAAAGTTCTCATCACAAGAGAAAAAAATTTTAACTGTTTGAAGATGGATGTTAACTAGATTGAGTGTGATCATTCTGCAATATATACAAGTATCTTATCACTATGCTGTACACCTGAAACTTATATGCCAATTATACCTCAATTTTTTAAAAAAATAAATAATTTAACACTGGACTGGTGTGGCTTGGTTGGTTGGTCATCATCCCATGCACCAAGAAATGGCTGGTTCAATTCCTGGTCAGGACACATGCCCAAGTTACAGGCTCGATCCCCAGTAGGAGGCATGAAGGAGGCAGCTGATTGATGTTTCTATCTCTCTCCCTCTCCCTTCCTCTCTCTGAAATCAATAAAAATATATTTAAAAGAAAAAAAAATAATTTAAAATTTACGTATAAAAAATAAAATCTAAGACTTTGTGATTTATCATTAATTATACTCAAATGCTAAGAAAGTCTTTTGAGTTTATAAAAATATCAATGAGAGAACTAAGTATCAGGAAACCTAAATGAGCATTTATGTAAAAATATTTACCTTTCAAATACAGGTGCTAATTGTCCTTTACAAAAGTATAGAGCAGTGGTTCTCAACCTTCCTAATGCTGCAACCCTTTAATATAGTTCCTCATGTTGTAGTGACCCCCAATTTCATTGTGACAAATTGAACATAATTAAAGCATAGTGATTAATCACAAAAATAATATGTAATTATATATGTGTTTTCCGATGGTCTTAGGCGAGCCCTGCGAAAGGGTCATTCAACCCCCAAAGGGGTCGCGACCCACAGGTTGAGAACCGCTGGTATAGAGCCTTTAAAACTAAGCCATCGTAGTACATTTATATCTAAGAATCCTCCATTCCTCCAAAAATAACCTCTGTATCAACCTCCTAATCAGTCTGAGAATGGAAAGTGGGATTTCTAGAAACTATCTATGTGCAATATAAAATAGCTCCTCTTTTAAAATGAGTTCTTTTGCTTTGAAATATAACCAATAGATCAAAGCAGTAATTTATCTATCCCCTCTTCTTTTCAAGGAGCTGGGGGAAAAGCAAAGAATAGACAGGAATTCTCCAAATCTTCCTCTAATTATTGTCCCTCAAATGATCTGTGATAATACAAGATATCACAGACTCAATTAAGAGCAATGCATTATCCATCCAATATAATAAACGCCCAGCGACCAAAATGGTGGAATGACCAGAACGATCAGAAACCAGAATGGCTGTGGCCCCTCACCCTGACCAGCCTCGTGCCCCAGCAGGGACCCCCAACCCCAATGCGGGGCCCCCATCAGGGCAGGGAAGCCAGCCCCCACCTGCGCACCGGGCCTCTATCCTATATAAAAGGTAATATGCAAATTAACCTTAAGGGTGGAACGATCAGAACGACCGCTCAACCAGTCACTATGAGGTGCACTGACCACCTCTCGGTCCCTTTCCCTCGCCGGAAGGCTCTGATTGCCCAATGCTGAATGGGGAACCAGGGATGGGGGGCAGGGGACACCGTGTGGCGCCAGGCCAAGGCCCCCGCCCCACCAGTCAGCCTACACAGAGGGTGACCCACAGTGGGGGTGGGGCCAACAAGCAGGTGGGAATGGCCAACCTCTCAGTCCCTTCCCCTGGCTGTCAGGCTCCAATCGCCAATGGCAAACAGAAAACCAGGGGTGGATGGCAGCAGAGGGTGGGGCCGGCTGCTGGCAGCTGGGGAAGATGGCCCTGATCACAGGCCAGGCCTAGGGACCAGACCAACACACAATTTCGTGCACCAGGCCTCTAATTGTATAATAGTGCTCACACAAAAGAAGCTTGTAAATATTTTTGTAAATTGTATGTATTATAAGGAAATACTTGAAAAAAAGTATTTTCTGCTTAAACAAAAATATATGCTTTTTTAATGTATAGGCATAGACTACATTCAAAAGAATTTAAGGATAAATAACACGTCTACCTTTTGAAGAAATAATGAAATTATCCCCTGCATCTGAATTTCTAAATTATAATTTCCCTTCTTCAAAGCCTCACTTTCCCTATCTTTCCTTTCCCATTTAGCCCTTTCCTCATTTTTCACTACTTTTATCTTAACTAGAGGCCCGGTGCACGAAATTCATGCACTCGGGAGGCGGGGGGAGTAGGGGGGGTCCTTCAGCCCGTCCTGTGCCCTCTCGCAGTCCGGGAGCCCTAGGAAAATGTCCGACTGCGGTGGAGGTGGGAGAGGCTCCGGCCACCACTGCTGCGCTCGCCAGCCGTGAGCCCAGCTTTTGGCTGAGCAGCGCCCCCCTGTGGGAGTGCACTGACCACAAGGGGGCAGCTCCTGCATTGAGCGTCTGCCCATTGGTGGCTAGTGCATGTCATAGTGACTGGTAATTCTGCCATTCAATCGATTTGCATATTAGCCTTTTATTATATAGGATAGGTTTTAAGTGATATTTTTATTTTGCTTTATAAAATTAAGTTCTTAGCATAGTGTCTTGATCATACAAAAAAAAAGATGTACTCTTAAAAAAAAATAGACATTAAATTCAAGGTAAATTTCTTCTAAGCTTTGTTCTATATATTTCGAGTAACATAGAGTGTTAACTAAAATTTTAGAGCATTCCTTGCCCAAAATATAATTGAAAGATAAGAAACTTGAGTATTAAAAATAAATACAAGTATAAATAAAAATAAGTATGTACACACCTACAATATACATATTCCTAAGATAAAATGAAAGAAAAATAGTAGAGAAAAACTGTGATAATGTTAACATTAACAGTAGGAAGATTTTTTCTGGGAAATTCATAAAATGTGATGTTATAATGAAACAAAATTAGTAGAATCATATCTATTTTTTAAATTTCTTACACTTGCTCCAGAAATGTGTTTAACCAGCAACATTTTCAGAAATAAAATAACAATGAGAGTACCTGGAATGCTCTGAGAAGTGCCATATGATCACTGAAAGTTCCAGCAGTGAAACGTTTCCTACAAAGCATAGCTGCGCGTTTTTGAGAGGCCTGAGTTGGCAAGACAAAAGGATCTCGATAGGCTAGTGTGCAGGCAATTGTAAGGATAGGGTCCAGACACTTTAAAACAACAGCACACAGGACCATTTTACCAAGATGTGGTTCTACTGGCAAGTCAGCCAAATGATATCCAAGTTCAGTGAGATCTTCCCATGCATCCATTGCATCTATTGTCTAAACAAAAGAATATAAAACAGAATTTAACATAACCAAAAACTATGTTTAAGCAATTGACATACCTAAAAGTCTATAAAAAAGAAATGAGAATGTAAACTTTGTTTTTCTATCACATCACACACAAAAAATACATTTTGCTTTAAATATATTAAAACGAGCTACTGTTTATTATAACTACCACAACAGTATTTATTCAAAGTACATGGTTAAGATAATTTTTTAAAGTACAAAATTACTTAAGATGTGTTCTCATTTGGTTTAAATTTCATATAGGTTAAATAAAACCATTAAGACACGAACCTTAAGCATTTGTACAGCATTCCGTACAATTAAAGCTGGTGGAGGTTCAGGAGCTTTCATAAGGAAATCCGCAATAGGACAATTAACTGGGGCTAACAGTTTGGTATGTAAACAAAGTTCCTGTAAATAAAAATAGGAAATAGTTTTGAAATATTGACATTTATTTTTAAAGAAATCATGAGAGAACTACAGTTCCCAAAGACTAGCAGAGTCTCTGACTAAAATGAACAACAGTAAAAGGAACAATGTCTTTCAAGGAAACATAGGCTCATACTTTGCCTTAGGTTCCAAAATTTTTATGAACACCCTCCAACAACTCATATCAAAATTACCATTGCCACCAGTGACTATGTCTCCTCACACAGTTTTAAGAGTTACTGTCCAAAATACCTTTTTTTCCCTTTATATTACCTTCTGGAATCTTGTATGTATTCAACAAATACTTAAGTGCTTACTAAGTGCTAGGCACTGTGCAGCAAGTTGGAGAAAAAGAAAGGACAGACTGTCAGACAAGTGTCCACCCTCATGAAGTTTTCATTGTGTGTGAAGAACAGAATAATTACATAATTAACTCTTTAATTACAACTGTGATAAATGCTATGAAGGACACAGAGAGCTGAAGAGGTAAATTAATCAAGTTCAGGAAGAAGCAGGAAAAGGAAGCCATTGAAGTCAAAAACCATTTCTTGAGGAAATGACATTTAAACTAAGACATAAGGACTGAGTAGGAGTTAATTATAAAAAGAGTAAGGGGGAGGAATCTCATGAGAGGGAATAGCACATATGAAGGCCCTAAGATCAATACAAATAAGATGTGCTTGGGAAATGAAAACTACTGGTATGAGTAGAGGGAGGACAAAAGGCAGGAGCTAAAAAGTTAAAAATGGAGATACAAGCTTGAGAAATAATTTAGGCATTTGTTAAGAATTTTATAGTTTGTCCTAAGAAGAACATAAAATGGCACATGAGCATGAGGAAGTGGGAAGTGATCTAGATATGTGGTTACCAAAAATATGATGCAGTGTCTCTTTAAAGGTTTGGGAATCAGCATTTAATTCAACACAGCAGAGAATCGAATTAATGTTATGATAGTTTTCCCTAGGAACTATAGTGTCTGGCTGTTCCATGAAGTCAGAAAACCTGAAGGAAAACAGTAACAGCCAGGAAATCTCAGTGAACTTAGTTCCAAATCTACCAAGGTAATCTCAGCATCTTAAACTGAGATTCTGGTATTATGTTTTGGACGTCAAATAATTTGTTTCGTAATCCTCATTGAAAATGTAAAAGGTGAAAACTACATGGTTGACAGACTCCTAAAATAATGCACAAAAACAAATGCTATTCTTATAAACTATACTCAAGTAATTCTTTAAAGCTTTGAAGGTTTGTAAATTAAATTTTCTGTATATAAAAAATGTTAGTTATATACATAACCACCTACCATAATATATATTTGATAGTTTTGTTTTATAAATTGATTATTGAAAAGTCCAATCAGCATAAGTTGAAATGAGCCCTTCTCCTCCCTACCCACAAAGATAGGCTTTTAAAGTTAAGTAAACTTCTACCTGTAATGGCATTCTCAAAAGTTCTGGAGTCTGAAATTCCAACATATTCTGGAATCGGAGTCTACTGAACAGACGAAAACAAATTCCAGGTCTACATCGCCCTGCCCTTTAAAGTAAAATACAAAATTAAGACTCGGGAATAAAGACTATAATAAGTAAACTGTACAACCAATGTGATTTAGGATATAGAACACTGAACTAGTATCAGGACATCTGAGTTTGAATTGCTACTCTGACACTTATCCTTTATGATGGCACTTCACTTGTCTAGGACGCCATTATCTCATTTATAAAGTGAGATTCATGAATGATGCCTAACTGATATATAGGGGTGGGCAAAGTAGGTTTACAATTGTCAGTAAGTGAAACACAGAACCAATAATTGTTTCTCAATGTTTCTCTCGGACTTAACAATGCATTTACATCTAAATATATATACAAACATATATTTTTTAGTATAGCAGAATATGAGACACATGTTCCATACCTTACTTTTCTCACTTAATATATTCTGAAAACTCATCCCACATAAAAAGACATACATCCAAATATTTTCCTTTTAACAGTTACACTGGTATACCACTGTGTGGCTTTAGCAATATAACCACTTCACTGTTGATGGACACTACAGTGTTCCCAAACTATTACAAAAATGCTATGAAATACATACTTAAACATACATCATGTGCAAGTATAACTCAGGATAAATTATGAGAAGTGGATTCCACTATGGAAGGGTAGATTTTGATAAACAGTTTCAAACTGCCCTCTGAAGAAATCTCACCAATTTACACTCTCATCAGCAAATTATGAAAGCCTATAGGCCCATGCTTTTGCCAGCTCTGTTGCATGCACTGTTAACATTTTCATCAATGTCAATCTGATAAGCAAAAAGCAGTACCTCATTAATTTACACTTATTTTGGTATATACATAAGGCAACATATGTGAAGTTAATGTGCTGCTCTATATTAACCAATTTTTTAAAAGCTTTTTCGTATAATACAAAAATTAGTCCTTTGTCCCATCTTGCAAATGTTTTGACATTTTGCTTTTGTTTTTTAAGTTTCTTACATATTAAGAATATGGTTTATACCAGGCAAAAATTTTTAATTTTAACATAACCTTAATGTGATATTTTTTAAACAGTATTAAATTAGTTTGCTTTGCAAAAGTAATATAAAGACTAACATGAAAATGTTAACATTTTACAGAAAGTGCAATATACATTAATATGTAATACATATAATATGTTTCTATTTTACAGGCAATTTTTGAATGTACATTAAATATACACTACCTGCCCTTTCGTTGTATGGCACTAGCTTTGGAAATCCACACCATTTTTAACATTGTGACAAAATTCAGTGCATCAAAGGATTTCTGTAATATTTAAATCACCTTCATGTTAAAACTTAAAGAGGCATTTAGGAAGAAATAGCAAAACCATCCTATATAATAAAAGGCTAATATGCAAATGACCAAATGTTGGAATGACCACCAGGGGGCAGACACTCAATGCAGGAGCTGCCCGCTGGTGGTCAGTGTCCTCCCACAGGGAGCTCAGCCAGAAGCCGGGCTCATGGCTGGCGAGCCCAGCAGCAGTGGTGGGAGCCTCTCCTGCCTCCATCACAATACTAAGGATGTCTGACTGAAGGCTTAGTGGGACATCCCCCCAGGGCTCCCGGACTGCAAGAGGGCACAGGTCAGGCTGAGGGACAACTCCCCCAAAGTGCACGAACTTCGTGCACCAGGCCTCTAGTTATATTTTAATATGCCAAGTTTAATTCAGACCGCCCCTTGATTAGATAATTACAGCAGAGTACTATTTTTTTTTTATCCAGATTTCTGACTACAAACATTCTAAAGAAAAAAAATAAAAACTCAGAAGACCTGAAAAACTTCCTCATTCTGTGCCTTGCTGAGCTATTTGTTTCTCTCTTCTACAGTTAAATAATAGCAGTCAGTTCTCATAAGGCATCAAGATGGGAAAGAACTAATCTATTCTCTTCACATCACTGTTCATCAGATTTACATCATTGTGAAGAACAGATATGATCAGGAAAAAACATTTTTTTAAAATACTTTCTAGGAAGCTTGATCTAGAGAAATAAGAGTAATAATAGCCACCCTAGCTGGTTTGGCTCAGTGAATAGAGCGTCAGCCTGTGGACTGAGGGGTCCCGGGTTCGATTCCGGCCAAGGGCACATGCCTGGGTTGCGGGCTCGATCCCCAGTAGGGGGTGTGCAGGAGGCAGCCAATCAATGGTACTCTCTTACAATTGATGTTTCTATCTCACCCTCTTCCTTCCTCTCTAAAATCAATAAAGAAATATATATTTTTTATAAAAGAATAACAATAGCTGAAACAATCCTATCCCAAAGTGAAAAACATTTTAATCCCTTCCACTGTATCTCCTGCTGAGCTACTACTGTAATGTAGTTAGCCGATCCAGAATGTTACCACATACTTCCTCCAAGAAAATTTACTGTAGAGAAACATTTTTAAAGACTGCATTCCTGACTAAAATATGCTTCAAACATTCAGTGACAATAATTTCCCTTTAGAAAAATAACTATATAAAACAAATACAAATGTGTTTCTCCTAATAGTTTAATTGTGGGACTTTTAGAAAAGATGCTGCTTATTTAGTTTTTAATAAAATGTTGCTTTTGTCATGTTTATTTGATAAATAACACCTAAAGAAATTAATTTCTAAGATATTCAAAATCTACTTCAGCTCTAGATAATTTTAGGGTAATAAAATCTGAATTTTCATTGACTCACTATTCAGATTTTTTAATGATAATATTCATAATTATTCTCCTATAAAAAAATAAATGTACCCCTTCTTTACAGTATCCAACTACAATGAAGTGTCCAAATTTTATTAAAAAAATTTCTACAAGATATTCCTAGAAACATCTTCAAAATGAACACTGAAAATATTATAAAGTAATTAACAAAATTTTCACATGAAAGCCATTATTTATATCCACTAGAACAGACTTACTTTGCCTTCTACAACATGGATAGTATTTCTTTCCTTGACAAATCAACTACCTTTATCATTTTCAATTCTTTCAGTGAAATGAGAGTTGCTAGGCATTCCATTACTAAAAGGAAATGCTGACTTTTATTTACAGCAGGGGCTGGTACTAAATATTTTAGCCTTTGCAGAGGGTCTTTGTTGCAACTACTCTGCCACTGCAGTGTAAAAGCAGCCATAGACAATAGGTCAAAGATTAAACATGGCAGTGATCTAATGAAATTTATTTTTTGTTTGCTTTCTTTCAGCATGGCTCCCTTGCATTAAATATCTCCTGATTACCTACTATTCTTGGAGCATTGAAGATATAACAATAAATAAGAAGGTTATGGGCCATTCCCACATGTAGAATGAAAACATGTAATCAAATACACACAGTTGGACAAAATTTTCACTGTAACTAGCCAAACCCTTTACTTCCTTCCTAGTATTTAGTGAGCAAAAGCTACTTTTTTGTATGATTTATAAAAATAACAAGATAGATCCTATACACTGAATTGCTTAAGGGAGAATATTCACTTTAGTGAAATTAACATTTACTGTTAAATTTATCTAGAACCAGAAATATTACCATTAAAGTGAATTCTGCTTATGAAAGCATGCACGTAAATGCATCTTAACCTTCCTCATTTGAGTTTAAAATACAACTTAACCATACATACCTCTTTCACCTTACCAGAATCAATAACAAAGACAACATCATTGACTGTGATGCTGGTTTCAGCAATATTGGTGGAAAGGATCTGTAATGGGACATTATGTTATAGTTAATATGAAAACAGAACCAATGACTACTAAAAGAGAAAAAATAAAATTTTATGAAGCTTACTATTTTTCGAACACCTGCAGGTGGGTTTTTTAATACTTTCTTTTGATCAGATGTTTGCATGTTTGAATGAAGCATAAAGACTTGATATCTGTTGACAATTGAAAGAGAAAATATACGATGGTGCCTATCTTTAATTTAAATAAAAAAAAATAAAGCTTTAGTTTTTACCTATGTGTATTGTCAGCAAACCGCTTATCATCAAATAGGATGCGATCCCTCAGTCCAACAATTTCATCATATCCAGGCAGAAAAATTAATATTGCACCTTGGAGAGAAATGATTTTGTTAATATTAAATTTCATGTAAAACCAGAACCAGTCAATAGAATTAGCTATAATGAACTATATCACATGTTTTCAAGTACTGATAAACTGTAATACTTAAGATACTTAAGAGGTTATGCATTATTGTCAAGGGAATTATATAAAAATTTGTACACACAAATTATTAATTTTTAAATCAAAGTATACATTTTGTTCAAGATCTTTTAGACAACACTTATTTACCAGCATCACAACTATGGCAGATATTGTACAGGAGATGCATGATCAAATCCAAGTCTACTTTTTCATCATCAAAACTATGATGATAAGCTTTCAGGAGCTCTCTATCTTCTGCATTGAGGTCACTTCCATTTGTTTGAACCAGAGAACTTTCATCTAGATTTCCAAATTCCAATGAAGCACTTAAAAAAAAAAAAGGTCAAGTCAATTTTAATTAAAAAGAATAACCCTTTAAGACCAATGAGCCCCACTATGTCCTTCTTCAAATTTTCAATAGACATTAAGGAAGATAAGTGATACTTAATGTCCCAACTATAATTCATGTTTTAGTTTAAAGTACACTATTCAAAGTAAATTTGGCAATAAGTGCTTTTTAAAAAACACAACCTGAAGAAATTTCTCCACAGAAAATATGCAAATGACCAAAAAACACATGAAAAAAATGTTATTCGTCATTAGAGAAACAAATATCAAAACCACAATGAGATAACACTTCATTAAAAAACAATGTTAGAGAGGGTGTGGAGAAATTGGAACTTTCCCCTCACACATTGCTAAGTAGAAATGTAAAATACGGCAGCCATTTTGAAAACAATGTGTCAGTTTCTCAAAATGTTAAACAGAGTGTTACCATATGCCCAGCAATTTCACTCTTAGGTATATATACAAAAGAAATAAAAATACATGTCCACATAAAAATTTGTAGACAAATGTTCATACCAATATTATTCATAATAGTAGAAACAACCAAAATGTTCATCAACTAATGAATGGATAAAAAACTGTGATCTGTCCACAGAATGGAATATTACTCAATCAGAAAAGGATGCTGCAACATGAATAAACCTTGAAAACATCATGCTAGGTGAACAAAGCCAATCACAGAAGACCATCAATCATATTATATGACTGCAATTATATGAAACTAGAAACCTGGTGCATGAAAATTCATGCACTTGGGAGGGAGTCCCCTCAGCCCAGCCTGCACCCTCGGGGGATGTCCACCTGCCGGCTTAGGCCCACTCCGCGGGGGGGATCAGGCCTAAGCTGGCAGTCAGACATCCCTCTGGCAGCCTGGGAGCCTTCAGAAGATGTCCGACTAGGAGAGCAGGCCTAAGCCACTAGTCGGACATCCTTAGCGCTGCCGCAGAGGCAGGCAAGGCTCCAACCACCACTGCTGTCCTGGCCAGCCATGAGCCAGCTTCTGGCTGAGTGGCGCTCCCCCTGTGGAAGTGCACTGACACCAGGAGGCAGCTCCTACATTAAGCGTCTGCCCCCCTGGTGGTCAGTGAGTGTCATAGCGACCAATCATTCCTCGTCGGTTAGCTGTTAGGGTCAATTTGCATATTGACCTTTATTATATAGGATACCCAGAATAGACAAATCTATAGAAACAAAGTACATTAGTGGAAGCTTTGGGCTGTGAGAGTTGGGGAAAATGGGAAGTGACTGATAATTAGTATAGATTTCCTCTTGGGGTAATGAATATGTTCTTAAAATTGATTGTGGTAATGACTGCATAACACTGTAAACATACTAAAAAACTCTAAATGCACACTCTAATTGGGTGATTTATATGGTTTATGAATTTTATCTCAATAAACATTTAAAAACCAAACTTCTGGTCATCATTATATTTTCATAGTAGGTTGTTTCTTATTCTTCACTATGATAAACAACACTCTGAAGAAAATTCCAGTTAAAGAAAATTCTATAGGTACCAACTTAACAAGATTCTTAATTTGCTAGTTCTATACTAAAAGTAAGTTAATTATGCTATTTTCCAAAAGCCAGAATCAGCATAAATTACCGAAATAAATGCCTTAATTCTTTATCCTACACATCTATAAAAATAAATGAGGAATATGCTAATTAGAGCAGACATCTTCCGGATGCCCTTCCTGATGAGCCGGGGCTGGAGAAAAGCCAACCGGATCCCAGGTGCCTGCGGGTGGCCCGGGGGAAGCCAGCCCAGGTCCCGGGTGCCTGCGGGAAGCCCGGGGGAAGTCAACCCAGGTCCCGGGTGCCTGTGGGCGGCCCAAGGGATGCCAGCCTGGGTCCCAGGCACCTGCCAGCGGATGGAGGAGGGAAGTCCAGGTCCTGGGTGCCACTGGGAAGCCGGTGCCAGGGGGAAGGAAGGCCTACTCTTGCACGAATTTTCATGCATCGGGCCTCTAGTAAAGATATAAACTACTACCATCATGAGTATTTATCCATAAGATTTCTAGGAAATTAATATAATACAATCTCTCTAAAAGAGTTTGACAAAAAGATAAACATAAGATTGCTTTCACTGGGGAAAATATTAAACTTATACAATTTTATAACTGCAGTATTTAAACTTTAAGATCCATTTTAAAACATTCCAAGATTTTTCTTACTTTTTAACAGGTAAATGAAGATGCTATTACATTCTTTGTTTTAAGCTATAATCAATTATGAGTTATGCAACAAACATAATATATTTAATTTTAAATATTTGAAATTTGTAATTGATAATGTCATAATCTGGGAAATAAAAAGAAAGCCCAATTAACCAGAATAATTAAAATATTATCTAGAGAATTACTTGGTAATTTGTAGTGTCTAGTGTGCTATATCTGACACCATAAACATGTCTGAACAGCCCAGCCACGGTGGCTCAATGGTTGGAGGTCATGGTTCAATTCCTGGTCAGGGCATTTGCGGGCTCAGTCTCCAGTGTGGGTTGTGCAGGAGATAGCCGATTAAGGATTCTCATCATTGATGTTTCTATCTTTCTCTCCCTCTCCCTTCCTCTCTGTAACCAATAAAAACATATTAAAAAAAAAAAAGAATGTCTGAAACATTAAAAATGTTAGCACTAAAAGGATTGCAGGTTCTGAGTGCTATTATTGAAATAACAACAAAACCCACCATACTAAAATTAACATTTGGATCTGCCAAATAATTTTGCCAGTTTACACATTTTATATTCCTTTCCTTATCATTTTAGTCAAGTTTTGGGAAAATGCAGTGATAAATTCATGTCTGTAGCTACCACTTTTAACTGGAAACTCCCCTTCTGCTTTTTCAAAATAAAATAAAAAAATAAGATAAATATTATAACACAGTGGATCTCATTAGCAACCTACACCAAAAAATCAGAAAAATTCCTTAGAATCACACACACACACACACACACACACACACAAAATACCTCAATAAGAGACTGTAAATTTGTCACTTTCTATAATTTACATGGCTGGGGTTTTTTAAAAAGCAGTTAGAATTAAACATAGTATAAAGTTTTACCTGTAAGATTCTAGAAGATCCACAACTTCAGTCTGCCCAAAGTGTTTAGCCCAATCTAAAGCCATCCTGCCAAAATTCAAAGATATCAAATTAAGGCAAATAAATAATGTTCTCAAAATTACAAAAACTAGTAGTTGCTCAAAATTTTTCATTCACCCATTAGAGATATACCAGTAATTATTACACAATAGCTTTTAATATAAAGATAAATATGAAAAATCAAAAAATATGTGTGCCCATACAAAGATATACAAAGAATGGATACAATTTAAAATTACCAGCCATTTGATGCTTTGCTATGGACATTGGCTCCCATACTAATTAACTGCTCTACTTGACTTGAAAAACCTCGTCCTGCGGCAACCATCAGAACTGTTGCACTGGTTTCACTATGTCTGTAATCGACTAAAATAAGAAAAAGATAAATATGTGTTAAATTTCCAAATTATTTAAAATCATTTTAATTTTTATTTAAATGAAAGAACTGAGCATCAGAAGAACTAGCTGGGACTGGCTACTTCACCTTACTATATCATTAACAGCATTATGAAACCCTTAACTCATATCATCCCAAAGGATCTGTTATTAATATGCTCTTAATATAAACAGGATGGAATAGGGACTATCTTTGGAATTTCAGAGAAGAAAAGACAGTTATTAAACTATCGTAAGCTCACCAAGATACACTAAAGGGCTTCCTCCCATATGTGTCCCAACCAGGGACTGAATCCCTTTGGTGCTTGAGACAACACTCTAACCAACTGAGCCATACCAGGCAGGGTGAAACTGTAGTTAATTTTGGGGGGAGTCAAAATAAATGTGGAATTTTCAACTGCATGGGGGACTGCACTCCTAACCCCACATTGTTCAAGGGTCAACTGTACAATAAGAATAAAGCAGGGTAAGGAGAAATAGTGAGAAAAGGGTGCAATTTTAGTAAAATGGTAAGAAAAGGCCTCTCTGAGAAATCTCTACCTAAATAGAGAGCTAAATGGAATAGACATCGGGCCATATGAGTATCTGTGGGAACAGAATCCCAGACACAGGAAACAACAAAAGAAAGGTCCAAATATGGGAATGATGGTAAGGGTGGCTAAAGCAGAGTGAACAAGGGAAAAGGTAGTAGAAAATGAGATAAAAAAAGATAAACAAAGACCAAATCAGGGAAGGGTCTTTGGTTTTTATTCAAAGTGTAATTGAAAGCCATGGAAAAGTAAGAGAAGAGCGAAGCAGCATAATCCAATTCCCTTTTTAAAAGGATCGATCTGATTGTTCTCTGGAGAAGAGACTAAAATAACATAATAGAAGCAGTTAATAGGCTACTACTGTAGTCCAGGAGAGAAATGTTGGCTAATACTAGGATGGCAGCAGAGGGGAAGTGCAATATAGTCAGATTTAGATTTACTTAGAAGGTAAAAATAATAGAATTTGTTAATGGGTTATATGTGGGGTGTGAGAACAAAGTCTAGGATGACTTTATGTTTTGTTGACTTAGCAACTAAGTGAATGGTAATACTTTAGGTTCAGATTCAGGTGGTCTCAGATGGCCAGGCACCTGCATTTTTAAAAAGATCTACAATTGATTATGCATACTTAGGAAACACTACGGAAAGAGCATGTTGAGAGGAAATCAAAAGTTGTTTGGGGCAAATCCAGTTTTATCTGATTGACATCCAACTAGAGATGTCAAGTGATCAGACATATTGAAGAGAGAGGGAGGTCAGGACTAGAGATATAAAATTACAAGTAATTTTAAATAAATACATAAAGCTATGATTAGATGAGATCCATATAGTGAGTAAGTATAAGTAGAAGGAAAGTCAAAGGATTGAGGCCTGGGACATTTCATATTTAAAGGTCAAAAAAAAGAATAAACCTACCAAGAAAACAAAGTAGTTCCATCTAGGGAGAAAAGAAGGAAAATCAAGTATGGAATATCAGAAGTTAATTTAAAAAATGTTTCAGGAAGGGAGTGATCAATAATCCCATATAATAAAAGGCTAATATGCAAATCGACCAAACGGTGAAATGACCAGTCGCTATGATGCACACTGAACACCAGGGGGCAGACTTTCAATGCAGGAGCTGCCCCCTGGTGGTCAGTGTGCTCCAGAAGCCGGGCTCAAGGCTGGCAAGTGCAGCAGCAGTGGCAGGAGCCTCTCCCGCCTCTGCAGAGGCACTAAGGATGTCCGACTGACGACTGAGTGGGCCTAAGTCGTCAGTCAGACATCCCCCAAGGGTTCCTAGACTGCAAGAGTGTGCAGACTGGGCTGAGGGACCTCTCCTCCCCTCAACCTGATGCACTAAATACATGCATGGGTAGGGTCCCTGAGCCTGGCTGGTGATCAGGGCTGGCCGGGGCCTTCCTTCTCCAACTGCCGGCTGCGGTTCCTTTATTCCGTGCTGCCCGCTGGTGGTCAGCGCACGTCATAGCAAGCAGTTAAACTCCCGGTCGGTCCAACTCCCAAGGGGACAATTTGCATACTAGCCTTTTATTATATAGGATGATGCTGAGAAGTTTAGGTGAAAGAACATTTAAATCCTTTCCAGTACTGACTTTCTATGATATTTTATTCTACCTTTTGCTAGGAATCCTTCAAGGTTCTGAAACTCATCTCTGGTTGCCAATATCCACTATCATCAGCTAACAACATCAGGATAACTCACTAGTGAAAACATGTCACATGACATACAGCATGTACATGTGAATTAGGACTTGAGCTCACACAACTAAAGATATATTAAAATACTCCATTCACTTACTTAAAAATTTAGAGCAAAGTTAGCTCTTTTTCTTCTCCTTTTGAAATCACAAATGTTTTGAAAATCCAAGCCATTCCCCTGGGAGTGGGAAGGTATATGTACAATACATTAACATAAAAATACTTTTGCACATAATTGGCATACACTCACAGACCCCATTAAACTATTCTGGTACAACTAGGTTAAGAATCCTGATTTAACACAATATTTATTTAGTGTACTATGCTAATAAGAAGATCCTGATGTGTGCATTTCAAATAAGTACTCCAAAAGAATAAGTTATTGGCTGTGAATAAAAAATATAGTACATACATTTTGAATTGAAATTTTCAGCATAAATCTGATTAATAAATTAAAATAAATTACACTTACCACTAACATTTTCCGTTAAAATAAGGTGAAAAATCTGAGCAAAGGCCTCAACATCTTTATTCAGCCATATATCAGAAAGACAAGCATCCATTTCCTTTATTAACCATGGTTCAAGGCAATTCACATCTTTTTCTGTCTTTACAAAAAAAACAAAAAGCAAAGGTTATAAATTACCTAACAGCTTAACCTCTGCTTGCAAAGAACATGAGATGGCCAGAATGATCACAGAAACTACTAACCATATAATATTATAGCATAGACTTTGACATGTTTCTCATCTCATCATAAACATATCACTTACATTACTATATGTTGTTCTTACATTCATCTTTCATCTGAGAATAAGAATGTTTGTCAACAGGGTAGATGATCCAGATAAAATATTAACCAAGTATTGGTATGCTTCTGATAGGATGTTGCAAAATGTCTACCAGTGGTTCTCTCTCCCAACTGTATGCCAGAGGGACCACCACCTGGAGCTTTTCAACACTGATCCAGGTTCCACCCCAGAGCAAGTACATTAGTATCTCTGATGATGGAGGCCAGATTCCATAGGGTTTTAAAAGTTCCTTAGGTGATGCTAATGTGTAACCCACTCTTAAGAACTAATAATCAAAATCCTGTTCATTGAACCAAATGAATGTTCCCTATATTAAGAAACAATTTTAAACATTCTTTAAAAATATTTTTAAATTCATGTATAGTTCATTTGGATACATTATCTCTAAATAATCGCAAAAAACTGCAGCATCTCTGCATTATATACCTTCTCATGCTCAAAACAGTAAGTTAAATTCTTTTTATAGACAGTGCATAGTCCCAGCTATATTCTGCATTTTCATCAATGCCGTTTAAAGAATTCCAAACCAGAGTCAAAGACCAGAAGGGTCCTAGGAAATCAGCTAGTTCCAGTTTTCAGATTTCATGGAACTCAGTGTAGGAGAGGCACCACTTGGGAATGGGGATAAAGAGTTACGGATGACCAGGCAGGGCTTCTACAAAATATTCACTTGTAAAAATAAAAGAAGAGAACTTGATTTTATCTATAGTAGGCAATTGATTTTATACAGTCACAAAGCTGATTAGTGATAGAAACAATACCAGTATTATTTGCTCTAAAACCAACAATCTTTTCTCAATTTTCTAAGTTATCATGTCTTATATTATTTAGCTCATGGGCTCCTAAACGTTTGAGATGACAAAATATCAAGCAATAATAATGCATATGCACAATATCTATAACTATATTCAAGATATTTAGAGAAAATACTGAAATAATTTAAAGTTAAAATGAAACAGTAAAAGATACTGCATTATTTACAAAAAAAGTGTTAGAAAGCCATTCTGAAATATGTGTTGTAGCCTAAAATAAACTTAAAAATTTATGCATAAATTGTGCCGCTATGAACATAGGGGTCCATATGTTCTTTCTGATTGGTGTTTCTTGTTTCTTGGGATATATTCCCTGAAGTGCAATTACTGGGTCGAATGGGAGTTCCATTTTTAATATTTTGAAGAATCTCAATACTGTTTTCCACAGTGGCTGCATCAGTCTGCATTCTCACCAGCAGTGCACAAGGGTTCTTTTTTCTCCACATCCTCTCCAACACTTGTCATTTGTTGATTTGTTGATGATAGCCATTCTGACAGGTATGAGATGGTACCCATTGTTGTTCTGATTTGCATCTCTCGGATGATTAGAGACTTTGAGCATGTTTTCATATGTCTCTTGGCCTTCTGTATGTCCTCTTTCGAAAAATGTCTATTTCAGTCCTTTGTCCATTTTTTGATTGGATTGTTTATCTTCCTTTTGTTAAGTTGTATGAGTTCCCTGTAAATTTTGGAGATTAAACCTTTATCTGAGATAGCATTGGCAAATATGTTCTCCCATGGAGTGGGCTTTCTTGTTTTGTTAATGGATGGGTTTTTTTTGGTGTGCAGAAGCTTTTTATTTTGGTGTAGTCCCATTTGTTTATTTGCTCCTTAGTTTCCATTGTCCTGGGAGCTATATCAGTAAAGATATTGCTACGGCATATGTCTGATATATTGAAGATGAGTGGATTAAAAAACTGTGGTACATCTATACAATGGAATACTATGCTGCTATAAAAAGGAAGGAATTTTTACCATTTACAACAGCATGGATGGACCTAGAAAGCATTATGCTAAGCGAAATAAGCCAGTCGGAGAAAGATAAATATCACATGATCTCACTCATATGTGGGATATAATGAACAACGTAAACTGATGAACAAAAATAGTTCCAGAGACAAAGAAATACTGAACAGACCGTCCAGCCTCAGAGAAAAGGCAGAGGGGGCGTGGAGGGAGGGTGGAAGATCAATCAAAGGACTTGTGTGCATGTATATTGGCATGACCAATGGACACGGACACTGGGGCAGTTGGGCTTTGTCCTGGCGGGTGGGTGTGGCGGGGGGGTGGGGTCAATTGGGGAAAAGGAGACATGTAATACTTTAAGCAATTAAAAAAATGCATAAAAATATTATGATCTCCTACAATGTTCTTTAAACTTAAAATTTTTACTTAAAATATCAGTATGAAAACATTTAGGTCTTACCAACTGACTGAAAACAGCATCACCACCATCATCCAATAAATCATACTCTTCAGTCACATTTGGAATTGTTCTTTGCCTCTGAGATTCAGGCTTGACAGTATTCTCTTGAGCTGAATACCATTCTGTAAGTGTGGTTTGTTGTTTCTCTTCTAAATTAATTATCAAAGAAAGAATTTATAAATAAGTTATTTGCTTTGTGAAATATATTCCTTTGTTTTAGTATTCTAATGAATCTGAAAATACTTAAAAGTTGGCCTTATTTAAAATAAATTACACTCATATTTTCAGTTAAAATAATATGAAAAACCCAAGCAAAGACATTAACATCTTTATGTAGCCATATGTCAGAAAGATTATTATTATTAAATATTAGTATCCCGATACAAAAATTCATGCACATTGAAAGGAAATTAATTAGAATAAATATTTTAATATTGCTATTCACCCTTTATGATAGAAGTGTCAACCAAATTCACGACTGATAATGACAGATCAAAGCACACGTGTGCAACTGGTGCCAGCGAGAGCTTTCTATGTATCACACATTCGCGAGTCAACTTAGCTTTTTACAGATATAGAATAAACTTGCTTAATTAGACCTGCTTTCTGATGTAGCTAAACTTTTGCCAGCCCAGTGAAGCCCCCCAACTTCTCTTTCAGGTAACTGTCAGCAACACAGCAGTAAATATCAACACAAGGCAGATTATTATTGTAGATCGTGCAGGGAGAACAAAAGGTAAAATATTTAACTGTAGCAGTGTTTGACTATAATTCTGCACAGTGAGAAAACCTGAAATCATTGTCAAGGTCCACCATTTCTTACTTCTTTTCAGTGGGTCAAGTTTCTAAACTTTCTAAATCTCCATTTTCCAGCTAATGAAGAGAAAATAGGATTCCACCGCATCTCGTATCTACCTACTCCAGGACTTCTGTGAGGATCAAATGAGATGAGGCATGGAAAAACACTTCACAGACATTTGATTGAGGTGTAAAATATTTGCACTTGGCTATAAAGCAAGTTGTGTTCCTGAGCTGAAGAAACTGAAAGGCTAGTCGTCTCTAGGGAGAGGAAGCTAGGCGTTGCTATGTGACATCATTACCCGGTGCCCACAGCAACCCTTTCCAGACTGGGTGGGGCTGTGGGCCCATTTTGTGCCATGGGGTCTTGGCAGCGTCGTCTGTGATTTGGTGGACTGTCACTCTGGGGTGGTGGCGGAGCCTGAATCCCGAAGTGGGTTTTGCTTTGTGGGTGCCAGGTCCGCAGTGCCGTTTCTCTGTGTGCGTCACAGCAGCTCCTGCATTGAGCATCTGCCCCCTGGTGGTCAGTGTGTATCATAGTGACCAGTCGGACGGTCGGACACTTAGCATATTGGCCTTTTATATAAATAATTATTTTTTAAAATATATTAATTAGCAACATTTAATGAAATGTGTTATGCTAAATCATAAAGACACATGAAACTGCTTAAAAACCTTATCTATTCATCTATTAGTAAAATGTTTACTTTTATATCCATAATTCAAAGAACAGTATTTTAACCATACAATAAATACTGTTTAAAATCAATGATTGATACTCATATAGCGTTTTGTAGAAAACAATTTATTGAACTTCTGGCACCATGCTAGTTGTTTGAGATACAAGTTCTATACAACTTTCATGTTCAAAAGTTTCAAGATCTACAAGTTTTATAATTTACTCATTAGTGATTTAGCACCACACTGTGAAATAAGTATTGCTAACAGCTTTATCAAGTGGAAAATACAAAGTTATTTATCCAAGGTCATACAGACAAAACAACAGAATCAAAGCTTTAAGCCAAATCTTCCATCATGAATAATGTAGGTAAAAGTAAATAAAAAGAGTCTAATCCTAATTCAAAACCTGAGATATGTCATAAGAAATGTATTAATAGGCAAATAATGCTAAAATCAAAGAATAGAAGCAATTCATAACAATATCAAGATTTGAAAACCTTGATATATGTATCAAAGATGAGTTCCCTCCCACCCGTTTCCTACTCTTGTCCTGAGATATGCTGTGGCATATCATATTCGTCTCCCTCCTTCAAACAGTGGTTGAATCTTTTCCTTAAAATATTTTTATTGATTTATTTTTAGAGAGAGAGAAATGGAGAGGAACGGACAGGGAAACATTAATGTGAGAGCAAAACATCAAATGGCTGCCTCCTGCATGTCCCTACAGGGGATCTAGCCTGCAACCCTGGCATGCATTCTGGCTGCGAATCAATCTGGTAACAAGCAACCTTTCAGTGCATGGAATGCCAAACCAACCGATCCATACCAGCCAGGGCAGTGGTTGAATCTTTGGATATAGACGCATACAACCTCCTCAATTCCGGGATTCCCTTTCTTTTTAATTAATTTTTTAAAAATTGAATTTAGCGGGGGGGAAACAAGGAGACATATGTAATACTCTTTGTAATACTTTAAGCAATAAAAATAAATAAATTCTCACCCGAAAAAAAAAATTGAATTTATTGGGGTAGCATTGGTTAATCTCACCCGAAAAAAAAAATTAATTTATTGGGGTAGCATTGGTTAATAAAATTATATAGGTTTCAGGTGTACAATTCTATAATACATTATCTGTATACTGTATTGTGTATTCACCATCCCAAATCAAGTCTCTTTCCATCACCATTTATCCCTCTTTTATCCTCTTCTACCTTTCCCCACCCCTTTTCTCCATTGTATTCACCATACTGGCATACACTTTCAATTCCTCACTATAGATTATAACTTCTGGACATAAACCATATTGTAAAAGGTATATTTGGGACAGTATTCTAATATATTACACAATTATATACAAGACAAACACTTCCAAGTGTCCTTGTACCTCCATAGTATAATACTGGAGTATTCTAAAAAGTCAATAGGAATAGTAATTTTCTTTTTATATGTGTTTGATAAAAAGCTAACCTCCCACCCTGGCCAGTGTTGCTCAGTGATTAGAGCACTGGCCTGAGCACCAGAGTCTCAGGTTCGATTACTGGTCAAGGGCATGTACCAGGGTTGCAGGTTTGATCCTCATCCCAGTCAGGGCACATGCAGGCAGCAACCAATCGATGTGTCACTCATGTTGATGTTTCTCTTTCTCTCTCTCTCTCTCTCTCTCTCTCTCCCCCCCTCCCTTACACTCTCTAAATATCAATGGGGGGTGGGGAATAAGAAATAAAAAAGCTTACCTCGCTGTTTTTCCTTTTTGTATTTTAACATTTCTTTATTTGTATATCCAGTAGTTCTTAAAATATCTTCCAGAAACATTTCTTTTACTTCAAATGGTCTTCCCTGTACTAAATAACATACATTTTAAAAAGTAGTTATTGCATCTCAGAGATAATTCACATAAAACCATGAGATTTCCAAGTTAACAAACGTTGAGTGTAAAATCCAAAAGCAATTCTATAGGTCAAGTGATCCTCATGATATTGTCCTTTAAATATAACTGTGATCTTTATTTTAGAAAAGTGTTCATATGCTTATTTTTTCCAATGTTTACTCTCTACTTATCATGTCTGGCATCATGCTAGGCACCAGGAATACAAATGGTAAGCAGAAACAGAGCTACCTCCTGACCTCCTGAAGCTTGCAAGCTAGCAGAGGAGACAGACATTAATCCAATAATCCAGAATGTAAATTTTAAAATAGAGTTGTGACAAGTGTTATCAAAGAGAAATACAAGATGACATGACAATATCTAATGTGTGTGTGTGTGTGTAGGGGGGGTGTTACTGAGTTAAGAAAAGCATCCTCACTGAGAAAATGAGGACCAAGAGAATGGGTAAACAAAATAACTAAGCTATGTGGGGAAATATAGCACATGCAGAGTCCACTGTGGGAAAGGATATGAAAAGACCAAACTAGTTTCAAGCTAACTAGAACATAGTAGGAGAGGGGGAGTTGAGAGGGGATTGTAGTTCAAGATGAAGCAGGAGAAATAGATAAGTCTTATTAAGGATTTAGGTATTTATCTTGAAGTAATGGTCATTCAAAGTTTTAAGCTCAGGAGAGTGTTCAATGTCATCAAATTCCAGTTCAGAAAAGACCGTTCTGATTGCATCATGGAGAATGGATTTAAAAAAGAGCAGAGTGGATGGAACAGAGCAGGTAGAAGTTATTCCAATAGTTCAGGTAAAAGAGAACAACTTGAATGAGGTTGGTGATAGTAAAAATGGAAAAAAAGAGACTTTAGAGACAAAGTAAAACCCACAGAACTCATTATTTGATTGGATATGGAGGAATGATAAGGAAAAGTCAATCAAAGCTCTTAGATTTCTGGCTTATAAAATTGGATAGATGATGAGGTTATTCCTTGATGTACCAAGGAAAACTGAAAAAGGAACGGGTTAGTTAGCTGGTGGAAGTTGGGGTTTAGTTTTAGACATGTCAATTGTGAGGTGCCCAAACTAGCTTTTAATTAGCAGATGCATGTATTTCATGTGCCTTATCATCCAAGAATATTATGAAAAGAAAAATATACAGATTTGTGACTTAGGTGACAAGGTCAATGGTATGATTAATCAAAACAGGCAACATAAGAAAAGATTTTTGTAGAACTATTAAGTATTCAGTTTGGGTCATATTAGAAGTAAGCTGTTTATAAGATATCTAAGACCAAAGCTCTAGAGAACAGTCTGAATTGGTGAAAACAGTCTGAATTGGAAATAAAGATTCAAGGGTCATCGGTCTAAAAAAGAAAGTAGCCCTAGCCTGTTTGGTTTGGTAGATAGAGCATTGGCCTGCACACTGAAGAGTCCCAGGTTCAATTCCGGCCAAAGGCACATGCCCAGATTGCAGGCTCAATCTCCAGTGGGGGGCGTGCAGGAGGCAGCCGATCAATGATTTCTTCTCATCATTAATGTTTCTCTCTCTCTCTCCCTTTCCCTTCCTCCCTGAAATCAAAACATTCACCTTCTAAAAAACTCATTAAAATAGATAAATAAGTAAAAATAAAAAAGTAGAAGGGCATTGAGAACTTCTAGAGACACTAACTGTGCATCTCCAGTACCTCGTAGAGTGTAGCATATAGAGCAGAAAAGAAGAGGAAAAACAAAGAAAAGAAAGGAAGTGAAGGTGTATAAGGAAAAGAAAACAGATCAAGGGAATAACCATAATATCAACGTTTAAGCACCATTGTAAAACAAAAAACCCACAAAGAAGACCACAAAAGAAAGTGCAAACTATAATGTAACTGAGTTTCAGAAGGCAGTTTTGTCAAATAAATTATGGGATCAGAGCATTTCACACACACACACACACAAGAAAAAGGGGGCCAACCATGAAAAATACTAAAGAAAATGTAAATAAGATTTTTGTGTAAAATATGAACTATAGGCTTGGCAATTAAATTAGTGTCAAAACAATACTAGTAAGAATATACAAATATTCAGCCCTATAAATTACAGAAATTTAAATAATTTTAGGCTTTTGAAAAAGTAAAATTGAAAAATCTGTTAAAATTAAAAATATATCCTTTTATTCAACAAGTTCATTTTCAGGAACCTATCCTTAAAAATAAGAGCACCAGTATATAAGGATATACATATAAGAATGCTCATTACAACACTGTTTATTGGGGGGGAAAGGAGGATCTAAAACCAATCTGAATATCAAAAAATAAAGAAATAGGTAAATCATTGTACATTCATATTATAAAATATTAAAACTAAAACAGCTGCTTAAAATAATGAACTACATCCACGACCGCTGATATGAAGGACTATTCACAATGTGCTGTCATATGAATAAAGCAAACTGCAAAATAATGTATGTGCTCATTTTTTAAAACCAATTTCTGTAAACATGATATATGTGTAGATTTGCACATATGAGATGGACAAGGTGAAAAAGGATATACACTAACCTTTAACATTAATTAATCTCGGGAAAGTAGAACATGGAATAAGAGGACAGGAGCAACTGTATACTTTTTCCTACATATGTTTGCACTATATCATTGAGGTAAACACATACAACTTTTTCTAATTTTGAGGATAAATTTAATAATTTTTTAACTGGTGGCAAAACCAGTTTTGATTAAAGGATAAGGACAAAAGTTAAGTGACAGCATGTTCAGAAGTACCTGAGAAGTAAAAAAGGGAATGTAGTCTCCTCTTTCAAGGAGTCTGTCAATAAAGGGGAAGCTGTAGGACAGAATTTAAAGGGAAATACAGGGCCAAAATAAAGAATATTTCCTGCCGGGAGCTGGTCCATCCTTGCTGTTTCAAGGGACCTGGCATATATGGCATACTGTTCTTAATGTTTGCTCACCTTCTTGGCACTATGTGTTTTAACCAAGGTCACCTCTCTGAGAAAGGTTGTTTCCCCAGGTAGGGATTTTCCCCTGAAGTTAGGGAGGGAATAAAACCTCTTAACCCCTTCCCCAGCAGAA
>NW_006285040.1:5470089-5489816 GCF_000327345.1 Myotis davidii
AGAACCCGGCTACAGAACTTGGTGACCGAACCTGGCTGGAGAACCTAGCGAGAGAACATGGCTACAGAACCTGGCTGGAGAACCTGGAGAAACTGGCTGGAGAACCTAGCAAGAGAACATGGACACAGAACTTGGCTGGAGATTGTGGCTAGAGATCCTGGCAGGGCTGCTGATCAACTGAACGCTGTCCCCATGTCATTCCTTCTTCGCCGACTCCGTCCACACCTTTGGGGACCTCTGGACCTGCTGGGGTTGGACCCCAGCAATTTCCTTTTAATACTAGAGAATTGGCCTCGTAACACAACAGCAAAGAGTTGTAGATGGAAAAGGATAAATAATAGAGCAATGACTAATTAAGCATATCTCAAAGGAAACAGAAATGGATACTCTCTACTTCAGAACATTTCCCAATTCTGATTACAATAAATATAATCATGCCAAAATGCATTCTTTGTACAAATGCTAAAAGAAATCTTATAATTTAACTTACTATATATCACTGGACAACTTCCAAAATATCTTATAAAGAGATTTACATCCAAGGCAGCACTAGAAAGAATTAGTTTCAAAGTTGGATGCTTTTGCAACAAATCTCTTAACTTTGTAAGTAAAAAATCACTAAATCGATCTCTTTCATGTACTTCATCCTGCAGTAAACAAAAATAAAACCATGGAATAGTTAAAAATTATAGATGACTAAATCTTTACAACTATGGAACTGCTAGGTTTACACTCATTCAAATTGACTGTATTAGTGAAAATTTTGTATTACGGACAATTCAGAAATAGACTTTAATAACCTAATATACGTTGTTGTTTTTCACAGAATATAAAACCACATAAACTAAAATAAACTCTGAATTAGTACAGTCTAATTTAATGTTCTTGTAATATAATATACAAAATCTGTTAGCATCAGGGTTCAGGTGCATCCTTTGGTTTGAATACACAGAACTAGTAAGTTTACAAAAGCTGCTTATTATAAGTTTATAAAACTCAATCTACTTCTTTTTATACAAACAGGATAAAAGCTTATAACTCTTTAATAGGGTGATAATTCATCTACTTTCTTCATTAGCAGCTTCACCATGAAGTTAAATGACTGTAAAGTATGCCCTAAGGCTGGTAAATACATATTAAAGGAGGAATCAGATGACTAAACATTCAGAGAAAACATTCACCATTCTAGAGAGCTCTATGTAAATGCATGCAAGTATAGTTTTCATACATAAAAAAGCACTTTTTAAAAAACTATCTACTTATTTTATTTTCTTATAAAATCTGATAATAGCTTAAATATAATATATATATTTCTAATAATTGTATAAAATAAAAAGTAACCTGATTATAATAGCCTGTTCAAACAAAAACAAATTGGTTCTCACTTATAGCCTATTCTAAAAATGTAATTATGTATTTCAATTTTATGGAAATTTATGGTAAATTCAGCAATATTCTTACCACAATAACATGTGTCACAGCTGACAATGTACTATCTCCTGCCATCAATGTTCGAAGCAATACCCCATTAGTGCAAAATGTCAGAAGTGTCTTAGGAGAAACCCTTTTTAAAAAATCAAAATAACATGCACAATTACAAGCATTATATGTAATTAAACCATGATCACATTAAATGCTAGTCTCATTTGTACTTTAACAAATGTTACTTTAAGTAACTAATAGCCCAACTGGTGTGACTCAGTGGTTGAGTGTTTAACCTATGAACCAACAGGTCACAGTTTGATTCCCAGTCAGGCACATGCCCAGGTTCCAGCCTTGATCCCCAGGAAGGGGCATGCAGGAGGCAGCTGATCAATGATTCTCTCTCATCAGTGATGTTTCTGTATCTCTCTCCCACTCACTTCTCTAAAATCAATAAAAATATTCTTTAAGTAATATAATACTGTATATATGCTTTATTAGCAAAGTTATGTGAAATATTTATTTTATGCCTGACAATCTCACAAAATTTTTATTACTAACAGCCTTTTATTAATTAAATGATTATTTTGTTAAAAAGCCATAAGCATGCCGAACCAGTTTGGCTCAGTGGATAGAGCCTCGGCCTGCGGACTCAAGGGTCCCAGGTTCGATTCCGATCAAGGGCATGTACCTTGGTTGCGAGCACATCCCCACTGGGGGGCGTGCAGGAGGCAGCTGGTCGATGTTTCTCTCTCATCGATGTTTCTAACTCTCTATCCCTCTCCCTTCTTCTCTGTAGAAAATCAATAAAATATATTTATAAAAAATAAATAAATAAATAAATAAAAATAAAAAGCCATAAGCAGATTTTTTTAAAAGACCTTAAATATAGGATGTCCCCCAAAAATGATACACACTTTAACATCTGATAGCTACGTAATTTTCACTCTTTTTTAGGTGATATGTGATAATGAGTGAAGCCAGACTAAGTTTGAGCAGAGAAAATTTATCCTAAAGTGCCACTAGACTTTTTTTAATGGAGATTTATAAAGGTAAAGTTTATGGTACAAAACCGGCAACAATTGATGAAATGAGGGCACACAAACACCAAACAATATGATTCTTGATGTTTGCAATTCCATTGCTTCACGTTATCAGTAAAGCCTGGACCAGAATGGTCATTAGTTTGAAAATAGGCATTGACAAAAAAATTTATTCATTTCTGTAAATTCTTTTAAATTTTTAAAATAAACTGTATAAACATTGACTTTATAATCATTCAAAGTGTGCATAAATTTTTTGGAGACACCCTGTACTTTTTGCTTGGGGACAAAAGTATATCATAAAAGGGATCAGCTTTTTAAACCACCATATCCAAACTATTGGAGCACAAAAATAGTACTATTGATGAAGAAAGTACTACTAATACTAACAATATTCAATACAGGCTCTAACATTTACTGAGTACTTACTATAAATTTCACATCAACGTACTCTAAATGCCTTTATTAGCCCTTCTCATTTTTACAGATGAGAAAACTGAGACCCAAAGACTTGAAATAACTTGTACTTGATCATAAAACTATGAAATTCCAATTTGTATCTATGGCCCAAACCCTTTCTCAACTATTTATTTATTAAAATCTCACTAAGTTTAGACATAACCTCAATGATCTGTCATAAAATTATTACTACTTGGAATAAATAATCATCTAACTTTTCAACTAACACATTCTCCATATTCAGTGAAACATAGACATTTATCTTTTCTAAGAATGATAAGAGATAGGCTAGTGAAGAATTATCTTTACCTGCTTTCTAATCGTATCTGATACCCAATTGTTTGACCAATCCTTTCTCTTCTCTCTGCAGCAACTCTTTCAGCCACAGCAATAGCTGCTAATCGTCTTGGTTGAGTACAAAATATTCGGCAAGGGATACCATTTTTAAAGCAATCATCTAATAGGAACTGAGGAATCTGAAATACAAGTTTTAAAGTGCTATAAAATGACATAATTAGATACCCAGAAAATCCACTGAAACACTATTAAAACTAAAAAAAACTCTGTAACATGTTCAAATATAAAATAATCATAAAATCAACAACTTTCATGTAATTGCTAATAATCGGCTAGAATGTGATTTAAAAAGATCTTGTTCAAGATCAACTTGAAACATCTTGCAGTGCTAGGAAGTAAGGAAGTGGTAAAAAAGTGATGAGTCATGCCAAAAGCACACAGGAACCAAGTGGAAGAAGTACTTAATGGCCAAATCTGGGAGAGTTGAGTAAAAAAAATTTAAACTAATTAATTATAAACCATATATAAAATAAATATTCATGAATCTACATGATAAAAATAATCAAATATATAAAAAGAAATAGTTAATGCTTATACAAAGATTATTAAAACACTAATAAAAAGCATAAAAGATCTGAATATATAAATAAATGACATATTTCTGAATGGGAATAATTACAAAAATGTCAATTCTCTCAAATTATTCTATAAAGTTAATGAAACGACAATCAAAATTCCACTGTGGGTTTTAATAGTGAAAAGCATAAAAAAATAGCCTAATACCAGGATTGTAAATACTTTTTTGTAGGTAAATTCAACCATGTCAGAAATATTCAAAAGTAAAAGTAAGTCTTCCTACCCCTTCCACTACCACTAGTCCTCTCCAAAAAAATAACTACTGTTAAGTTTCTTATGAACTCTTTCAGGGAAAAAAATGTTTACACAATTTAGCATATTTGTGTATATAAGCTGGTTTTTATTCATACAAAGTGATTACTTACACAATTTTGTAATTTGTAGATTTCACTTAACATATCAGATTACCTAATCCACTTTAATAACTGTATATCCTATTCTATGGATGTGCTATAATTTAACAAATTTAACTACACTTAAATAATTTCCAGGTTTTTGGACTTGTTATTATTGATGATGTTCCTTGCTATTACCAGTGCTGCACTGAATATCTATCTTCACATACTTCTATAGTCAGAGAATATAAATTAAATTTGAACAGAAAAACTATAAATTTCCCTCCAAAACAATTTATACTATTAATAAAGCAGAAATGCTGTTTTCCCAACACCTATGCAAATATTGGATATTGATCATTTTTAAATTTCTGCCAATCTGATAATTGAAAAATTAAATTGTTCTGATTTCATTTAACTATGAGTGAGAACATCTTTTCATACATATCTTAGCCTCTGGGATTTTTTTAAACTTGACTATTTTACCCAGAAGCATGCATATACACAGCTAAGAAATATTTTAAAAGAAAATATAATGAAGAGGAATGTTGTTTTACATGCTATAAAGCTACAAAAAGCAAAAGGTGAGATCCTAGTGCAAAAATACAACTAAATATACATAACAAAAATTCTAGAAATTGGTTCACAGACTACAGAAACTTAGTATTTGATCAAAAGTGTTATCTTAAATAAGGGAAAAAAGATAACTACAAATTATATTGGAACAACTAGATATTAACATGAGGAAAAAAGTAAGATTTCTACCTGATATGATAAAATAAATTCCAGATGGATTTTAAAACTATAAATTAAAAAAATATTAAGAAAAAATAATTATAGGAAAATGTTTTTTCATTCTGGAATTGCATAAGATATTAGTTTCAGGTGTACACCACCACAGTGATTTGACATTTATATGTCTTACAAAGTGATCACCACAGGAAGTCCAGTAACCATCTATCACCACACAGTTACTGCAATTTACTTGACTGTATTCCCTATGCTTAATCTTGGAGTAGGAAATGCCTTCCTTAGCATGGCAAAAGACCTTAAAAAATATTGATAGATTTGACTATAAGTAAAGCAAACGAAAAATTGAGAAAAATTATGTTCAAGATATCTGACAACAGGCATGTATCTATGATATATAAAGTACTATTAAAAGTAAATCCAAAATGATTAAGCCAAACAAAAAACGGGATGTAAATAAGCAAGTCACAAAATATAAATAGGTACTAAGCGAATAAAAAATATTCAACTCTCTAAGAATCAAAGAAATGCAAATTAAAACATTTTTTGCTTGTCAGATTGATAGAAGTAAAAAAAAAAATTATATCCACTGTAGCCCAAAGTTTAGAGAAATAGAAACTTTCAATACAATTTTAATACACTAACTTTTTCAGATTAATAGACAATAACTACTTAATCCAGCTACCAATATATTAAGTGCCACATTCTTGATCCATCATTTAGGATCCACTTCTAGGAATTTATTGTATTAAATCATTTCCACATATTGACACAGTACAACACAAGAATAAGATTCCTGTTCTGCCACTTCCTACCTATGTAAATTTGGACAGATTAACATCTGCAAGTTTTAGTTTTTATTCCTTATCTGTTACAAGATTATAAATAGTCTACACGTCTTGGTTTAAATGCTAGAACTCTTGCAAAAGTCAAGCACATAGTAAACTGTCATTTTTTATCATTTTATTACAAAAATGTTTAGGAATACTATAAAGTTGTTTAAAAAATGAGATAGTTTCTCGGTACTGACATAAGAAAACAACCACCATCCAATATCTATTAAGTGAAAAAAGCAAGATGAAAAATATATGTATGGGACTATCCCCATGTTTGTTTTTTTTTAAAAAAAAAAGACACACTGAGTGGCCAGATTATTATGACCACCTCACGTTTGTAGGCAAATTAGCTATAATTTCACACTAAAGTTGCTAGAGGGCCAGACCATTATAAATAGGGAAGCAGGTTGTTTACCATGACAGAAGTGATTTTTTCTGAAGATATGGGTAAACAACACATTTAACAGCCTTTGAACATGGGGTATATATTATTATGAGTGGCCAGATTATTATGACCAACCTGACGTTTGTAGGCAAATTAGCCGTACATGGCATCATATGGGATATGGAAGCCAAAGGCCTGTTCGAACACCTCTACTGTCTGAAGTTACCAAGATAAAACGTCTCCAATTTACACAGGAACACAAGGATTGGACAGTCAAGCACTGGAAAAAAGTCATGTGGTCCAATGAATCATGTTTCCAGTTGCAACCCTTCAAGCTGGTGGGGGCAGTGTTATAGTTTGGGGCATATTTTCCTGGCATGATTTGGGTCCTTTAATTCGTGTGGAACGTTTGCATAGCACAACATACCTAAATATCGTTGCTGATCAAGTTCATCCTATCATGTTGATCGCATATCCCAATGGAGATGGCTTCTTCCAACAAGACAATGCGCCATGCCATGGTGCTCGTATTGTGCAGGAGTGGTTTCAAAAACATGAGGGAGACTTTACCTTGCTTAGGTGGCCCCCACAATCAGCAGATCTCAATCCAATTGAGCATTTGTGGGATGAAATTAAAAGAGCCATCAGGCATCTGGCTCCACAACCATCCAATCTCACAGAACTGGACAGTGCTATTCATCAGGCATGGTGTCAGATTCCTCGCATCACCTTTCAACATCTCGTGGAGTCAGTGCCAAGAAGAATCGCCGCAGTATTGAAGGCAAAAGGTGGCCCAACGAAGTACTGATGGGGCGATCATAATCACCTGGCCACTCAGTATGTGTGTGTGTGTGTATGTGTGTGTGTGTGTGTGTGAGCGCGTCAGAAATATATACTCCAAGTTTCTGACAAAAACACAAGGACAGAGTATGGCAAGAAAATTAGAAATCTTTCACTTTCTATGTAATATTTTTCAGAATGTTTGAATTTTACTTAATAAACATGAATAATGAATATGAAAATTCAAAAAATACTTAACTTCTTAATGTTACTAAGGCAAGATGAAACTAGCTAATAATATTAATTTTAAACTCTGTTATATTTATAGTTCATAGACCAGAAACATTAATAATGTTACTTTAACTTCCAATTAACATACAGTTATTTATCAGGTTTAAACCTATCAGATTAACAAGGAGCATATTATTTAATTACTCATTAATTTCTCAAGTATCCTTTCATTGCTAGTAAAATGATACACTGAGTTGTGAAAATAGGCATACATAATTCCAATGTACAAATATTATTAGCAAGGACATTCAAAGAATTTTAATAAAAATATATTCATTATATTTAGCAAAGTTTTCACAATCTCTATTCATAAAATTAAAAACACTACAAATAACACTCACTGGCAAAACTTATAGTAATACTGAAACAATCATAACAATCTAAGACATCTGGACAGACTGGACTCCATGGAATTTCACTTAATCATAAAGGGATTCATGCTGAAGAAAAATTTTATATATTGTATTCAGATAAGAATTTCATTATGTTTTTAATTATTTGGTTTTACAGTGTCAAGTTTCAGGGATAAAGAGTTACACTTCTGTAAAAACAGTTAAGTCTTACAAGAAAATAATTTGTAAAGTTTATAGTCAGCCTCTCCTACCACCTTGCATTCCTTATTGACTGTTTTTTAAACCAACCAACATAACCATAGGAAATCTTAAGCAACTGTCAAAGTAAATATATTTGTCCATAAAAGAAAAGAATGTAAAATTATATTAGCTATCCCATCTGAATCTCTATCAAAAGCAAAGTAATTTTACTATTTTAACATACTAACATGTTAGAGAACATAACCAAGAAAAGGTCCTATCACTGTACCACTCTTATTTCCAAACTCTCACCGTAATGACTAAAACTTCATAATAAAGTACTCTGATTCTGAACATCCAAGTCAAACTTGTCATATTAATTCTATTCTACAATTTTATATTAACATGTTGTTGTTATTAACATTACTTTTAATTTAGCTGCTACTTATAAAATCACTGTATTAGGCACTTTATATACACCTCTAAATTTCACCTTGAATAGTAGCAATTATTAGCTCCATTTTACAAATGAAAACTCTAGCTCACAGCCTGAAAGTTTACTCCCAATAAATGAGGAAAGTAGAATTTGAACTGAAAGCCAAAGACCACATTCCTTCTATTGATGACAAATCACATCCTCACCTTTGTTTAAATGAAGGTGCAATGTACTAGTTTAAAAATAAATATTTGAAAATATTTCCTTTCTACAAAGTCTTAAATGTAGACCCAGTAATAACTTATTTCTGAAATAACCATTAAAGTAACCAGAAGTTTCTTTGCCTGTTTTTGTTTAAATACACATAGTATAAATTTAATACAGTAAAACCTTGATATAATGGACCAATTCAGGCAAGGGGATGTCCATTAAAGTGGAAAGTCTGTTATGTACTAAAGTAGGTTTTCCGAATGTATATGTTAAAAAATCGACAAATTAGTTTACCTGTTTTTATTTATATAGACATGTTTGTGTAATTAAAATTAAATACGTATGAAAAGTTTAACTTCACAGAAAAGTGTTCTATATGTATTACAGTAACTTTAAATTTATACTAAATAGGTCTAGTAAATGCATGCATTCACCAGTCACTGAGAGTAAACAAATGCACATGGAGGGGCACTGCTTAGCGTACATCCAAACAAAGGCCAGCACACATTAAAACTACTGCAGTACACGACAACAGAACCAATTACTGCCTGCAATGCAGTGTGATCACAAGCTAATCATTTGCCAAACACTGTTTACCAGCAGAGACTCTTGGATTTAAATATGTACACTACAGTTATAGACATGTAATTTATTTATGTCAGCGAAATTCCTACAGTTTTTTCCAACACATGGCCTATTTGCTAAAATTTGTTAAAAATAACAGTAACTGCCCTAACCGGTTTTGCTCAGTGGATAGAGCGTTGGCTTGCAGACCGAAGGATCCCAGGTTCTATTCCAGTCAAGGGCATGTACCTTGGTTGCGGGCACATCTCCAGTGGGAGGTGTGCAGGAGGCAGCTGATCGATGTTTTCTCTCTCATTGATGTTTCTAACTCTCTATTCCTCTCCCTCTCTGTAAAAAACCAATAAAATATATTTTTTAAAAAAATATCAGTAACTAATAACAACAACAACAAAATAACCTGTTAATTTAATTATAAGCAAATCTTAGTTAAAAGCATTTTAAAATTAACGGAGTGTTAATTTTCACATATGACACGGACTGGAAATTTTGTCTGTTAAACCCGAGATCTATTAAATAAAGGTCTGAAAAATCGAGGGTTTTCAGTATAAAACTGTCATATGGGATAAAATATTTTTTTCTGCTATAAACAAGGAAACAAACCTGTGTAGTCTTTCCAGACCCAGTTTCTCCTACAATCAAAACTACTTTATTTTCTTTAATTATTTTAACAATTTCTTCTTGTTTCTCAAACACTGGCAAAGACTGCCTGAAAGAATCAAATTCGGATTCTCCTCTTTTCACTGGGATCTGAGGTATGCCATTGTTGAGTCGCCCACTTGTCTTGCTCATTTCCCGGTTTTCTTTGAAAATGAATAAAAAAATAAATTTATAATCAACATTAAAAAATGTGTTAAAAACAAAATAAGTAATTTCTAATGTAATTTCATTGAAATGTTTCTTCTCTACTCCGTCCATATAAAGTTTTTCAAGCAAGGTCTCAACTGTTGTACTCCCATACTTACTATTCTTAGAGAATATGTTACAAATTTCAGTATTATTTAGAAAACATATTTCTCAAAAGTATTTCTGATGCATAATATTTACAAATAAACAAAAATCAATCATTCAATAGCCATTACTAATAAAGCATGATTTGATATCTTAAAATGATTTTCAGGCTTGTTTCTATCAATAACATAGAAAATTAGGAAATATTATAGTAGGAAACAATGTGAATTATATTTACCAAGTCCAATGTGAAAACACATCATGAAAAAAATACCCTGTATGTTTAAGTTAAACATGTAAGATTATGTGACCAAATAGAATAATATGTATAAACTAGAGGCCCAGTGCACGAGATTTGTGCACTGGAGGGGGGGGTCATCTCCCTCAGCCTGCCTGCACCCTCTCGCAGTGCGGGACCCCTGAGGGGATATCTGCCTGCAGTCTTAGGCCCAATACCCTGGGATTGAGCCTAAGCTGGTGGTCAGACATCCCTCTCGCAATCTGGGGCTCTCGCAGTCTGGGGCCCTCACTCCTTACCGCCTGCCTGCAGCGGAAGCAGGAGAGGCTCCCACCACCATTGCTACACTCCCCAGCCATGAGCCAGGCTCACTGCTCCTTAGCACTGCCTTGGAGACAGGAGAGGCTCCCACCACCGCCACTGTGCTTGCCAGCCATGACCACGGCTTCTGGCTGAGTGGCGCTCCCCCTGTGGGAATACACTGACCACCAGGGGGCAGCTTTTGCGTTGAGCATCTGCCTGTTGGTGGTCAGTGCACATCACAGCAATGGTTGTTCTGCTGTTCGGTTGATTTGCATATTAGAGTTTTATTATCTACTAGAGGCCTGTGCACTCGGGGGGTCCTTCAACCGGGCCTGTGCCCTCTTGCATTCTGGGAGCCCTTGGGGGATGCCCGACTGATGGGAATGTCCCCCCAGGGAACAGGCCTAAGCCAGCAGTGGGACATCCTGGTGGCGGGAGAGCCAGGCTTCTGGCTGAGTGGCATTGAGCGTCTGCCCCCTGGTGGTCAGTGCACATCATAGCGATCAGTCATTCCACCATTGAGTCAATTGGCATATAAGCCTTTTATTATATAGGACTAGAGGCCCGGTGCACAAAAATTTGTATACGCGGGCGGGAGGGGGAGGGTCCCTCAGCCCGGCCTGTACCCTCTAGCAGTCTGGGACCCCTTGGGAGATAACGACCTGCTGGCTTAGGCCTGCTCCCGGGTGGCAGAGGGCAGGCCCAATCCCTAGGTGCAGCCCCTGGTTGGGCTCAGAGCAGGACTGATAGGAGAATTGGGGCGCGGCCCCCTGTCATGCACAGAGCAGGGCGGATTGGGAGGTTGCGATGCCACCCTCAGTCACGCTCAGGGTAGGGCCGATTGGGGGGTTGGGGCACCACCCCGTCACACTCAAGGCAGGGTCGATGGGGAGTTCGCACCGCCACCCCTTGTCACGCATAGAGCAGGGCCAATCAGGGGGTTGGGACGCCGCCACTCTCACACTCAGGGCAGGGCCGATGGGGAGGTTACGGCTCTACCCCGTCACACACAGAGCAGGGCCCGTGGGGAGGGTGGGGTGCCGCACCCTGTCACATACAGAGCCGCAGGGCAATCAGGGGGTTTGGGCGCTGCCCACTGTCATGCTGACCTAGGTGCTGGGAGGCCTCACGGCTCCACTGATCCCGGTGCTGGGAGGCATATTACCCTTTTACTATATAGGGTAGAGGCCTGGTGCATGGGTGGGGGCCAGTTGGTTTGCCCTGAAGGGTGTCCTGGATCAGGGTGGGGGACCCCAGTGGGGTGCATGGCCAGCCTGGGTGAGGGGATGATGGCTGTTTGCAGCTGGTCACACACCCTTCAGGGTGGGGGTCTCCACTGGGGTGCCTGGCCAGTCTGGGTGAGGGGCTGAGGGCTGTTTTCAGGCTGGGGGTGACTGAAGCTCCCAACCGCTCCTTTTTTCCTTTTTTTTTTTTTTTATTCTGGGCCAGTTTTAGCTTGAGGCTTGGCTCCAGCTCTTAGGCGTCCGCTGCTGAAAGTAGGTTTCTGGCCTTTGCATACCATGTTGCGATCCTGCTGGCTGAAGTCCGGTGGTATTTGTTACTGTGTTTCTTAAACTGCAGGCTCAGAGGCCTACAGCGGCAGGCGGGGAACGTTGGAGTCCTCTGTCACTGAGGCCAGCAAGCCTCATGTTAGTTTCAAGCTGCCTGGCTGTTGGCCGCCATCTTGGCTGGCAGTTAATTTGCATATCTCGCTGATTAGCCAATGGGAAGGGTAGCGGTCGTACACCAATTACCATGTTTCTCTTTTATTAGTGTAGATAATAAAAGTGTAATATGTTAATTAGGATGGATGTCCTTCCAGACGACCTTCCAGACAAAGCTGGGGCTGCAAGGGAAGCCCAGGTCCCAGGTGCCTGCCGATGGCCAGAGGGAAGCCTGGGTCCCAGGGGAAGCTGGTGCCAGCAGCCAGGGGAGGTAAACCTACTCTTGCACGAATTTCATGTATCAGGCCTCTAGTATAGGATATAAGGCTCTAATGCTTATCAAATTTCCTAATTGAGTATTCTGGCCAACTTCTACACTTACCTAAACAGACAGGAATAAAATAGAGCTATGATGTATTTATATTCTTCACACAATTAAAAATATTTTGCATGTGTGTATTTAAACTTAAATTCCTTGGTATCTAGTACCATGTGTTTTCTGGATTCTGCAAACCTACTCCAATAGACTGAAAATTATGCACATTCTGTCACTTCAGGTAATAAATAATTTTCTCACTAGGGAAGTTAAATTTTTAAACAGTGAAATTGCCACTTAATTTTATAACCTAAATATATTATTACTGCCGAAACCGGTTTGGCTCAGTGGATAGAGCGTCGGCCTGCGGACTGAAAGGTCCCAGGTTCGAGTCCGGTCAAGGGCATGTACCTGGGTTGCGGGCACATCCCCAGTGGGAGATGTGCAGGAGGCAGCTGATCGATGTTTCTCTCTCATCAATGTTTCTAACTCTCTATCTCTCTCCCTTCCTCTCTGTAGAAAATCAATAAAATATATTTAAAAAAATATATATATTATTACCTTTCAACAAATTAATGTACTGAACATTCTGTCCTGTCTCTTACCAGAAGCTAAAACTCAATTCCAAAACTCACTCATTAGCATGTCACAGCAGCATAATATAGGAAAGTCTAGACCAGGGGTCCTCAAGCTACAGCCCACGGGCCACATGCAAATACAAATACTGTATTTGTTCCCGTTTTGTTTTTTTACTTCAAAATAAGATATGTGCAGTGTGCATAGGAATTTGTTCATAGTTTTTTTTTAAACTATAGTCCGGCCCTCCAACAGTCTGAGGGACAGTGAACTGGCCCCCTGTTTAAAAAGTTTGAGGACCCTGGTCTAGACCATGTAGTCAAATCTCAGCTCTGCAGTTTATTGGCTGATTGAATGGCCTTGAACAAACTATTTAACTTCTCTGAACCCGTTTATTCACCTATGAGATAGGGGAAATTCCTACCTTGCAAGAGTTGCTATGAGGCCCTGTATAGAGTTTAGTATACTGCCTACCACAGAGTAAATGCTCAATAAATGGTAGCTATTACTATGACACTTAAAAAGAAAACTTGTTTAACTTCATGACATGCCTTAACACTGCATTTCATTCCAAAATTTTTATAAGTTTTAATAATTTCAATAAGCTATTCACACTGGGAAATCTTACTTCATCTTAGTTTTTAAAAATAAATTTAAAATGGAAAAAGAACAGTCATCAAATAATAGGATAAACACAGAAGCTCCCCAGAAAATACATACCAGCTTCAACTGCAAACACATTTCCTCTTTCTGTTTTAGGCAGAAGTTCAGTACGTTCTTTATTGGTGACGGGAAATCTTTGAATTAGGCTCCTAACAGCATGTTTTGTATTATGAGTCAAATTACAGGTCATCATTGCATGAGCTGTTTCTGATCCATCTTTCTTCTTCACAGTTAGGTATCTATTTGCTCCCTTCCTGAATATTAACAAAAATCATTTATTTACTATATATAGTCAATTTGTTCACATATGATGTATGCCTACTTAGAAAATACATGTCAAGCAAAACACTGAAAAAAATCAAAATGATTTGGGAAAAGATGCTGAAAATCCCAAAAACTCAATTAAAGAGGGCTGTGGTGCTAAAGTGACGACAAGACCACTTTCAATTAAAATTTCAAAATGCTGCAAATCCAATTTTAAGTCAGTAAAAATGGCTTACTTACCCACAAGTGTTAAAGTTTGTCCTAGCGGACTTCATGGTGTATGACAACAATTAACTCATGCATGCTGGGAAGCCTGGGGGGGGGGGGGGAGTATCTGAACAACAGAATCTAAAAGTGATAATAAAAAAGTTATGGTTCACTGTGCAGACTAACATATCCCACTGAATGTCTCACAGTATGCTGGTAATGTCACACTCTCATGAAGACCTGTTAAGAGAGCCAACTTTAGTAGTTGGGCCCCCAAAAAAGCATAAATCAACATTATTGGTAAGAATTTTCAAATGCATACTGGGGAAAAAAAGTTTTCAAAGCTTCTGATACTAGCCTTCATATACAAGGCAATGCTACCAGATGTGGGGAAAAATGCTAGATAACTGAAATTCAAATGAACTTTTAAAAGTAAAAAAATGCAAGCCCCATATGCAATTTTTAAGTATAAAAATAAATGTATGGAAATTACAGATAAAAACATCCCAACTTTAAAGGGTAAAAATAGCCTGGACAACGTGGTTCAGTGGATAAGAATCTACAGGTAATGGTTCAATTCCTGGGCAGGATACATGCCTGGTTTGTGGGCCCAATCCCCAGTGGGGGGCCTGCAGAAGGCAGCCAAACAATGATTCTCTTTCATCATTGCTATTTCTATCTCTCTCTAACTTTCTCTTTCTCTCTGAAATCAATAAAAATATACTTAAAAATAAATAAAATAAAAGGTAAAAGTAACCAATACATGTTATGATGAAGTATTGGCATTTCAATGCCTTTTTTCTTTAAAAAACAAACAAATATATAACTAATCAAATTTATGCAATTTTAAGAATCAGTTCATCAATTATATAACATTTAGATAGCATGTTACTGACTATACAGGGGTCCTCAAACTTTTTAAACAGGGGGCCGGTTCACTGTCCCTCAGACCGTTGGAGGGCCAGCCTATAGTTTAAAAAAGAAACTATGAACTAATTCCTATGCACACTGCACATATCTTATTTTGAAGTAAAAAAACAAAATGGGAACAAATACAATATTTGTATTTGTATGTGGCCTGCGGGCAGTAGTTTGAGGACCCCTGATTTAAGATATTCTAATACAGCCATCTGCATCACTATTCCCCACTTTCCAAATGTGTAAATGGTTTAAAAGATCAGCTAAAGAACCAAAATCTAAAATGACTGCTTAAAAAGCTCACAGCCACCAAGGAACTAATGTCTCTAAAAAAATAATACACAAGCATTCGATGCCCCGTAAATGCTTAATTTCATATCTCCTTAATTTATACTTGTGTTAGGCAGATAGATGAAAAGATCTTTCAATTTTTTAAAAGAAGGGAGATTTTTAAAAAGTGATCAGAAAAAAATTATAAATTTTCACACAGTAAGCCTAGAATCTATTTTTAGACCTTAGAAGAAACTCAAAATAAACTATCACAGAATCTTAACTAAAACAAATTTACACCTTCATGTTTTACATTTTAAAAAATAAGCCTTAAAAAATATAGGCCCTTAAAGTTTAAAGACATGACCAAAGTTAGAGAATAAGGCAGTGAGACACCGGGAGTAAAATCAAGGTTTCCTGACCTTTCCTCTACACCAGGATCTCTCTCAAGTAATAATAATACCAGGGATAATAATACCAGGCACAACATTTAAAAAGCAGAAAAACGAACTTCCTAAATTAATGAAGTTAATGCTAGGAGGTTAAAAAATATTTACTCAAGGTTGAACAGAAAAGCCCATGAAATGTAAGCCAGGCACAAATTCTCAAATAAATGAAAATAAAAGAGTTAAGTATATTCAAAATGATTTAGTTCTTTCTATGTGTGAAAAGAAGGAAAGGCACTTGAAAAGCACAAGGACCACTCGATAAACATTGTACTACATTTGTTAAAAGATAAAAAGGGGGCAAAAGTGCTAGGGAATTTCATAAGAGGTATTGTGGAACATTGGATATTGCTATTAGGGCCTGGATTAGTAGGCAGGGTTGCCTTGCTTCCCTTAGCATCTGTTTTCCTTTTTTCCTCTCTGTCTTTGAAATTCCCTTAGCATGTTTTCCTTTCCTGTCTCTTTAGTGTTTCTTATCCCCCTTTTTGTCCTGATAACTTCTTTCTTGCTCTCCCCTTTCCCAGATGTTTTCTCCATTTCTAGGCCATCCCTTAAATCAGTGGTTCTCAACCTTCCTAATGCTGCAACCCTTTAATACAGTTCCTCATGTTGTAGTGACCCCCAATTTCATTGTTACAAATTGAACATAATTAAAGCATAATGATTAATCACAAAAACAATATGTAATTATATATGTGTTTTCCGATGGTCTTAGGCAACCTGTGAAAGGGTCATTCAACCCCCAAAGGGGTCGCGACCCACAGGTTGAGAACCGCTGCCTTAAATGATCACACTACTGAACAAAAGTAGAGGCAATCTATTCAAATGGACTGCTTTTCAAAGAGCAATTTGTAATTGTCATTTCTAAGTTAATTTTTCAGAATTCAGAACCCATTTAACCACAGAAATGGTGTAACTGCAGAACTGTGCATTTTTCTAATGCAGGCTCACTAGCTCTTATCTGTAAATTTTAAACCCAAACAGTTCTGAAAGATTTTTTTAAGTGTAGCAACTTCAACTGGCAGCAAAGCCTGATTAAATTGACCTGAGGCTATTTCCAGTCTTTATTTATTTTAGTGTGAATAATCATACATTTTTCAGTAGAAAAACTAATGTGATTGAAGGTGATGCCTACACCTTATTAGGGGTATTACATAACATATTGAAATTATTCCCTAATACCTTGCTAACATCAGAAAAACCTGAATCTCAAAACATATTGATCCAGGTGTTTTTAGACAAAGGATTATGCCCCTACATTCCATTTTTATTTCCAAGTGCTGTATTTTACCTATCCAGAGGACTCTAACATGGGGGTGCTTAGGATCCTAGCCATTGTTCCAGCATTGGCCTCAGTGATGTTCAAAATGCACATTCACCTAAGCTAAATCCCCTGTCAGTAATCTGTCACTGTTGTGGACATTCATATGCAAGACATACCTACATCAGCTAATTTCACCTTAGAATCTTCCTACTATTTATTTATTAATATATTTACTTAATAAAGTATTGTTTTCCTCCTCTTAACCTAAAAGGGAGTAAGCTGAAATTTTATGCCCCCCTCCCATGGTTCCCATCCAGAGGCAATTTTGCTCTCCAGGGAACATTTTAGCAATGTCTAGAGGCGTTTTTTGGTTGTTACAACTGGGGAGGAAGTTGTCTGGTATACATATAGGTGTAAAAGCTTAAACATCCCACATTGCAAAAAAAAAAAAAGCCCTCCAAAATCAAGAATTACCCAGTCCGAAATGCCAATTGTTCCAATATTGAGAAGCTCTGCTATACAGCAATCCCACCACCCTTAGTCTCAAAATAAAATAGTTCCACAGAATTTCAAAGCTCTTCAATTTGGATACCTCAAATGACCTTTCCCCACTATGGTTCAGTGACTCTCAAAAAATATGTACTGTTTCCTCCTGTTCCATTTTATTTAATCAGTTCTAATCATCAGATTCTTGATTTAGTAAGAAAAAAAAGTCAATGTGTTCTAAGGCTTACCATTACAGTAGTAGTGTAACATTACACAGTAGTAGTGTAACATTAAAAGAGAAATTTTGTAAATAATTATACTTATTACCTTTAGTCCATCCATTTTTTAAAAAAAAAAGACTGTTTCAATGAAATAAGAAAATATTTCTCTCAAGTAATCAACTTCAAATTTTAAACTATTTTTTCTTACATCTTAAAGTTTACTTTTTTTTGCCCCTAGGGAAAACAAAAAAAGGGGGGATTGAAGGAAAAGGAAAGAGCTTATGTTTGGTACAGACATGAATCAGTTTATCTACATACAATATAATTAAGAATGTGAACCTAGAACAGTACTATTTAAATGTAGTCAGAATAACTGTTCTTTTCTTGGTAAATAATTTTCTTTAAATAAGAAAAGCTATCAGCTTACCCTTTACTTTTAGAGACCAAACCAAGAGACTGACTCAATCGATGAATAAAGGCTCGTTCGGTACTGGTCAAAGAAGAAGGAAATTCCATTTCTACAAGGGAAAAGACACACAAAGTACCATTTGGGGACAAGTAATTTTCTTTCAAGGTGCTTCAATATTGCTTTCATAGATATAAAATATGAAAAGATCTTATGTGCATATAATCAAATTATATTCTATGTGAAAAGTAGATATTCAATAGCTACTGAATGTCTACCACAGTTATAGTCATGAAAATTAAATCCAAGTGTGTGAAGAATTCTAATGGTTCCCCAAAGATTCTACTTATGAATGCTAGAAGCGTGCGTTGGTATGATGACTGATGAAGACATTTTACGACTTTAACTTCGTCCTCACTTGCTTAACTAACAAAATGCTCATTTCCTGCGGAAACCGGTTTGGCTCAGTGGATAGAGCGTCAGCCTGCGGACTGAAAGGTCCCAGGTTTGATTCCGGCCAAGGGCATGTACCCGCGTTGCGGGCACATCCCCAGTAGGAGATGTGCAGGAGGCAGCTGATCGATGTTTCTAACTCTCTATCTCTCTCCCTTCCTCTCTGTGAAAAATGAATAAAATATATTTTTAAAAAATGCTCATTTCCTGCCATGGTTAATGATGCTCAAGCATTATGAATGCTCGACATCAAACACCTTGAAGGCATATTTTCTTTTGCCTTCAAAACTGTACAGACTTCCTATTTCACCCGCTCACAAGAGATCTGCTGCTCTTTATTGCTGAGGCTGCACCTCTGCTGACAGTAAGTTCCGAACCACTCTGCGCAGGTCATTCCCGGTTGGGAACTGTAAGCCCCCAGAGCGAGGGGCCCCCTATGGAGGCCAGCAAAGCCGGGGGAGCCTCGGTACCCTGGACGTATCCCCAGAGGCCGGCGACTGGGTCTGCGCCGTGTGGCGCCAGGCAAGCAGCTCTCCAACCCGAACAGGTGCGAAAGCCGTTTCCCAGGCCAAAACAGGTTTCATTTTTTTTCTCAAGGGTTTAGCGTGATGCTTCTAGGATTTAACCAAAGCACTACATATTGCCAGTGCCTTTATTTGTCTGATTTCCTTCTGCTCTTCTCGTGTGGCTCAAACGTACCACAGCTTCCTTAAAACAATAAAAATAAAAATGTAGGGGCTTATCAGGAGTTCAACACCGTGGCTCAGCCGCCCGCAGCTGCCAACAGCCTGTCCCCGGGGGAAGAAACGCCCCGGCCGCAGGGCACCCGGACCTTTCACCTGAGGCTACACTCGCGCCCGCACGCCGCCCTCAGCAGGATGCCCGGCGGCCCTTCACAGCCCGCCGGAGGCTCCCCGCTGGGCCCGGTCTGCCCGGTCGGCACCGAGGCAGCCCCTTCGCCCCGGGGGCCAGAGGGGCCAGGGGATCAGGGGAGGGGGCCGCCGGCGGGGTCCTGGTCAGGAGCCTCACCTTTCTGGTCCCCATATCGGAAGCGCTCCAGAGCGATATTAACTGCGATTTTCACCT
>NW_006285040.1:5489908-5490434 GCF_000327345.1 Myotis davidii
TTTATCCCTGTTTCCTCATTCTTCATTCTCAATGCATACTATATGAGGTAGTTTATCTCATTTAGGGGGAAAAAAGTCTATTTCTTCATTCCACAGCCTCAGCAGTGACTACACATTCTTCTGCACTCCCCTTTAGAGAAAAACTCCTTGAACGGGGCCGCCGCTCCTCCCTCACTCACTCAAACGCCCTGACCCAGCTGGTCTCCTGTCTCCATCCACCCCTCGAACCAAGGCGCTCTTACTCAGACCTTTATTCAGCCACTCGTTACTGTGTTGAATCCTTCCTTCCTTCATTTATTCAATAAGCACGGGTAGGCTCCTACTATGTGCCCTGCGAGCACTATGCTACGTCCTAGATATACACTGGGGAACCAAACATACACGTTTCCTGCCATCTGGGAGTTTACATTCTAGTGGGGGTGGAGTTGCCAGATGTGGCAAATAAAAATACAGGGTGCCCAGTTGTTTTTTTATTTCAGATGCCCAATAATTTTTTAGCATAAGTATGTCCCGTGCAATGTTTGGG
>NW_006285040.1:5491513-5504491 GCF_000327345.1 Myotis davidii
GGAACTTTAAAATTGCATAGTTTCCTCCTGCACAAGACAGTTCCCCCCCCCCCCAATATTTCATATGGTTGCCTCTTGTCATTTAAAGCAGGATTCTATCCTTTACCTGGACAAGCTCTTCAATCTGTTATTTGCCACTGTGAAATTATTTTGTTTAGATATTATTTGCTTTTCCCACTAGAATATAAGCGCCTTTGGATCAGGAACCTTGTTTATCGTGTTGGTCACTATTTCATCAGCAGCTAGCACTGCATAGATGCATAATGAATATTCATTGTTTGGCCATATTTTAGAATCTAAAATTAGGTTTGATTGTCTCTACCCTCCAAAATCTCTTTGGCTGGCTACTAAAAAGAGTTCTGCATAAGCAGAAATAAGTCCTACATTCTGGTCCTCTCAGGGTTATCAGTGAATTGTGTAAAAATTTACTACTACCTTGATCTCTGTGTATCTTAATTTCCTTAGGTGTGCAATAATAATGTCTGCCATATATTAAGTGCCCAGAGACACTATTTTTCCAATCTTCACAAAACTATATGAAGTAGTTATATTAACTCATGATACAAATGAGGAAACAGGCTGGATGAAATTAAAACTGGCCGAAGGCCATGCAATTTATTGGTAACTAATGAGTTATGCATGAAAACCAGGCCCAGCCTAGCTTCATACCAGGACAACATAGATAGTAGATAATAGCTGGATGCACTAAATATATTGTCATAAGACTGAAAACATTATACATGGGGTCAGCCACATACTGCTTTCAATTTCACTTCACAACTTCTTAGTTCCATTTTTTATTGATTTCACTATTTATTAGCTTTGTGGCTTGACACTCATTTGACTGCTAAGCTTAGGTTTCCTATCTGTAAATGAGTATATTTAATATTCATTTTACAGAATTGTAAATGTGACATAATATGCAAGTATCAAGCATTGATTTAATGTTCTGCTTCGCCTTTCTTCTTTCCTTTCTTTTTGGATAAATGCTCTAAATATTTGTATTCCTAGTGCCCAGTAAGGATATGGAACATGTTTCTTGAAATGAAAGAGAAGACCTGGCTGGCCGGTTTGGCTCAGTGGATGGAGTGTTGGCCTGCGGACTGAAGGGTCCCGGGTTCGATTCTGGTCAGGGGCATGTACCTTGGTTGCAGGCACATCCCCAATAAGTGTGCAGGAGGCAGCTGATCAATGTTTCTCTCTCATCGATGTTTCTAGCTCTTTATCCCTCTCCCTTCCCCTCTGTAAAAAAATCAATAAAATATATTTTTTTAAAAAAGGAGAAGACCTGATTATAGAGAACAACATAGACTGATGAACAGGGACAGATCCAAAGACAGAGAAACAGCGATCAGACTATCAATCCCCAGAAGGAAAGTAGGGGAGGGAGGGGGTAAGGGGAAGAGATCAACCAAAGGACTTGTATGCACACATATAAGCCAAACCAATGGACATGGACAACAGGGGGATGAGAGAATGAGTGGGGCGGGGCGGGGGGGAGTTGGGGGTTCATGAGGGGATGAGGACATATTTGTAATTCCTTAACTAATAAAGAATTTAAAAATAAAATAAAATCACAAAAAAGAGAGAAGACCTGCCTAAAGTAAGTAATAAGATTAATCAGATTATGCATTATCTAATATTTTTGCATATGCCTGGAAATATCTGGGTCCTTAGAGTGAAACACTACAATTCTACTTTCAACAAGTGTTTCAGAGAAAAATTAAAATAAGGAAGATATGGATTATTTTAAAATGATTTCAAGTTATCTTTAGTGTCAGATAGACCTTATAGATCTAGACCTTATAGATCTTATGGTTCTGTGACCTTGTGCAAGAATTTAGCCTCCCTATGCTTTCATTTCTGCATCTATATGACAAAACATTATATTATAGCTTTATTATGGGGATTAAATTAGATTATATTACCTTTATGCAGATGAAGCACTTAGCATTCCCTACTAATTAGATGCTTTTACTGTCTCATCCTTAGCATTCAGTACTAATTAGATGTTTTTATTATCTCTCATCCTTAGCATTCAGTACTAATTAGATGCTTTTGACGTCAAATGACAGAAAACCAAGCAAAAAATGCCCCAAATAAGGCCATTTATCATCTTATGTAGCAAGAAGTCTAGGGGTACGGTAGTCGTTCCAGAGTTTATTATTTCAACATTGTATACCAATACCTTCAATTACTCAGAATCTCTCCAGCTTACCACTTTGCCATTCTTTGAGTGTTTGCTACTCCTCTTGGTTGCAGCTCCATGTCAGCACATCATCACACAGGGTCCCGGCAAGATCAAGGCAAGAAAGATAAGTGTCTTGTCTGATGTCTCTTTTTAAAAGAGAGAAAAACTTTCCCAGAAATCCCAAAAATAGACATCCTTATATATCCTAACCAGAACATGGGTAACCCAATAACCAGCAAAGGGGAATGGAATTATCATGAAAGGTCTGGTCTTTCCTAAAGTATTTAGATCGTCACCTAGAAAAGATTGGACAAAATTGGTGTTCTCTTAGCAAGTAATAAGGGATGCTGAAATGCTGTTGGCTAGGCAACCAAGAATATTATGTCAGTCAACAATCCTGTTCACTAAATATTTCTGGTTTTCTTCCTTTTCAGGCATGTAACAGAATTGTCCTTTCTGGCCCCTTTACAGTTGGGTGGGAACATATATTTACTTCTGGCTAATGAGTAATTAGCTAAAGTGATATGTCACCTTTATGCTTACCTTATTTTTCATTGTAATTAACTGCAAATAATTAGAAAAACATGTATAAGAAAGAAAGTGAATTATCTTATTACAATTAATTTTTAAAGCCCAAAACTACAACATGGCTGAGAAAAACGAAAGACATAAATAAATAAAAAGATATACTGTGTTCAGGGATCAGAAGACTGAAAAGAGTTAAGATATCAATTCTCCTCATATTGGTCTATAAATTCAACACAATCCAAATTTAAAAATATCCCAGTACAATTTTTTCTTAAAAACAAACAAGATGATGTTTCATATGGAAATGCAGTAGAATAGCCAAAACAACTTTGAAATAGAAAAAAAGGTTGAGGCCTATACTACTGGTCTAAAGACTTATTATAATGCTATATTCAAGAACACAGTGTGATATTCACATAAAGATAGACAATAGATCATTGGTACAGTATAAATACTACATCAATAGACACATATATTTGTTCCTTTACTTGGGTGACATTGGATAATAAAATTACATTGGTTTCAGGCATACTATTCTATAATACATCATTTGTATATTGTATCTGTGTTCATCATCCAACATGAAGTTTCTTTCCATCATCATTTATCCCCATTTACCTTTTTCCACTTTCCCCATGCCCCTTTCCCTCTTGTAATCACCATACTGTTTTCTGTATCTATGACGTTTAATTTTTATTTTTTGCTTAATCCCTTCACCTTTTTCACTTAGCCCCCCAAATCCCCTGCCATCTGACAACTGTCAGTATGTTTTCTCTATCTATAACTCTGTTTCTGTTTTATTTGTTTGTTTGTTTGTTGTTTGTTAGAGTCCACATATAAGTGAAATCATATGATATTTGTCTTTCTCTGGCTGGCATATTTCACTTAGCATAACACTCTCCAGGTCTATCCATGCTGTCACAAAAGGTAAGATTTCCTTTCTTTGTTTAAGTATTCCATTGTGTATGTACCACAGCTTTTTTAGCCACTCATTTTCTGATGGGCACTTGAGCTGCTTCCAAATCTTGGTTGTTATAAATACTAATGCCACAATGAACACAGGGGTGCATATATTCTTTTGAATTTGTGTTTCTGGTTTCCTCAGATATATTCTTAGAAGTGGAGTACCTAGGTCATAATACAGCTCCATTTTTAATTTTTTGAGGAAACTCTATACTGTTTTCCACAGTGGCTGCATCAACCTGCATTCCCACCAACAGTGCATGAGGCTTTGCTCCACATCCTCAACAACAGTTTGTTAGTTGATTTATTGATGATAGCCTTTCTGACAGGAATGAGGTGACATCTCATTGTGGTTTTTAATTTGCATTTTTCTGATGATTAGTGATGTTGAGCATCTCTTCATATGCCTATTGACCTTGTGTATATCCTTTTTGGAGAAGTGTCTATTTAGAGCCTTTGCCCATATTTTTATTGGATTGTTTGTTTTTTTCTGGTGTTGAGCTAAGTTCTTTATAAATCTTGGATATTAAGCCCTTATCAGATATATCATTGATGAATATGTTCTTTCCTTCAGTAAGTTGTCTTTTCATTTTGTTGATGGTTTTCTTTGCTGCACAAAATTTATTCTTGTGTATAGTGTAAGAAGGTAGTCTGGTTTCACTCTTTTGCACATATCTGTCTAATTTTTCCAACATTATTTATTGAATAGACTATCTTTACCTCATTGTATGTTTTTGCCTCCTTTATTAAATATTATTTGACCATATAGGTGTGGATTTATTCATGGGCTCTCTATTCTGCTCCATTGATCTATATGTCTGTTTTTATGCCAGTACCATGCTGTTTTGATTACTATGGTCTTACAGTATAGTTTGATATCAGGTAGTATGAACTTTGTTCTTCTTTCCCAAGATTGCTGTGGCTGTTTGGAGTCTTTTTGGTGCCATTTAAATTTTTGGAATATTTGTTCTTGTTGTGTGAAAGACAGCAATGATACCTTGATAGGAATTCCACTGAATCTATAGATTGCTGTGGGTAGTATGGACTTTTTAATAATGCTAATTCTGTCTATCCATGAACATGGTGTACACTTCCACTTATTTTTATCTTCTTCAATTTCTTTCTTCAGTAGGTACACATATATTTGGAAAATTGACTTTCAACAAAGATAAAAAGAAAATTCAGCTGAGAAAGGATAGCCTTTCCAACAAATAATGCTTGAATAATTGAATGGCCAAATACAAATAAAAATGTAAAAATAATCCCAAACCTTACTTCACCCCATATACAAATGTTACCTCAAAATGAGGTATAGGGTTTATAAGAGCTAAAACTATAAAATTCTAGAAGAAAACATAAGAGAAAAGCTCTGTGACGTTGAGTTAAGACTGTTTAGGAAAAACATAGAAAAGAATAGATAAATTGGATTTTATCAAAGTTAAAAACTTTTCTTTTTTGAAAGACGTTAAAAGAATGAAAAGATAAAGCACAGACTGGGTGAATATATTTGCAAATCATATATCTGATAAAACATATGTCAAAAAATAGAAATAATTCTCAAACCACCCTAATAAGAAAACAATCCAACTTTTTTAAATTGACCAAAGTTTGAAGAGGCACTTTTTCAAAGAAGATGTACAAATGGCAAATAAGCACATTAAAAGATGCTAGTAGCTATCATTAATCAGTAGAAAAATCAAATGAAATATACATACTTATTAGAATGTCTAAAATTAACTGATTTTTACCAAGTATTGGAGAGGAAGTAGAGGAACTGAAATTTTCATACACAATTGAAGGAAAGAAAGCACTTTGGAAAACAATTTGGCAGTTTCTTTAAAAAGTTAAAACACAGTTTCTGTAAAATCTAGCCATTCTATTCCCAGCTATTTATCCAAGGAAAATGAAGCATGTGTCCATACAAAGACTAGAACACTAATGTTCATAACAGCCAAATACTAGAAAGAATCCAAATGTCCATCAGCAGGTGAATGGATAAACAAATGGTGATCCGTGCATACAATGGAATACTACTCAAATATAAAAAGAATGAACTGTTGTTACAAACAGCAACATGGATGAAACTCAAGATAATTGTGCTGAATAAAAGACATCAGACAAAAAAGTATACACCAAATAATTCCATTTATGTAAAACTCTAGAAAGTGCAAACTAATCTGTAGTGACAAAAATCAAATCAGTAGTTATCTGGGAATAGACTGGAGAGAAATGGATTTCAAAGGGGCATGAGGAAAGTTTTTTTGGGGCGGGGCAGGATGATGGATATGTTCATTACCTTATTTTGGTGATGGTTTCAGATATGTGTACAGAATAAAAACTTTTCAAATTGTACAGTATGTGCTATTGTATGTCGAGTGTATCTTAATATATTTGTTTTTAAATCTATAAGACTTTGAGTCTAGAGTATTTTTTCTACATAATATAATAAGGCACAGATACCTTTTTCCCCCAATTATAAAATTTATTCTGGGACCTCTGAATAGACAGAGATACACAATGATCTTTGATGTTTTAAATTGAAAGGTAATTCCAGCACAGTTTGGAATATTTTGATCAAATATTCTGTAGTAATTAAATGTTGTGTTATACAGGTACTAATTCTCAAATTTGTTTAGCTTAGATAAGTAATTTATCTAAAGTAAATATGTTTAATTTTTCACAAGAAAACATCAGTGATAGTTATGCTGAAAGGGGAAGAATATTTATCTTTGAGAATAAACTATCCTAATTCCTAGAAGATGCGTTACAAACTTCATAAGGTTTCAGAAAGTAAGCTCCAGAGAACTTTTTTCACTGAAGCTGAAAAGAACATACAACCTCATCCATATAGAACTTAATATCTGTTAGGGTAACTATCACCCCCATCATGTTAGTTAGTCACTTTCTTACAGTGCTGAAAAGAATGTCATAGAGTTATAAATAATGATAATTTAGAAACCAAAAACCCAACCCAACAAACAGGCATAAATACATAAATACTCAGATAGTTATTTGTCTTAGAGATAGGAGTGAAAAAAAATGTGTTCTGAATTAAAAACCTAAATTTAAATCTACTTATTACATTTAAATTTTGATGTTTTCCCATTGACTTCATTATTTACATAGAAAAATATCTCCTAATAATAATTGTAAAATTGTGTTTAGCTCTAATTAGATACTATGCTTTAATTGAAAGAAATCTAGCTGTCCCTTAATTTTTTACAAGTCATTTAGTATCTCTAGATCAGTACTTCCCAAATTTTTTCACCTCATGGCACATTAAAAAATTATAATATTTGCATGGCATCCTGGGTATGGCAAAGAATGTGAGTGCTCATCAATGTTCATGTTTCTCTTCTTCTTTCTGAGTGTAACTCTCATATTCCCCCACATTTCTGCCCTCATTTTTGCATTGAAATTGTGAAGCCATATGGCTAAGTCTGGCATGTGAATAGTAGTGATTTACACTACCCTCCTGTGATTCTTTGTCTTCTCTGGTCTTTAGCCATATGTTGGGGGAAAGAATTACACATAAAGAAAGAGGGAAATCGCGAGTGAGCTCTGTGGTGTTGGACTGGAATTAGCAGTATCAGAATGACATCATAGCTATACATATATATATAAATGTATGAGTATGTATGCATGAGTATAAATACTGGGAAGTCCTAGATTCTAGGCCCTAGAAGAAATGACATCCCAACCATTGAGTATACCCAGTCCCCAAATTCTACTTTCTCAATACCATTCTCCGATAAAAGAAACCAGGGCTCTCTAAAGCAAAGGTTGTCCCCAGGGCTGGGACAGGACAAAACCAAGATAAGCATGAAACATCTTAATGTATCAGAAAATGAAGAATTGCTCAAAACAGGATATAAGCTTATCAAAAGAACACAGGAGCCAACCTTAAGGAACTCCTTCCTAAGGGCTAATGCTGGCACAATTTGAATAATAAAATTTAAAAAGTATTGATTTATAACCCAAAGAATAACATAAATAGCTATAAGCCCACAGTAATATAATAAATAATTAAATTAATAAATAAATGAGTGAGAAAAGACAGCTCTTCCTTACAGAAGGATTCTAATTATAAATGGTGCTAGGAAAACTGGACAGCCACATTCCAAAGAATGAAATGAACCTTATCTTATACCATACACAAAAAAGACTTTACCATAAGACCTTAAACTGTAAAACCTATAGAATAAAACCTAGGGAATAAGCTGCTTGACATTGGTTTTGGCAATGATTTTTTTGGATTTGACACACAAAACAAAGACAACAAAAATAAGGACTACTTCAAACTAAAACTTCTGCTCTGCAAAGGAAACAAAATGAAAAGATAACCTATGAAATGGAAGAAAATATTTGCAAGTCACAGATCCCATAAGGGGTCATATCCAAAATATATGACACTCATACAACTCAATAAGACAATTAACCCAGCTTTAAAATGTGCAAAGAAATCATAGAAAGACAAATAACACATGATCTCACTAATATGTGGAATCTAATGAACAAAATAAACTGATGAACAAAATAGAAACAGAGACATGGATACATGGAACAGACTGACAAATGTAAGAGGGGAGGGGGGGCGAAAGGGCTGGATAAAGGAAGGTGAAGGGATTAGCTAAAGAACATATGCGAATAGCCCATGGACACAGACAATAGTGTGTGTGTGTGGGGGGGGGGCGCAGGCAGGGAGTGGGTGGAGGTGGATAAAGGTGGGGAGGGAGGGATGGGAGACATCTGCAATAGTGTCAACAATAAATATTTTTTTAAAATGAGCAAAGAACCTAAATAGACATTTTTCCAAAAGAGACATACAAATGGCCCACAGGCACATGAATAATGGAATGTAAATTGGTTCAGTCACTAAGAACAACAGTATGGAGGTTTCTCAATAAATTAAAAACGGAACTACCATATGATCCAGCAATCCCACTTCTGAGTATACACTGAGTGGCCAGATTATTATGACCACCTGACATTTGTAGGCAAATTAGCCGTACACTGCATTGTATGGGATATGGAAGCCGAAGGCCTGTTCGAACACCTTTGCTGTCTGCAGTTACCAAAATAAAACGTCTCCAATTCACACAGAAACACAAGGATTGGACAGGTGAGCATTGGAAAAAAGTCATGTGGTCTGATAAATCACGTTTCCAATTGCATCATGCAGATGGCAGATGAGATGGCAGAGAATTTGGCAGAAACAACATGAAAGCATGCACCCCACATGCATGAGTACAACCCACCTTGCTTAGGTGGCCCCCACAATCACCAGATCTCAGTCCAATTGAGCATTTGTGGGGCGAAGTTAAAAGAGCCATCAGGCAGCTGGTTCCACAACCATCAAATCTCACAGAACTGGACAGTGCTATTCATCAGGCCTGGTGTCGGATTCCTCGCATCACCTTTCAACATCTCGTGGAGTCAATGCCAAGAAGAATCGCCGCAGTATCGAAGGCAAAAGGTGGCCCAACGAAGTACTGATGGGGTGGTCACAATAATCTGGCCACTCAGTGTATATCCAAAGGAAACAAAACCATTATCTTGAAGAAATATCTGTACTTCCATGTTTATTGCAGCATTATTCAATATAGCCAATGTTTGAAAATGACCTAAGTCTGTTGACAAATAAATTAATAAAGAAAATTATATATATATATGCAATGGAATATTATTCAGCCTTACAAAAAGAAGGAAATCCTGTCATTTGCAACAACATAGATGAACCTAGAGAGCATTATACTGAATGAAATAAGTCAGACCAAGAAAACAAATACTGCATGAAATCAGTTAAATGTGAAATATATACATAAAAAGTGGTTGCCAGTGGCTGGGGGACAGGAGAAATAAGGAGACTTAGCAGAGGAAGTCATGTACTAACACGGAGTGAATTGCTCAAAAGATCCTGAGGCCTGTGCTCCTAGAAGAGGACTAACAAAGCCTCCAGATGGTCTGGGAGATCCTAGAACAGCATGACATGTGCTGCTTTCTCAGGGGGAGCACTAGAGGGCAGCCCAGGGAAGAAGGGTGCTGTGCTATGTCTGGGCAGGTGGCTCAGTGCAGTGTAGAGAAGCAGAGAATTCCTGGTGCCTAAGAAGGTCTAGAAGTGGCAGAGATATACACCAGACCTGAAGGTGTTGTGCAGCTGGGAAAGTAATGAAGGACTCAAAGGTGGCTGATGTCGGAAGCCCCTTCCCACACTGCCTTGAATTTAGAAACAAGCTAGGGGTGGGCTAGGGGGTCCCTGAATGAGATTAACTTAATTACAGAAAAATTAAGTCCTTAATTTCTGAATCTGTGAAATGAAATTTATCCCCCCCCCACCTGAAGTGTAAGTAATTGTAAAATTTCTTCCCGCTCTACCATTTGTTACCTATATAATTATATATACATAAAAAATGCATATTTTGCTAATGCTCTGTATATGTCTCTATTACCTATCTACATAGGAATCAGCTTAAAATGTATATTAAGAGGTTAGCCACAAGGTGGTACTAAAAAGCTATCATTTTTGCTTTAGGTCCTACATCATGAAGGTCATTGATTTTAACATACAGCTGTGAACTACTGAATAACAGCATAAATCATACTAATGGTTGAGACAGCAGCAATTGGGCTCATGTGAGGCAGGGCTTATACTTAAAAATTATAAAAATAGACGCTCTCTAGAGATGCTATGAACTAGTTCATATTCTTCCTCTTTTTCTTACCCACTATCATGTCATCATAGCATATTCTAACCATTACCCCAAACATCAAACCCTAAATACATTCAGCACTTATAGAGAAAAATGTGAATAGACATGGTCTCGTAAGTCTTAGGATTTAAAATTTAAAGGAATATTTTTATAGGATGTGCCTCAAAAACACCTGGAACCCCTTAAACCATTTCCAAAACACTAAAGCTCAGCCCCCAAAATGTGAACACAATAGGTCAGCAAATGCATTGTGTATCTTCTGGAGCACCTGTTCTCCTGCTGAGGAGAAGAAAATCATCTCTTCCAGGCAGTCTTGCTGTGCGTGTGTGTGTGTGTGTGTGTGTGTGTTTTAAGTAGATGTAATTTTAAAGAGATACAATAAAAGGGGAAGAAGAGGTTTGAAAAAGAACTTACAGAGAACTTTCTAAGTAAAGAGGTGGTGTAGAAGAGAAGTACCATGTCCGACCCTAAGGCCCACTCCTGGGAACATGGAAAGGCAGGTTGAAGGACACAAGGATAAAAATCAGTGACCTGAGATGATCAAGGTGAGTCTAGTCTATGGTCTAGTAGCAGAGGAAATTTACTTTTCTGGGATGTAGAACCACTACATAGTTTTAAAGATAGGAGTGATATAAATATGTCAGCAAGCATATGTCCTTGTAGAATCGAAAGGAAATGATGCTGTTAGAATGTCAGTCAAAAGTAGGCTCTAAAAATCAAGTGTAGAAATGATGACACTTTAAGGATGTAACTGTGACTGTAAAAGGAATCAGATGAGAATCTCTGAGAAGATGCAGTAGAGTTGGGAGATTAAATAGCCCTAGACTTCTCCCTCAGGAGACTGTTACAAAGAAGTTGGATATGAAGAGGGAGAGTCGGTCTATTCACGGAGCCCTCTTCTGGGAACCCCCTCTTGGGCCACTCCAGAGAGAAGGAAACATCAAAAACCTACTGAAAGAAAAAAGGTTTACCAGTGAATATTTCATGTTTTCACTTTATTAAAGAATCCAGTTTTTAAAGCTTAGTCCAAATTTACCTTTACATGTAGTTGAAAACGGACTAGGTACATTTTTTAATAGCTTGATAGTTTATGTACACCCCACAAAAACAGTGAGTTTATTTTCCCCATGGCATGCTTAGTACTTTGAAAATATACTTTGTCTCTTGCTGAAATTTTCTTTAAAATCTTCACAAACAAAATCCTGGAAATTACTGAATCTGGATGATGAATATATGTTTTCTTTGTACCATTCTCTTTACTTTGGAGCATGTTTGAAAAAGTTTACTGAGTTGTGTTTTTTCTTTTTTTAATCATTAAAAGCCTTTTAGTTCTAACATATATCAAGTTAGCAAACCTACTTCACAGGCAGGACAGATTAAGAGAGAAGTGGTAGTGCTTTTTTTGCTTTTGTTTTTTTTTTAGAAACTGCAATCACCTTGTTTGGTTGCATCATCCAAAAGTAGTCAAGTTCATCCAAAAGTAGTGAACCTGAGCAGCACCAGAAGAAAGGCCAGCCTGGTGACTTCTGAGAATAATCCCTTGCCAGATGTTTTGGGGACATTTCTTTCATGTCCATTTTGACAAATTGTCTCTTGGCTAACACCAGGAGGGATTTAAAAATATTGTATTAGTCAGCTCGAGCTGCCATGAACCAATACTACAGACCAGGTAGCTTAAACTGGAAATTTGTTTTCTCACAGTGCTGGGGGTGGAAAAGCCCAAAATCAACATCCAGCAGGAACTGGTTCTGGTGAGAGCTCTCTTCCTGGTTTCAGATAGCCACTTTCTTTCTGTGTGCTCACCCCCCACCCCCACTTTTTTTGTAGGTGAGTACAGAAAGAGATGAGCAAGCTCTTTCATGTCTCTTCTATGTATCCTCCTATGAGGGCACTAATCCCATCATGAGGGCCCCACCTCATAGCCTCATCTAACCCTAATTACCTCCCATAGGTCCCATCTCCAAATATCACCACATTGGATGCGACGGCTTCAACACGTGAATCTGCGGAGGGGATACGAGCATTCAGTTCATAACAGAGACTTCAGAGTTATGTGTTAAAACTCATGTGCTCCATCACTCAAGGCAATTGACTCCAAGAAGTGCACTGGATTCAGATAGGTGCTTTTGTACTCTTCTTCAGCCCTTTCCTCTCTGCCCACAAGCCCTGTCTAATAGACTATTTCCATAAAGTTTTAAATTAGTATTAAATACTGAGTAGCCTTCCAGGGATATTTCGATTTTAATAAGGGAGTCTTAACCTCCAAAATGCAAAGACACAGATCTCTAATTTCAGGAAATGCTATGGCTAGTAAGAAGTTAGCAAACTTGGGAGAAACTAAGATGGCGGCAGAGATAAACACCGGGAAATTAATGCCGCTCACAACAATTGATTAATACCTCAGAGAAACAATACGGACTTCATCCAGAACAACAGGAAGCCTGGCTGACTGTAAATTCTACAACTAGAAGGAAGGAGAGGCACACTGAGACCCAGAGAAGCTGCAGAAGAGAAGCGCAGAGGTACGGGGCTCGCGCGCGCCGAAAGGGGCTGGCACCCGAGGACGCGGCGGGCTTTTTGAATCCC
>NW_006285040.1:5504529-5511174 GCF_000327345.1 Myotis davidii
AATGCCAGCTGTTGCTACCCCAACTTCTTTATTCATAATTCACATCAGGCAATTTCCAGGTAGGTACAGGTCTTATTGCCTCTTTAATTATCAATGCAAAACTGAACTAGCAAGCAAAAACCTTATATTACCTTCATGGGGTCCAGGGACATTTTGACAGATTTCCTAGAAAAACCTGTTAAATCAATGGATAAATGTGGGATTTAATAAATGTTTTAGACACAAATCCACCATCTCTCTTAGATCCCTTCTGATTGTCTGTGTAACTATGGGAGATTGTCTCTCCTGGAAAGCGCCCTCTATCCCAACTTCAGGTCCTGGTTGTTGGGAGCAGCCAAGAATGTGGAGACCATGTAGCCCATGCATTGCTTCCATGTTGGTTTGAGGTTATGGAGGAAAAGATAATGTCACCTTTTGGGCGGACTAATAACAAAGAAGATTGTTAAAGGCATTTTAAAACATTGTGGATATTTTCAAATACAACATAAACAGAACAGTATAATGAATCCCCATGTACCCATCACCCAGCCTCAACAATCTGCCATTCCTCATTCATCTGTACCTCCACACACTTCCCATTCTTACTTTAAATTATATTTTAAAAACAACAACACAAAAACATGAATTTATTTCTCAGAATTATGAAGACTGGAAGTCCAATAGCAAGGCACCAGCATGGTCTCTCTGGTGAGAGACTCTTCCTGGTTCATAGCATGTGCCTTCTCGCTGCATTCTCACATGGTAGAAGACGCCTATCATTTTTTAAGTAAAATCTACATATTGAAATGCGTGCTTTTTAGCTATATGCTTTGAATATGGATACACCTGTATAACCCACACCCGTATCATCTCTTTTGAGCACACTTAAAATAGGTAAATTGGTAAATAAGGAACTCATGAAGCAGTGCTGTGAATGTTCCTTATTTTGAAATTTCTTCCTTTTAACCTTCTCTCCTCCCATTTCTACCCTACAAGATCAACCTTTCCTCCCACTTTGTTTCTGACACTGTTTGCCTCTGCACATTTCTGTCTAGCAATTTAGATTTGAGGATCCAAATGGTATTTCCAGTAATTTCTTTACTGGGTCTGTTCATCTAAGATAAGAAGTCTGCTCCAACCCCTTCCTAGAACTCAGCAGCCTAGCTCACTCTTGACTGCTTTGCCTGATAAGAGAAAGAAATGGAGCAGACAAGTCTTCTTGGCCCAACCCAGGCACCATCGAGAACTGAGAAGGGTCATAGGAGAAAGGGAAATAAAATATATCCTACCCTGATCACCCAAAATGAAGAGGAGAGGATTAGAGAAATGCCTCAAGCCACTCCTCATTTAAAAAAAGGGGGGAGGGATAAGTAGGGCATTTGGGCTGAGTGTCATGATAATTGTTCTTGCTATAAGTATCTTCCCTCTAAGGCAGTGTATTTCAGGCGCATACATACTTTTTTTTTTTTTAATGCTGCATTCCAGAACAAAAACATACATGCAGAAATGGAAAAGTTTTCTGAAACAATGTGTAAGACTACTAGATTAAATACATCCAGGTATTTTTATTTTATATTTCTCTAGCTCATAAAAAAAAAAAGCTAGTCACCATCCACTAAAATGATTTTGCAACCTACTGATGTATGGCAACCTGAAATCTGAAAACCACTGCCCTCAGGGCATTGCCTAAAATGTTGGGTTGGAGGACTTCTCTCAGGGGCTCTTGGCCTCATCATTTCCTTCACTGGAAGACAGTTTTATTCTTCACAGAATATGGTTGTTCAGCTTAAATCCAGGATATCCAGGCTCCTTACAAAAGATGGTATTTAACTAGAAATTATTTAAAGCCAACCAACACTGATCACCTGCCAGGTGGGAGACTTCTCATCACAGCCCCGCAAATGCACCATAGCTGAAGTGGAGGTAACTGGAGCCAGTCATCAGCTGAGGTAATGAGAGAGTGATGATGATGATGCATAAGCGTGTACACACTCAGCCATGCACACAATCATGTCCCAAGGTTTCCATACCCATCAGGCGCAAGAAGAAAGGCAAGCCTTTTGTAGAAGAGGTGCTGGGTATATAAAGAAAATGCAGATCCTTTCACTAGAGATTTTAATCAACTACTGTATAGTCAACTTCCTATATCTGAACCCAGAAAGAAAAATATACAACATTTTAAAAGAAAAGGTCTGATGATATCAGATATCCAACAATAAAGGGCCAGGGCATATCATGATGTTTATCCTGAGCTGGTTTTATAATAAAAAATCATAATAGCGAAGTTTCACAAGGCTCTTCCTAGTGATCCAAATAATGTCCTTTAAATGAACTATGTCCTGGAATTTCACAAATTCCTATGAAATAACTAATATTATAACTCCCATTTTATAGATGAGGAAACCAAAACTCAGAGAGGTTAAGTAATTTATCCAAGATTACCCAGAAAGTAATCAGCATAGACAAGACTTGACCTCAGGCTATCTAATTGTGTGTGCACACAAAGATGTGCCACCTAATCCCCCTTCAAAAAAGAACTTGTTGCTCCAGCTGCTTGGAATGTCCTCAGCATCAACCTTCAGCTGTCAAAATGTGCAGGGATTGACTCAGCCTCAAAGACCAGAGTCACAACCTTCTCAAAGTAGACTTTACCCAGTGACTGACTGAAGTAGAGATATAAGGCCCAGCCATGGCAGGACAACTCTGAAAGATCATTTTAGTTCCAGAGTTTCCTATCAGGCCAACTAAGATTCCCAGCAGGTCTATATCAAGCTATACTTCCCCTCTGCCCAATCTTTCTTTCTTTTTCTTTTTTTCCACAGTCTTTTCCAGCACACTCCTTGATAGTTATCCGACACACCAAATTGTGTCTCTGTGTATTCTTCCCTGAGAATCAAAACTATAGCAAGGGAAAAATCTCCCAATGGGCAGAGCTTCAAGCGATCATGCACTTTGTATAGAGAAAAATGGACTTGAGTTAGAATATATAGAGACTCATAGGTAGTAACAAATGGCCTAGCCAGCTGGCAGGAGGAAGATTGGAAGAACAGGAGGACAAGAAAGACTGGGTAGTCATGTGAACAGACACAGAACGGTGGATGAAAACTGGGAAGACCTTTCTATCACATATTAAATTACACCAAAGAGCATCCACCAATGAAGAAACATTAAGCAGCCAGGTAGACAAAATGACTCGACTAGATGATGCCAGCCAGCCCCTGTTACTAGTCACCCCACAAATGGGAGCTGTGCATGGGCCCAACATCATGGGCACCCACTTAACAATTAGCTGTTACTGCTATCAAATGTCCAACCTGCTATTAACAGAGACTAATGCTGGGCACCCAATATGGCACCATTCTCTGAGGAACCCGACTGACCATCTGATGGCAAGTTGACTACATTGGGCCACTTCTATTTTGAAAGGGCCAGTGATTCATGCTCACACTAGAAATTTATTTCTAGTATGGGTTTGTCTTTCTCACTTGCAGGGTATCAGCCAGTATGCCTTGCAGTGTATTTCCTCTATTGACATGGGATCCCACATAAGATTGTGTCAAATCAGGTAACCCACATCACAGAAGTTTAGGAATGGGCTCATGAACATCAGCTCTTCTGCTAGATAGTATTAAGTAAGATAAAATATTTAAACATGTAAATTAGTATTCATTGTCTTGCAATAATGGCTTAATAGAAGTTAGTCGAGTTACTCAACTCTTCCTCATTGCTTTCTTTCAGTAATAGAAATAATCTCACTTAATAATAAATAATGGATATTGTTTGGGGCAGGGGAGGGGGTGGCAAATCAGCATTGTTATGTGATTCTGCTCTCAAAATGTGTGCTTCAAGCTGAGAGCTCTGGGAGATCAGAGTGACCTGGGAAGGTGAAGAAAGACTCCTTGAGGGATATGGGAACTTAGCTGAGCTCATAAAAACACCAAGAGAGAGAAAAGTGGACAGAAGGCACCAGAGATGTCCTCGCTCCAATTCTAGCATGTAGTCCTAGTTCAGATAAACAAAATTTGGAGGGGCAAGCACCAAATAATCAAGTTTGCACAACCCTGCAATTGTTTTGTTTTAACTAATAGCTTTAGACCAATAGGACAGTGTATCTTGTAATGTATACAAGTAGATGTTTAAATGTATTGCAAAAATATGACGTGTTATTAAAACCAAGAGGAATCTGAGAAGAAGAAAAAGAAGGAGGATAAGGACAACAATGTTTAGCTATGTGCTAGTCTCAGATCAATAAATAAAACCTTTGAAAATTATGATATAACCAGTACTGTTAGATTTATGGCCATGGGTGTAGTTTTCATTGCAAGCTCCTACTTTCTATTTATCATCTTTATATTCATATGGCACCTCTATTTTCAATGTCTTACCAATTTCTCCCTCTCCTAGTAACCTTTTCCGGTGAAATTTCATTTGCTTCGTATCAGCTCAGAAACAAATTCTTTTCTGGAAGGTTGAACCTATCTCTTCAGTCATTTCTGAGTTACCCAAGCATTAGCTAGTGTTATTTAGGAAATTTGTCAAGATCCACTTTTGTGTGTTCAGATTTAATTCAAGATGGTTTCAATTTAAACCTCCGGAGCCATCATGCACATCTTCTCTCAGGAGAAAAGCATTCTTTGCTTTGGTTTATACTCCACTTTATGTATATACTGAGTGTGGTTATGAAGAGATCTACTCAAATCCTAGACAATCCTTTGGGTTTCCGGGCCCTCCATTCATGTTGTATTTAGAAAGATGTTTTTTTTTCTTTCTCCCCCCCCCCCCAACCAACCAACCGTTGATGCTCTAGGAGGATTTGAGGGATGACAATGCCTATCTGGCTGTATTCTCAGACAATAAGTTTTATTCTATAAAAAATTAGAAAAATAAGAGTTTAAAATATTTATTTACTTTTAGGAACTTGGTCACTGGTCCTTCCATTATAGACAAGAATATTTGTGTTGCTAGTAGCATCTACTAAGCAAATATAGGCTACACTGATGGAGTTTTTCTAAGATGACATCCTATATGTGTTCTGAAATACTGAGAACTTACAGAATGAAAAAAAACTGAATCAGGAATGGGTGGATGGGATGGAGAGAGACAATAGGGCAGAGAAACCTTCTTTATGACCTGGCAGAGGGTCCCAAGACATATGGGCATGTTCTAGTTATCTGTTGTTGCATGTCAAAACACCTCAAAACGTAGTGACTTAAAACAACAATAGTCCTTTCATTATTATCATATCTTTGGGGGTTGGCTGGGCTCAGCTGGACAATTTTTGCTCAGGGCCTTTCATGCAGTTGCAGCATCCAGAGCTAACAGCTTCTGAAGACTCTTTCACTCACCTAGCTCTTGGGCTGGGAAGGCTCAAACAGCTGAGGGTCCTTGGGCATCTCTTTCTGTCTGTACGCCTGGTTCTCCAGGATAGCAGTGTCAGGGTGGGTGAACTTCTTTCAAGGCAGTTCCGGACTTCAGAAGCCTGTGTCCCCCGTGAGAAAGCCAGGTGGAATCTGCACTGTGTTTTCTAACGTGGCCTCACAAGTCAACACAGTCACAAAGGCCCATTGGGTTTCCAGGGGAGGCGGCAGGCCCCACCTCTTGATGAGAGGTGCACCAAAGAATCAGCAGATGTGTTTTCAAACCAACACAGGATTTCACAGACCTCTGGCAGAAAGTCTGGGACAGAATAATGAGTCATTCACCAAACCGCAAATGGTTCACGACTACAGGCTGTGGGAAGCTTTCTGCAGAGGTGGAAGGGTACTGTCTACCTGGGATTGCCTGTCTTGACACTTACTGAGTCTGCGGCCATAAGCAAATCTCAGTGCCTCTGTTTTCTCATCTATAAATTGGGATAATGAGAGTTAACATTTATTGAGGGTTTAGTAGGTGCCAGACATTGTCCCAAGTGCATTATATACTATCTTTTATAACCAAGGCAACTCTACTTTCTAGGACATAAAGTGAATAATGATAGAGCTATCTTTCAGGTCTATTGTGTGGATCAAATGGGACTACCTATTATGTTCGCTAAAGCTGTTGGGGCAAATTCTACTGATGCCAGGTCAGGAGAGCAAGCCGATTCTAGAAATCGGCCAACCGTGCACAATGCCACACAGGAGCGCAGATTTTTCCCACTAGAGATGGAAGACCAGTCTGGGTTAAGCGGGGTCAGATTTTTTTTTTTTTTGACAGGTATTAAAAACGCATGAAAAGACCAACCAGTCTAAGTCTCATTTGAGACTGTGGGTGCAGAACCCCGCGCAGTTTGCAGAGTGGGGACCAAGAGCACCGATTTGAGTTTGCAAAAAAGGTAGTGTTTATTTTGTTCCTGCAAAGGGAATTCATGACTACAGGCTGTCGGAAGCGCTCTGCGGGGAGAACACCCGCCTTCTGCCCTAATCGCCTCCAAGTGTCCGGGGCCCGCGTCGCGGCGGGAGGCACGGAGCTGACACCTTTCCAGGGCGCCTCCGGCGTCTCCTCTCCCCTCGCGCCCCGTCGCCACCCTGGGCTCCCAGGCTCGGGAACACCTTCCTCTCCTCCCTCTCCCCTAAGGTGCCTGCTCCCACGATCCAGAACGCCCATCTCCGCAGCCCCGGCAAAACCCGGAGAGGTGGACTCCCGCGCCCGGAGCGCCCGGCGGCCACTGGGCATGCTCCGTCGTCA
>NW_006285040.1:5511517-5513794 GCF_000327345.1 Myotis davidii
AGGGCGGATCTGCAGCCTCGGGCAGGATCCTGGGTGTCACGGCGCCGTGGCACCAGCAGCTCGGTGGACAGCCCCGGGGGCGGACCTGGATGGGATGCGCTCCGGGGACAGAGTTGGACGGGAAAGCAAGCTGTGGGGAACTTTCATGTGCCACAGGGTCTCTGCATTCCAAACTTCGGAACCCAGAGTTGCCACCTGTCCTGATTAAACCTATTAGCGCGAGGGGACGAAGCGCTCAGGCGCAAACTGGAGAACTCAGAGGCGAGTCTGGGATCTAGAGACCCTACTCCCGACCCGCCTCCGCGCGCTACCCAGGTGAGCGCCCAGAGGGGTCTCGGGCTTCCTCACCACCACGCACAACCCTGCCCTGTTTGCTTCCAGATCCCCTACAGGGGCGGTGTTGCCGCTTCAAGCCGCAGGGCTTGGCAAAATAATGACTTCTGTTCAGATTGACATCACTTGTCAGACCCTGATGTTACCATCAGGGGAGGCAACCATAATGTTTCACCGTATGCTTCTATGAAAGGTTGAAACCGGGTGCTGAAGACCTTACTAGCCGAAATTTGAATTGCCTTCCAGGAGGTAGGCAGCCTAAGTTGTGTATTGTACCCTGTGTATTACATTTTTGTGTATTACACCCGTGTCTCGGTGATGCTAAAGAGCTCGGAAAAGTCCAGGCTGCCTCATGCTAATTGTCCTTGCCTACGTAAAGAAAAAGAGTGGGGAATTAAATTTTTTTAAATAAATTTTATTGATTTTTTACAGAGAGGAAGGGAGAGAGATACAGAGTTAGAAACATCGATGAGAGAGGAACATCGATCAGCTGCCTCCTGCACATCTCCCACTGGGGATGTGCCCGCAACCCAGGTACATGCCCTTGACCGGAATCGAACCTGGGACCCCCCAGTCCGCAGGCCGACGCTCCATCCACTGAGCCAAGCCGGTTTCGGCAAAATTTTTAAAAGATCTCTGAAACAGGTAATTTGACATGTAAGAATTTAACACTTAAAAAAAAAACCACAATAATTTACTTTGAACTTTTGACTGGATTATGATCATTTTAGCTAAGTTTTATTATTTTTTCTAAAGCTTTATTGGGAAACATTAAAAAGATGTCAGAAAACTTTATGGAGTAATTCTGTTTTGAAATGAAAAAATATATGTAACTCTGGTTGACCCCACATAGATTTTTATCTGGAAGTCTGTTCCTGTTTTGGTTCTGGGATAATAATAATAATAATAATAATAATGGTCATATAATTTAGATTTGTCATGGTCGTGTTCCTATTTGAAAGATCATTATTATCTCATTTTTCAATGATAAAAACAATCTAGATTCTTCATGTTAGGAAGCAAAAAGAATGTAATCCACGTAAGCAAGAGTGCATATAGAAAACTAGTAGAATTTTCTCCTCCCCTTCTAATCTTAGCATTTTAATATGTTGCTTTATCCAATCCAGACTTTCTATACAAATGCTTATATTATTTTGAATGGTGGTTGCATCTACCCTGAAGGATAATTAATTCTGTGAGCATAATTTGAGGGCTTTGTGTTGGAGCATAAGGCATGTGTGTAAGGTAGTGGTGGTAAAGGGGATTTAGAGTAGAAACCTGCTGTAGCAAAAGTGGGGGGGGACACTGTATCATTCCTTGAAGCACATAATTTTAATATATCTACTTCAAAGTTGAAAGGTTTACTAGTATGTCCTACACTTTAGGTAATGAACCCTAAATTTTAACTGTGGCAGAGTTCCCCTGGAAGTTGTGCTGTGACAGGACTCCCATATAAGAGGATTTCAAGGATATAATTTCATTGAAAGGGAGCACCAAGGAACTTCTCTAAAAGTATGTTTACATAGCAAACACAGTTTTTCCTGGGATATATGTATGTTTATTTGGTACTAGAGACCCAGTGCACGACACTCATGCACTGGGGGGTGGGTCCCTCAGCCTGGCCTGCACCCTCTCACAGTCCGGGACCCCTCAGGGGATGTCCAACTGCTGGTTTAGGCCCGCTCCCCAGCAGTTGGACATCCTCCGAGGGGTCCTTAGCTCTACTGCAGAGGTTGCTGCACTCACCAGCCCTGAGCCTGGCTTCTGGCTGAGCAGCGCTCCCCCAGTGGGAGCACACTGACCACCAGGGCGCAACTCCCACACTGAGTGTCTGCCCCCTGGTGATCAGTGCTCAGCATAGCGACTGGTCATTCTGCTGTTCGGTCGATTTGCATATTAAGGTTTTATTATCTAGGATAGCTTATTATAGTTATGTACATACTA
>NW_006285040.1:5514538-5521652 GCF_000327345.1 Myotis davidii
TCTTTAGCGCTGAGGCCTCTGCTGCTGAAAACATGTTTCTTGTCTTTGTTTACCGTCTGTATTTGATACAATGTTGCGGTCTGGCTGGCTGAAGCTCCGCTGAGTAAAGCAGGTTTCTGGGGTTTTTTTAGCTTCTTTATTCGTAACATAGTTGCTTAGAGTTGCAGCTGAGAGGCCAGCAAGTCAGGCCAGGAACGTTGGAGTTCTCTGTCACTGAAGCAAGCAAGCCTCCCTGTTCGCATCAGCTGCCTGGCTGCCGGCCGCCATCTTGGCTGACAGTTAATTTGCATATCTCAGCCCTACTCTGTGAGTGACAGGGGGATTAGCCAATGGGAAGGGTAGCGGTAGTACGCCAATTACCATGTTTCTCTTTTATTAGTGTAGATGGCTTGGGGAACAGGGTAAATGAAGATACGTGGTATCAAATGACTCCCTCTGCAAACCTGCATCTTTGTGCTAACCCTGTTTAATGACCTTTACTGACCACTCTAGAATAGGTGTAAAGGTGTGGAATGCTATGAATATTCTCTTTTATTAAATGAGAATTGCACGTCCTACATTAAAACCTTCAAATCCTCAGGTTCTTCAACAGATGTCAATCTTTACAACTCATGGTATACAGCTGTATTGTTAGGTTTTTAGTTGGTTATATATAATAGAAACCTAACCACAATAAGAAAAAAGAGTTGACTTTCTCATCTGGAAATCTGGAGGAGATCCATCCAGGCTGGGACAGTCGTTTCCCTATGGTGTCAATGCCCAGCTTCCTTCTATCTTAATGCATCGCCAGTCTTCACAGAAAGCATTCATCCTCATGGTTATCTCATAGTCTTCAAATGATTGCTCTATTTCCACTCTCATCTCCTTTATAACTTCTAGGGAGGAAGGTATAAAAGGAAGCTGAAATGAGAGTTATCTATATCATTAAAACAGAGCTTTCCCAAATCTCTTAATTGACATCTTATTGGTCAAACAACATCACCTTACCATGCCTTCTTCCAATAGAGTTCAAGGAAGCATGTAATTCAGTTGGTCACATTGCCTCCTAAACAAAATCAGAGGTCTGTTACTAAAAGCAGGGAATGATATTGGATAAGCAGGCATCAACCAAAACATATACTGTAATAAATAACCCACATTCAACTATATTGACTCTGGTTCTTTGCCTAGTCCTCATTCTCAAGCAGGAGTGGGCTAGAGATCCTATGTTTGGAGAAAGGATAAGTGAAAAACTGAGTCCCAGAGGGAAAATGTCAAGGGTGTACCATCTCAGGAAGAGACAAGTCAAAGGTAGGGATTTGAATCATCAATATTCTTTTGGCCCAACCTTCCCCAGCAGGCTGACAAAAAAGGCATCTGCAAACTGGAAATTCTGGGAATAGCTGCTTCTGCCAAGGAACTCCCAGCCTGCCAGAGGGACCTAGAATCATCTTACGGATATTTAACCTGGAGCAGACACCTCCAGCCTGAGCAGGGCAGGATTTGGTTGCACAGTGGGACCGCAGCAGGCTCTTCTGTGCATTTCATTAGCTGTACAGGGATGTAACTTCACATTTTATGGTATTGAGTTTTTGGACCCTTTTTATTTATTTATTAAATATATTTTTATTGATTTTAGAGAGGAAGGGAGAGGGAGAGAGAGATAGAAATTTCAATGATGAAAGAGAATCATCAATCAGATGCCTTTTGCACGGGATTGAGCCTACAACCCAGGCATGTGCCCTTGGCCGGAACTGAACCTGGGACCCTTCAGTCAGCAGGCCGATGCTTTATCCACTGAGCCAAACCGGGTAGGGCTGGACCCTATTTATGATGCTATAGGAGATGGTGGGTTACTCTATTTGCTAAAATTAACTTCCCTCTGGTATTTTAAAGCTCTGGTTCTTATTTTACCCTTCAGTTTAAGAAACTATCTTGAACATCTTGACAAATATGTAAAACCAACACTTATATTTATATCTAGTTCCCAAGCCTCAGCTCAATGTTAGAAAGAGTTTCCCTAACCACTGTGTCAAGGTGGGTTCGCTCTACCCCACCATTATTCTCCATTATACTACCAGTGGCTTTCTTCCCAGGCACTCTTTACAACTTGTAATTGCATTTCTATTTTCTACTTTCTTTTCCTGTTTATTGTCATTCTCCCACTAGATGTAGCCTTCATGAGGGCAGGAATCATGTCTGTTTTATTAAAACAGTACATTCAGTATCTAGCACAGTACTTGCCATTCAGCAATAAATTAGTAAATTCTAATGAATAAATTACCAAAATAAAGAGTAGTATATTCATGGAAGTGGAAAAATCTTTTAAACATCTTTTAAGAATATGTTGAAAATTTGGAAAATATAGAAATGTACAAAAATAAAATAAAAATTATCCATTATCCCCTAATCAAGAAATGTCATTTGTTTTTCTGGTGACGTACCTGCACAATATCATTCCTCTAGTATATTAGAAATGACTGGACAAAAGGAAAGACATCTCGTGCTTATGTATAGGAAGACTTAATATTGTTTTGATGGCAATACGCTCAAAAATTGTTTTACAGATTCAACACAGCTTTTCTCAAAATCCCATCTGCCATTTTTTGCAGCAATTGACAATCTGATCCTAAAATTCATATGGAAATTGAAGGGACCCAAAATAGTCAAAACAATCTTGAAAATATTTGAAGAACAAAGTTGGAGGATTCACACTTCCCAATTTCAAAACTTACTACAAAGCAACAGTAATTAAGACAGTGTAGCACTGGCAAAGATAGATATATAGGTCCATGAAATAGAACTGAGAGTCCAGAAACAAACCCATGTGTCTGTGGTGAATCAATTTTCAACAGAGTGCCAAGACAAGAGTGTCAGAATCAAGGGTGAAATGAGGAAAGAATAGACATTTTGGCAAATGGTACTGGGACACATATAAAAGAATGAAGTTGAACACGTTCCTCACATACAAAAATGTATATTTCTCACATTCTTCCTGTACAAAAATTAATTCAGAATGGATCAAAAATGTAGATGTAAGAGCTAAAATCTTTGTCACTTTGGATTTGGCAATGGATTCTTATATATGACATCAAAACAGAGGCTTATAAAAGAAAAAATAGGTAAACTGGGCCTCATCAAAAAATTTTTAAACTTGTACTTTAAAAGATGTTATCTAAACAGTGAAAGATAACTCAAAGAATGGGAGAAAATATTTGCAAATCATATATTTGATAAGAGACTCGTATCTAGATTGTGTAAGTCAATAAAAAGATAAGTAACCTAATTAAGTTTTTTATATAACTCAAGTGCAACTTTAGTTTACTTTTCTGTTGCCTCTTTAAAACTGTGCTCAGCAGGCGATTACTCATGTAGGCCTGAAACTTGCCCAATTGGAAAAAACAAAACAAAACAAAACAAAACGCCTTTGTCATAATCATTTGGTAGCTCCATGGTCTTTGGTGCTGGGCTGCAGGGAAAACCCACCTAGCCTCCTCTGGCTAGTTGTTGTTTTCTAGTCTCTGGGCTCAGTAGCAAAAAAGAAATGAATACACAGTGTCCTCACCTGATGGAAACTGTTGCAGAATGATTTGCCGTTTCTGGGACCAGAGGCTGACAAATGCCAGCTCTTCTCTGATGAGCATTTTCACAGTGGTTAAGCATCCCGCCCGCACCTCATCTCTCCCCCTCGCCCCCAAAAAAGGTTTCTGCTGCTGCAACTTGATAAGTAACCCAACTGAAAACGGACAAAGGATCTGAAAAGAATTTAACATATTGGATATTAGGGAAATACAAATCAAAACTATAATGAGACAGCACTTTACATCCACTAAGATGGTGATAATAAAAAGTTAGATAATAACTAGTGTTGACAAGGATGTGGAGAAATCAGAACCCTCTTATATTCCTAGTAGAAATGTGAAATGGCGCAGCCACTTTAGAAAATAGCCTAGCAGTTTCTCATCAACTTAAACAGAATTACCATTATGACCCAGCAATTCTACTCCTAGGTATATATGCAAAAGAATTGAAACACATGTCCTCACACAAACTTGTACATGAATGTTCATAGCAGCATTATTCGTAATGGTCAAAAGATGTAAACAACCCAAATGTCTATCAACTGATGAATGAATAAACAGGATGTGGTATATCTACATAATGGAATATTAAGCAGTCATAAAAATGAATGAAGTTCTAAAACCACATGGATGAACTTTGAAAGCATTATGCTAAGTGAAAAGAGCCAGTCACAAAATAGCACATACTATATGATTTCATTTATATGAAATGTCTAGAATATATGAATTATGGAGATAATAAAAGTAGATTAGTGGTTGCTTAGGGCTGGAGGTAATGGGATGAGGGGGTGGGATATGAAGGATGGTAGTTAAAGAGTAGGGGATTTATTTTTGAGATGAGGACAATCTTTCAAAATTCATTGTAGTGATAGTTGCAAAACTCTATGAATATACTAAAAACCATTGGATTGTACACCTTAAATGGGTGAATTTTATGGCATATGGGTTATAGCTCAATAAAGCTGTCACACACACACACAGAAAAAGATTGGAAGATGTGATTTGTAATTATTCTCCTATTATTGGACATTTAGGTTGTTTCCAATAATGTGCTTTTGGAATTGCATTAAGTTTAAGATTCCATAGATAGTGTTTTGGTGGCATATCCAAGAAGACTTTGCCTAACCCAAGGTCACAGATTTAATCTTCTAAGTTTTATAGTTTTTTTTCTTAAATTTAGGTCTATGACCCATTTTGAGTTAAATTTTTGTGAATGGTGTAAAGAACGGGTCCAAGTTTATTCTTTCACATGTAGATATTCAGTTGTCCCAGCAACATTATTTTTCCATTTTCTTGACGCTTGTCAAAAATCAATTGACCATAAATATGAGAGTTTATTTCTGGACTTTCAATTCTTTTCCATTGAGATATATGCCTATTCTTATACCAGTACCACACTGTCTTGATTATTATTGCCTTGTTGGAAGTTTTGAAATTAGGAAATGTGAATTTTATGATTTTGTTCTTTTTTAAAGATTGTTTGGCTATTCGTAGACCCTTGTGTTCCCATACAACTTCTAAGATAAACTTGTCAATTTCTTCAAAACAGGCAAATGAGATTTTGGATAGAGATTGTGTTGAATCTATAGAGCAGTTTGTTCACATGTATTCTTAGTGGCTGTATTTTTCAGGGTATTTTTGTTTTTTCCCCAGCCGATATCTTTATTTTGCAGTCTTTTTACTTTGAGTTAGTATATTAGTGGATGTCCAAAGTTATAATGGCATATGTTTATAGAAGCTTTAGAGTTTACAATTAGTCCATACATTAGCTCATGTAATGCTTGCAATAGGAATTAATATATCTATTTTAAGCCAAGAAATCAAGATAAGATAGTCTCTAAGGGCCCTTACTTGAGGATCTTTCCACCATTCATGCTTCCAACCTGACACAGAAAACATGTTTTTCAAAAGCCTTAAAGCCCTTTACTGTTTAACTTACCCAAGGTCTATAGTGGGGATGAATTTTTATTTTATAACTGGCCTCTTAACATCATTGGGATTGGTATTTAAATTATTGGTACAGAAGGTGAGGCATTTGTATTCTAAATGAAGTCTCAGCTGGGGAGACGCTCTGTTGTTCAGTAAATTGAAAATTTCTGTAAGTGTTAGTCTCAGAATAGAAACCATATGGCAAGAAAGGGCATTTCCTTTGAGAACAGTTAATTGTCAGCTTCTCATTGTCATTCCAAAATATCAGTTTAAATATGTAAATAAATAATTACCAAATTCATGACATAGATTATTGATGACTCTAAATGATGGAAGAAAAAAAGTTGGGTAAGCAGAAGGACGGTCTGGACCATTGTTCAAACATTTGGATCTCCGTTACCTAACAGAGTAAAAATGTAAATGGAACAAATTTCTGGATTGACCAATAACCATTAATGTTTTTGTCTTATATGACAGTTGTTGGCTGAGTTTAAGTGTAGCCCTCAGTGGAATATTTAGTCATGAAACTGTTTCTTGGATAATTCTAGATAGATAAGCTTTGTGTTGTTGTTGTTTTTAAACATTTACATCAATGATGTATAAGGTACTTGAAAACACATCTTAAACTTGATGTTGGTGTTAACTGGGCACCTTTTTTTTTTTTTTTAAGGGATAATAAATATAATTGCTGTGACAGAAGTCTACCTAGAGAAGGGGGCACGCCCCACCCTCCCAGACCCACCTGGCCCCTCCCGCATGCTGAGGGAGAGCTAGATGTGTTGAGATCACCCGGGGGCTGCTGGGAATCGGATTGCTGAGGGCAGGTGCCAGTATTCTGGCTACTCAGCCCCAGACCCTGGCCAGCCCTCTAGCCCAGGACGTCCAGGTAGACGGGAGGCGCCTGGACCAGGGCTTGCAGCCTGGCGTGCACATCTTTGATGCTGTGGTGTTGCTGGGGCTCCCGCCGCCAGCAGCCCTGCATGATGGCATAGACCTCCGGTGGGCAGGCCCGTGGCTGCTCCAGCTCCTGTCCCTGAGTGATGCACTCAATCGCCTCGTTGTTGGAGAGCTGGTACCAAGGGCTGCTTGCCGTAGGTGAAGATCTCCCAGAGCAACACGCCGAAGCTCCACACATCGCTCTCGGTGGTGAACTTGCAGTCCAGCGGATGGGCAGCATGGTGCTGCCCCCCATCACCAATGACTCCACCTGCTTTACGCCTCCCGCACTGGGTAGTGCAGCACCAGCCCACCCACCCGGGGCAGGAGAGAAGGGCCTGTGAACTCCCCCACCCCGCCCCCCGCCCCAGCTCAGGAGCTAAGAGTGGGGTTTCAGCCCGAGAGTCCCTGGGCATCTTATTAGACACTAGGGGCCCGGTGCACGAAATTTGTGCACTTGGTGTGTGTGTGGGGGCAGTGTCCCTCAGCCCAGCCTGCCCCCTCTCACATACTGGGAGCCCTCAGGCGTTGTCCCCCATCACCCTCCAATCGCAGGATCGTCAGGCCTGGGCAGAGGCCCCTCATTTCCCCCCATCACTGGTTCTGCCCCGAGCCCAGGCCTGATGCCTCTGGCCTAGGCGTCCGGCCAGGGAAGCGGGGACCTTCAGTGGCAGCGGGGGGCGCTGCGG
>NW_006285040.1:5522148-5552045 GCF_000327345.1 Myotis davidii
GCCTACATATGCAAATTAACCGCCATCTTGTTGGCAGTTAACTGCCAATCTTAGTTGGCAGTTAACTGTCAATCTTAGTTGGTAGTTAACTGCCAATCTTAGTTGGCAGTTAATTTGCATATAGCCCTGATTAGCCAATGAAAAGGGTATTGGTCGTAAGCCAATTACCATTTTTATCTTTTATTAGATAGGATTATGGCAAGTGCTGTTGGTTAAGACACCTATTGCCTATTGTTTAAAAGTTCAGCATGTACAAATTTGTGGTAGAGATGAAGGAATTAAATGGGAGTAAGGAGGGCATTTTTATAGAAATGTGGCTATATTTCCTTTAAATCTCAGAAATTTTTACCTACTTACAAAAATTCAGAATTTCTTTCTGAGAAATAACAAACCTAATAGAATATTCTACATTAGAGGTTAGTGCTTTTAGGCAAGGATTTTACTTCAATAATTTTACGTATTCTAGAGTCTTAATCTGAACGTATTTTATAATAAACAGGATAAAAATCACTGAGAGAATATAATTGGGAAAGTATTTACTCTTCTAAAAATGTGTTGACAGTATTCTATTTATTATAAGCAAAGGGTGGAGACAAGGCTGGTCATCTCCCTCCCTCTTCTTGATTTTCTAAATTCCTTCATCTCTAACCAGAATTATTCTCCTAGGGTCTAATCTGTGGGCCTGCCCCCTCCAGGCCACTCTCCATGGACATCAAAGTCATTTTTCTATAACACAAAACTGAGCAAGCAGCTCTTTTTAAAGCCCTTCAACAGTTGCCTGTGTTTACATGTAAATTCAGACTCCTTCTGGGGCATTTAATTTAGGGTCCTTACTCATCTGCACAGACCCTCTCCAGCATCATTTCTCACACTTCATCCTCCAGCCTGCTGTGCTGTACTAAAGGTCAGTGCTTTGCCTTGTATAAGTGTCCCCCTCTCTCTTGTCTTCTTGGTAAGCGCCTTCTCATTTTTCTAGACTTAGTTCTCATGCAGCTCTCTCTGGAGAGTGTCCAGATGTCTCAGTATCTTGCACACACTGGGAGGCCAGCAATGCTCACATTTGATACTCTCTGTTTACATTTCTTTCTCCCCACACTCAAGGCAGAGACTATATTCTTCTTGTCTTTTGTCTTCATAACTCTCAGTGCCCAACTTATAGGTAATAGAAACTTACTAAATATTGATCAAATAAATAAACTCGTTCATTATGTAAAGGTAATTTAAAATACTTTAGAAGTTTTAGGAAAAAAGATTTATCAGGTTTTGTCCAACTTATAAGAAGCTGAGGAATTTATATTTGAAGATACATATCATGTCCATTTTACCTAATCTAAAATACCGATGTGACGGGTGTTGAGTGCTCCTGCTGCTAGCTAGTCATGTGAATTTAGGCAAAAGTCACACAAACCTCTCTAGTAAGATTCTTCTTTTGAAAAATAATTTTAACCACTTTTTCAGGACTGAAAAATTTTGATTTTATGGACAGAATTTTGATGGTAGCATATTCTATGGCCGTGATGGCGAACTCATTTTTTTGGTTGATTTTTCTTTGTTAAATGGCATTTAAATATATAAAATAAATATCAAAAATATAAGTCTTTGTTTTACTATGGTTGCAAATATCAAAAAATTTCTATATGTGACATGGCACCAGAGTTAAGTTAGGGTTTTTCAAAATGCTGACATGCTGAGCTCAAAAGTTTCGCCATCACTGTTCTATGGGAAGACATGATGTTAAAATTAGTCTCTACTGGGTAATTCTTTGGTATTTGTTTATGAACTAACCCTGATGAGTTCATAATATCTATTCAGTAGCATTCAATACTATCTAGTTAGTAGTATTTTCAAAAGCATGGACCTGTTAGTTAAGTGTTTTTGTCAGTTATGAGATGAAATGAACTTAAAAACTACTCTTAATTTTATATCCTACTTGTTACTAAAAAGTTGATGGGCAGTTGCCCACAAGCTTCTATCCTAACTCTTTCATGGTATATAAAGATTTAGAAAAAGAAGATTTTCAAAATAATATTTTATAGTCCACTTTTTTTTAGGCTATTCCTCTCTGGTCCCTGAGTATTCACAGTAAACTAACAGTTTAAAGTAATAATAAAATAAAACAAGCAAATTTACCCAATCCTAACTTGTATTATAATCATTTCTATTCAACTTCTTTCCTCTATCAGATTATAAGTTTTATGAATATAAGAATTTTTTTTTGCAGGTGGCAAATGTTTGTCCAAAATTTTTGCTTTAATTTTAAATTTGTTTGTGATATCTTTTGCAAAAATATAAGTTTTAAATTTGTATGTAGCCACATCTGCCACTTTTCTCCTTTTACTGTTACACATGTTGATAAGACTCTAGCTATTGAACGCAATAGATAAATATTGACATTATTTCCTGTTATCTATCTTATAAGTTCATTTTCTAATTAAGTATCTAATATTTCTGGAATTGATGTGTGTATGATTGTACATGATAGGAAACATCATTTTCCCTCAAATGATTTGTCAGTTGTCCTAATCCCATTTAATAAATTTATCCTTTACCTACTGATCTGAAAATACATACTTTATTGTATGCTAACTTTAAATATGTGTATATAAATGCATCTGTTTATAGATCCTACATTTTTTTATCGATCTATCACTTCTTGTATTATTAATACTGTTGTTACTTTATATTAGGGTTAAATATTTCATATGAATTGGCTTCCCTCATTGGCTCATCTTAACCACAAAAGCCCATCTTGGCTATTTTCAGGCATTTTTTTCCCCTAAAAGAACTTTAGCAATTCCACTGAATTGTAATTGAAATTGTGATACATTTCTAAATTAATATAGAAAGAATTGATATCTCTTCAAGGCAGGTTTTTTTTCCAAGAGGGATTGTATATTTCTACATTTATTTAAGTCTTTTTTTGTTGTTGTTACACAATATTTTTCCTCGTGTTTATGCTTTATTTTTTGTTTTGTTTTAACTTTTTCTCCAAATTTTCTTGCTATCATGAATAGAGCTTTTTTTAAAAAAAACCTCTTTTTTATAATTCATAGAATTCATTGTGTATATTAGATTATTTATTATATTTGTTCGAATATTTTATTTCTTAAGACATTTATTGAAGGCTTATTATATAATATTTTCTCTTCTAAGCACTAATAATATAGCAGTGAACAAAATCAACAGAATTCTTTGTCTCAAGACATTCTTTAGAGGAGGGTGGTGTGAGATGCATTGTTAAGCACAAAAACAAAATACGATCTGCCAGATGGTGAGACAGCAAATAAAGCAGGGAGTGGAATAGTGAGTGCAGGTGTGACAGGTTAATTTTAATACTAAATAGGATAGTTATGAGAGCGCTCACTGAGAAAATAATTTTTGTGTAAACACCTGAAGAGTTCAGGAGCAACCATTTATTTATATGGAGGAACAGGTTTCTGATTGAAGGAACAACAAAAGCAAAAGTCATGAGGCAGAAGCTGGTGCATTCAAAGAATAAGGAGATCACTGTGCCTGGAGTGAGAAAGGGAAGAGAAGCAGATGAAGTAGGAGGGGGCAGATTTTATGATTTTGTAGATTATCACAAGGACTTTGGCTTTTAGCCTGAGTGAGAGGTTTCTGCTTGATTCTGTCTGTACTTACTCTCTCCATTTTCGTCTCAGAAACTCAATTCTGGCATGTGTCACTCAGATCAATCCAAACTATCACTCCATTCGAACAGTGCTTGTCACTAGAGACCTCTTTGTCAGTTAATAAAAGGGGTATTTTCAGTCCTCGCCTGTATGGCCACTCAGCAATCCATTGTGTTGACCGTTGCCTACCTCTCACAGCCTCCTGTTTCCCTGGCTCCTATGATCACACAGTCTTTTTGCTTTTCTCCCACCTGGCTGGCTCCTCCTTTTTTATAGCAGTTGCAGGTTCATCTCAGCTACCTCGCTATTGGGTGTCAGAATTTCTCAAGGCATCAACGTTGCCCATTCCTCCTTAAACTGCATACCTTCTTTCTAGGCATTTATGTTTTCGCTTCAATTATCTTTGTAGATGCCAGTGACTCCCACAGTAAGTGTCCAGCTCAGACTTCTCTTCTGAGCCTCAGACCTGCATAACCAATTAATTCAATTGCCTGTAACCTTCTTCCGTCAGATATTTCTAAAACATCTTGAACCACAAAATGTAATCTTATAGGCTTGCTGTATCAATGAATGTGACCACTATACACCCACTTACAAGCCATAAGAAATCTTGGCCTCATCCGGACACCCCTTTTTCCATCAATTCCTATGTTGGTTTAATTGCCAAGTCCTATTATCTTACCTAATAGATCTCTCTCAAATCTGCCCATTACTTTTCATCTCTTTTCTACCACTGCAAATACTAACTGACTTTCCTGTGTCTCTTCTGGCCCTCCTCAATCAAGTCCAGTCTTCTACTCCAGCCAGAGAGATCTTTCTGAAATGCTAATCTGTTCATATGGCCCCTGCTTAAAACCCTTCAGGTGAGTCAAAATCCGTAACTTGGCCAACAAAGGCCCTGCATGGTTTCACCTCCTCCTTCCTCTCCTAACTCATTTTATTCTCACTCCTCCTGGATCTCTGTCCACTAATCCCTCTAGCCTTCTTTCAATTTCACTATCCAATGTGTTCTGCTGTCAGTTTCCCTCCAATTCCCATGCAACTGGGTATCTCCAGCTGTTCTCAAACTGCTGAATTTTCCAACCTTCTTTGGCCCTCCCACCTTCCTGGCCTTCAGAGCATTTATTTGAGTTTGTAATGACATGTTCATTTGTGGGAATTTCTTTATTAATGTCTTTCTTGTCCACTCAACCATGAGCTCCGTGAGAACAGGGATTATGTGGGTTTTTAAATTTTTTAAAATTACAGTTTATATTCAATGACTGTTTTATTCGCCATTAAGTCCGCAGGCCTAGCACAGCAACCTGGCACATTGTAGGTACTTAGTAAATATTTGTGGACAGAATCAATGAAATCCTTTTTGCTTCTTAGAATTAAACCAAAAAGTTGCATTTTTGCATAATTGGCACACTGGTATATTTATTTTCATTTGCATAAGCAATTTATTTCCATAAACATAAAAAGTACCCTTTCTGAGATAGTTCGAGGTTTTTCTGGAATTGCTAGAGAAGAAATTGCTGTGGGGTTCTTCTCAATTTATCAAGATCTGATATAACTGTCCTCTGTCCTTGGTGCCGGTCTCCTGGACTGAGGATTAGTAATGCACAGGTTCTTGGCTATTCAGCATTGTGCATGACATTCCCAGATGTGTTAAAGGTGTTGTTTTCACTGGGGTGAAGTCCAGTTTCCGGAGGCCTCAGGAAAACATTGCAGCCTGAGGCGCTATTTTCCAGTGATTCTGTCGAACACTGTCTTGGCGACTGTGAAATAGGCAGCCAGGAAAACCCACGTCTGTGGGCAAATTTGAGATCAGAGCTATGAGGTGTTTTAAAAGGTTTCAAGACCCAGAGAGAAAGTAGAAAGTTGGTAAGTGGTTGGTTCAGTTGAAGTTTTATCACCACAAGGACAGTTCCAAAAGGCCAGAGGCCCAGCTCTGTGGATGGTCTGCAGCTACTTTCAAGTATTTTGACCTGACTTGCCAAGTCAAGCAAGAAAAGTACCAATTTTTAAACCTTATTTATTTCCCTCAGTTTTTACTGTGTTGCATGAGCATTAACAGGTAAGGTTCCCGGACATGTTGGTTAAACCTTTTTACTTTACTATCAGACTGCCTTTCATTTCTTTCTATTTATTTATTTAATAATTTGGGAAGGAAGGGAGGGAGGGAGGGAGGGAGGGGGAGAGAGAGAGAAAGAGAAAGAGAGGGTAGGGGAAGGGAAGGGAAGGGAAGGGGAAGAGAAGGGAAGGGAAGGGAAAGGGAAAATAGATATTGATTTGTTGTTCCACTTATTTATGCATTCACTGGTTCCTCCCTGACGAGGGCTCAAACCCGCAAACTTGACATATCATGACAACGCTCTAACCAACTGAGCTACCTGGTCAGGGCTGCCTTTCATTTCTAGCAGTGTTTTTAAGTTCATCAATGATGTGTAACAATTTTTGTTTATTTAGTAGTATGTCCTCTATTTAGTAAATTGTCACTCTTGCTTATCTTTGCTGCCTGATAGCATATGGCTTTTTGTGGTCCTTCCTGAACTAATGCTACTTTTGCAGCAGAGGATCCCTCTGGGCGTTCTAGTATAATCTGTAGCTTCCAGAATAGTTGTTGCTTTAAACACCTTTGGGTATTTTTTAATCGTGCAAAGTGCCCATCCTTTAATATCTATACTAATTATTTATTATATGTCTCCAAGAGTTGTGACATAGGGAATGGATTCTGGAGTTCTAATTCCAACTTCATTACATACTCGCTGTGTGACCTTAGGCCAGATCTTAATACTTTAATATCTTGGTTTACTCATCTGTGAAATGGGGGTATAAAAGTATCTATCTACTATACTACTAGAAATGGGGATGATTTGAGGAGAAGATTAGTTACTATTTCAAGGATTTTTAAAAGAGTGCTTGGTTTGTAGTAATTACTATAAGTGCTTCTTAAAAGGTAACCCTATATAGTTCCATAAACTTCACAGATTTCAATGTGCATTGAAATAATTTAGGAATATTCTTAAATTGCAGATTCTGACTCTGCAGTTCGGGTATCAAACCTGAGTGTATTTCTTTTTCTTTTTTTTTAAATATATTTTATTGATTTTTTACAGAGAGGAAGGGAGAGAGACAGAGAGTTAGAAACATCGATGAGAGAGAAACATCGATCAGCTGCCTCCTGCACATCTCCCACTGGGGATGCGCCCGCAACCCAGGCACATGCCCTTGACCGGAATTGAACCCGGGACCCCTCAGTCCGCAGGCCGACGCTCCATCCACTGAGCCAAACCGGTTTCGGCCTGAGTGTATTTCTTATAAGTTATAAGGTGTTGCAGGAACTGCAAGTCCACAGACTACACTTGGAGAGCAGCCTCCAAACATCAGGCAGCAAACTACATCTATCTCCAAAATTCTGCTCTGGCGTGACAGGCTGCATTTAGAAGAAGCCAGGGCTTTAAAACGATCCGCTCTTCTGCGGCTCCGTGGCACAATGCAGACAATGTACAACACAGGACTGTTAGATCAGCACAATAAGTCTAATTAACATCTGTCACCACACAGAATTACAGATTTTTGTTTCCTTGTAATGAGAACGTTAAAGATGTACTCTCTTAGCAAATTTCAGATATGCAGTACAATATTATTAACTATAGTCGCCATGCTGTACATTAAATCTCCATGACTGCCTTGACTCATTTTGCCCATCCCCCCATCCCCACCTCTGGCAACCACCCATCTCTGTGTCTCTGAGCTTAGTGGGGTTTTTAAGTGTGTTTTTTGTTTGTTTGTTTGTTTTTAGATTCCACATAAAAGTGAGATCATATGGTATAAGTCTTTATCTGACTCATTTCACTTAGCATAATGCCCTCAAGGTCCATCTATGTTGTCAAAAATGGCAAGATTTCATTCTTGCCACTTATACATCACATTTTCTTTATCCATTTATCTATTGATGGATGCTTAGGTTGTTTCTATATCTTGGCTATTGTGAATAATGCTGTAATGAACATGGGTGTACAGATATCTTTTTGAGGTAGTACTTTCATTTTCTGTGAATAAATACCCAGAAGTGGAATTATGCGGTAGTCATTGTGGTAGTTCTATTTGTAATTTTTTGAGCAACCTTCATATTATTTTCCATAGTGACTCCACCAATTTACATTTCTAACTGTGCACAGGGTTCCCTTTTCTCCATATTCTTTCCAACACTTGTTATTTCTTGTCTATTTTATAATAGCCATTCTAATGATGTATCATATCTCATTGTGGTTTTGGTTTGCATTTCCCTAATAATTAGTGATGTTGAGCATCTTTTCATATAGCTGTTGACCATTTGTATGTTTTTAGAAAAAATGTCTATTCAGATCCTCTGCCCATTGTTAAATTGGTTTGGGGGTTTTGTTACTTTTAAGTTGTATGAGTTCTTTATATATTTTGAATATTACATCCTTACCAAATATATGATTTGCAATATTTTCTCCCATTCAGTAAGTTGCCTTTTCATTTTCTTGATGGTTTCCTTTGCTCTGCAGAAGCCTTTTAGTTTGATGGAGTCCCACTTGTTTATTTTTGCTTTTGTTGCCTTCTGATGTCAAATCCAAAAAATTATTGCCAAGACCAATGTCAAGGAGCTTACTGCCTATATTTTCTTCTGGGAGTTTTATGGTTTCAGGTCTTACATTTAAGTCTTAAATCCAGTTTGCATTAATTTTTGTGTATGGTGTAAGATAGTGGCCCAGTCTCATTCTTTTGCATGTGGCTGTCCAGTTTTCCACAACACCATTTATTGAAGAGACTGTCCTTTCCCCCACTGTATCTTAAATTATTTGACCATATATGCATGAATTTATTTCTGAGCTCTCTATTCTGTTCCATTGATTTATGTTTCTGTTTTTACACCAGCACCATAGTGTTTGATTACTATAGCTTTCTAATATAGTTTGAAATCAGGGAGCATAATGTCTTTAATGTCTTTCGTGGTTTCATACAAATTTTAAAATTGTTTGTTCTCTTTTTGTGAAAAATGCCGTTGGAATTTTGATGAAGATTGCATTGAATCTATAGATTGATTTGGGTGATATGGATATTTTAACAATATTAATTTTCCCAATCTATGAGCATGGAATATCTTTCTATTTATTTGTATGTTATTCAATTTTTTTCATTATTGTCTTATAGTTTTCAGCTTGTTGGTTAAATTTATTTGTAAGTATTTTATTCTTTTTGGTTCGATTGTAAATAATTTTTTTTCTTGATTTCTCTTTCTGATTGTTTATTATAAGTGTATAGAAATGCAACAAATTTCTGTATATTGGTTTTGTATCCTTTTCCACAGCTTTTAATGGGGAGAAACCATAATCCTTATTGTTGGAAATTAGTTCTAATTAGTTCTCTGTTCAACTGGGTGTGAGGTACGGACACAGTATGTCTGTTGTGTGTTTCAGGGGAAAGAGAAGGAAAAGAGGAGGGAATGCTGATGAGAAAATTAACAGGAAATGATGTTAATCCAAATATTAGTTGGATAAAAGAACAAATGGTCACAGTCAAATAGAGACTTTCTGTGCCTCTTCCACTGAAGTATCAGGACTGACAAGATGCCTCAGAGGATTTGTCAGATGCCTCAGGCTTGACTCTCTTTCCTGCCCACACAGGCTGTCAGGATTTCTAATGGAAAGAGGGTTCTTTTCATATAAGATATACTAAAAGTTCACCTGTAGCAATAAGGAAGAGATAGCCCTAGCCGATTTGGCTCAGTGGATAGAGCATCGGCCTGCGGGCTGAAGGGTCCCGGGTTCGATTCCGGTCAAGGGCACGTACCTTGGTTGCAGGTTCCCTGGCCCTGGTCAAGTATGTGTAGGAGCAACCAATTGATGTGTATCTCTCACATCAGTGTTTCTCTCTGTCTCTTCCTCTCCCTTCCACTCTCTCTCTAAAAAGAAAAGAAAGAAAGAAAAGCTAGAAATAACTTATCTACAAAATCTCAGGAGGTTTTTTTTCCAACTTTTTAAAATGGTTTATATGAAAAACTGTATCTGTTTTCAAGCAAGGGACTCTTAGGCAACCTATTTATTCTCTAGTGCTTCAGTTACTTTTCTTTTTCCTGAACTTTCCTGAATATCATGTGAATAGAGCCAATGTTTATAACTCAGTTCCCAACCCTAGGATGTATCTGTACCGCAGAATACAACCAAGGTGTGGGTGCACACGTGGGTCCATGCATGTGTTTTCCATAGCGATTCTGCGTGTGTGTTTTTTTTCCCATCCAGCTCTATTTGAAACATTTGTCTGCCCTTCAACTTTCAAAATAGTAATCACCTATGACTAAAGTCGGAAAGTTTAGCAGCAGCACAGGTTTCTGAGGTAGCAGGACTGCTCCTCCACCCCAACCTGTCAGTCAATGACAGCATGTTTATAGCTCAGATAAGATTCTTTGAACATAGAATTCTGATTTTTTTCCCCCCAACAGTTTTATTTTTCTGGGGCCTTCACACACACACACACACACACACACACACACACACTCACACTCACACTCACTGAGCCCTCAGCCCTGGTGCTGGATCTTTGAGTTTGCCCAAATCTTTCTTTTTTTTACATATATTTTTATTGATTTCATAGAGGAAAGGAGAGGGAGAGAAAAATAGAAACATCAATGATGAGAGAGAATCATTGATTGACTGCCTCCTGCACACCTCACACTGGGGATTGAACCCGCAACCCAGGCATGTGCCCTGACTAGGAATCAATGCCAAACCACTGAGCCACACCAGCTGGGCACCCAAATCTTCTTGAGCAAGCTGTCTGGGAGAGGCTGGTATCTGGCAGTTTTGGGGTATTTGTTCTCAGGATGAAGGTCCATTAATCGATAACTCTCCCACAAAGTCAGTTCCACTTAGCTGATGTGAAAACCTTTTCAGCCTTCTGAACCTTTGATCTAGGTGAGTTGAAGATCCCTCCAGGCAATTCATGTGCTGGAAGCCTCTGAAAATGAGATCTTATTAAACAAACCAGGCTGCTTTGGGTTTTGCTATTATCTGTGAATAAGCCCACCAGATACTTGCTGGTCAGGGCCTGGGGCACTCTCTCTTTGTGTAACCCCTCAAGCCTTCTTTTCTAATTCCTCCTAATTGGCTTAGCAGCTCAGGTCCAGGAATAGCCTGAGGTCTTGCTATGCTGGCCCATACAAGCAACACACACCAGCAAGTATGTTCTGGTCTCACACACCATTGTGTTTTTTTACCCAACGTGCCTGTGAAAGAGCCCTCATTCCTTTATACCTCAAATTACATAATTTTTATACCTTGAAATCAATATGACTTAGTCCCCTCCCCAATCCACAGGGCACTTAATTTCCTCTGGTATGATCTCCTGGGTCCCGTCCACGATGTTGACATTCAAAGCCATTACAACCTAGCCTGTGCAACACATCCCCAAATAACTTAGCCGTAGCCAACCTTGGGGTACTGTGCCAGGGGTTAAGATTGGGATTCATCTTTAAGTTGGGTAGCAGGTTAATTTTTAACTTATCATTTTAATTATTATTCATTACTTTATGTATGTCACATATGTTATTTTGTGTATGTCGAATATGACATCATTTAATCTTTTTCATTTTAAGGGTAAAGTTCTGGAGTCAGACATTAAATTCTAGTTTATTAGCTGTATGATTTGGAGCAAGTTACTTAATCTTTCTGTGCCCCTTCATTTCTAAAGTACATAAGGATAATTGTGCAGGTCTATACACTTTTATTTGCATTTCTGAAATCCAAAAAGCTCTAAAACTCACAGCTTTTTCATAAGATTGCTGCAAACTCAATAGGAAGCAAAACTTGACCTGAACAGACCAGAGCCTATTTATAGTCTTTATTCCGCTTAGTGTTATTATTCATATGTGTTGCTGGTTATGTGTAATTGTTGGTGATTGTATGTGTATGATTATCAGTGTTGCCCCAAATTCCTTTTGGAATGTTATATATATTCTCTAATACATCATATCACCTTTCTAAAATATAAAGATTTCTGAAATTCAAACCGTATCTAACTCCAGGAGATTTGGAAAAAGGTCTTCGAACCTGTACTTTCCACTTCAGAGAGGTGCTATGAGGATTGAAGGTGGTAACCTATTGCAAGTGCCTCTCATGTACAATCATCTTAGGTATACAAGGGGGAATAGGACCCCTGGGGATACCAAAGTCTGAGGATGCTCAAGACCCTTATATAAAACTAGAGGCCTGGTGCAAGGGAGGGGTCCCTAGGCCTGGCCAGCGATTAGGGCCAATCAGGGCTGGGCCAGTTGGGGCCTGCTAACCAGGGGGGAGGGATCATGGGAGGTTGGCCAACAGTCCCAGGAGGGAGCTGGACCTTGCCCCTCCTGGGAAAGGGGCTGCATCCACTATACCCACCCCCAGTTCCCTGTCCCAGCCCGGGGCCTGAAGGCCCCAGCGGGGTCGGGAGAGGAGGCGATGGTCACCAGGCCGGACATGGAAGGAACGGACGTTGGACGCCGATGCTGCTGTCAGCACCCCACCACCGTGTGGTTCCCAGTCTCCCCCTTCCTCCTTCCCTTGCTGCCCCACTGCCGCTGCCACTACAGCAGGCAAGCATTCCCAGGCAAGGGAGAGGGTGGGAGGGAGCAAGACAAACTCTTGTGTTGAGGGCTGACTTTCAATAGATCAGTGAGGGAGCTGCTCTGCTACGAACGAAACCCAACCCAGAAGCAGGTCATCTATGAATGGTTTAGCACCAGGGGCAGATGGGAGCCGGCTGGAGGGAGGGACTGCTGGCGGTTGGCCAGTCACGGAGGTTGGCTGTGGGAGCGCACTGACCACCAGGGGGCAGCTCCTGCATTGAATGTCTTCCCCCTGGTGGTCAGTGCACATCATAGCCACTGGTTGATCGGTCATTCAGGTCATTCAGGTATAATGATTGCTTAGGCTTTTATATATATAGATGGCATAGTATTTGCATACAACCTATCCAGATCCTCCTATATACTTTAAATCATCTCTAGTTTACTTAGAATACCTAATACAATGTAAATTTTATGCAAATAGTTGTTATATAATTGTTTAGGAAGTAATGACAAGTTTGTGTGCATTCAGTACAGACACAACCCATCTTAGACCTACCTACGTAGTACACATTAGCATCAACAACAACATAATTTTTCTCTGAGTATTTTTAATCCCCTGTTGGTTGAATCCGCAGATGGAGAACCTGCAGATATGGAGGGCTGATTATAAACCGTTGGTTGTTACAGCCCCTGAAATACGACCTCATTCATTAAATAGTATTTATTGAATTCCTACCATGTGCCAAAGTGAGTGGAGAGAAATGTTGGTGGGAAGGCAAGCCAAAAGAGCCCTGGTCTAGTGAATGACGGACATGCAGGGTGAGGAAAGCGGTGTGAGAGGCGGGTAGCCTTGTAGGCATGGCTCCCCAAAGAGGAACCTGGAGTCTGCTGGCATCGGGTCAGCTGAGCCCGGTGATAGGCATGCAAACACGTTTTCCAAGTAGCAGATAAAGGATGCAAGAGTGTGGGAATGCTGTGCTTTGGAGGGCTGTAAGAAGTCATGTAGGACTGATCCATGGCAGGGCCAGAAGAAAAGGCAAACAGGTGGGAAGGGAGTGCAACCTGAAATGCTTGGTGTATCCAGTGAAAGAAGTTGAATTTTACCCTAGAGGCTATGGACACATAGCTAAGGATGAGAGTGACATCTTTGAGGATGTATGTGTGTCCATCCCCAAGCTGTAATTATTTATATCAGTTACTATTTGTTTAATATTATTCAGTCTATAACTCCATGTATACATGTATATATTTTCTCTCCCAGATTAATATTTTCTAGTATATTTTGTGTAACAAAATAGATGAAATACTTAAATAACTACCAAAATGTATAATGTGTGTTCATTGCCCCCCCACCATATACTAGTATACTTGATTTTTCAACTGATAAATTTTATAGGTAATAGAATTCTTTGAATTTGTACTTTTAGAAAAAATATGAGGCACTTTCAGTGAGTGCTGATGATGTAAGAACATCTTTTGAATTTACATACTCTTTTAATTCTTGCTGATACTTCTTTCTTTGAAATCATTTGGCCAGGTTAAATTGTTTAAAAATGTTAACCCATTAGTCTTACTTAGGTTTTATCATGATGATATTTAACTAGAAGAATGACACCTTATTGAGGAACTAACCCATCTGCCTTGGGCCCTTGATTCTGCTACAAAATTTACTGAATTATATGAAGAAAAAAAAAAGCAAGCCATTTATGATAGGGAGGAATCAGAATGATTTTAGGACAGTGGTTCTCAACCTTCTGGCCCTTTAAATACAGTTCCTCATGTTGTGACCCAACCATAAAATTATTTTCGTTGCTACTTCATCACTGTAATATTGTTACTGTTATGAACCGTAATGTAAATATCTGATATGCAGGGTGGTCTTAGGCGACCCCTGTGAAAGGGTCGTTTGACCACCAAAGGGGTCCCGAACCACAGGTTGAGAACTGCTGTTTTAGGAGGTTCTTTTTATTTTTTATTGAATTTATTGGATGACATTGGTTAATCTATATATATAAAAGCCTAAGCAACTGTTACTACAGAATGACTACAACGACCAGTCGCTATGACATGCACTGACCACCAGAGGGCAGATGCTCAACACAGGATCTGCCCCCAGCCCACAGGCCCCAGTTGCCGATGGGGCCTGCTGGCCAACCTCCCAGTCTCTCCCTCTGGCTGGCAGGCTCTGATCACCCGATCAGGACCGGGCCCCTGGACTGGGACGGGGTACCAAGGGTGGGTGGCAACAGACGCAGCCCCTTTCCCAGGGGGGTTAAGGGTCAGCTCCCTCCTCTGGGCCGGTGGCCAACCTCATAGGTCCTTCCCCTCGTCCCTCCCCCAGTTCAGCAGACTCCAATCGCCCAATCATGGCCGGGCCCCAGAACGGGGAACCGGGGGTGGGTGGTGGTGGACATGGGCAGCTAGGGAAGGAGGAGGAAGGGAGGCAGGGAACTGCATGGTGGCAGCGCATGGGCGGCGAGGGAAGGAGGAGGCAGGGAAGCGGGGAATCTGATCAGCCCTGATCACCGACAAGGCCTAGGGACACTACCTGTGTGCAAATTTTGTGCACCCGGCCTCTCTTAAAATTATATAGGTTTCAGGTATACAGTTCTATAATATAGCAGCTGTGTATTGTATTGTATGTTCACCACTAGGGGATTCTTTATAGAATACTCTTTATTGTATATTTATTACTTTAATAATTTTTAAATTAATCCCTACATCCTTGCCCCAGGGATCTCTTCTGTGACCTTCTTCTTGTTATCCCATCCAGTCTAATTGTGGGCACACAGAAAGCAACTGAAAGGCAGCTATAAAGCCCCTTATAAACCAGGCCTACTTTCACAGAGGGGGTATACATTTATGATGTTTCAAAACCAGGAAGGAAATCATCATACCTGCCCTAGGCTGAGCAAGGTGGGAGAGTCGCAGCCACTGCTACCTGGTGACTGCTTGTGATGCACTAGCGATAACAGCTTACTGTGACACTCCATGGGGGTTCTAGTTACTTCAAAAGATTTGTGAAAATCTTGGGGTGGGGTGTCAACTTTAATTTTTACTTATGTTAAATGGCTGTCCTATAACATTTTTAATGGCGGGACTCTGTGTGTGTGTGTGTGTGTGTGTGTGTGTGTGTGTGTGTGCGCGCGCGCGCGCGTGTGCATGCACGTGCACACATTCTAGGGACAAGAGAAGTAGATGTGTTAGGTGAGTAAGGTATGGGAGGCCTTTAATGCCTAAAATGTCTCTAAGGAGAGGGTTTAATTGGATGACCACTAAATGCGTCTTCAAGCTGGAAAGTCATATAAACAACCTTCTGCCCATGATTTCTGCTGCTACAGTGGATCTTTGCCATTAACTTCACCAGCAAGTACCCATTATTCAGCCAATTTTTTGTCACCTTCTACTTTGTTCTTAAAGTCCTTATTGAGAACATTGACATTAGACACATTAAGTCAAATTAACACACATTTATATAAGGGCCTAGATTAATCTCTGCCTTCCAAATAAGTAGCACATAAATACAAAGTTGCGATGATGCCAACCTCACCTGAGGGCCAGTGGGGAATTATTTTCCTGCACTTTGTATGTGTCTGTACTGAAACCACACTCTAAACATGAACATTAGAGAATGAGTGGAATAGTGGCATTCTCAGTGACCTTCCTGAGTTCCAACTAGGCCCCTCTTAGTGTAGTAGATTGTCTCCAAATATATCTGCCTACAGTTCTTCCCATTACTGTACATGCATGTGGCTTCTCCATCAACATGTTGAATCTATTTCTTTCCCCTCGAATCTGGTTGGCCATGGCTTTCTTTGACCAGTAGAATGCAATGGAAGTGACCTGGAAGTTTCCGTTTTTGCCCTCGTGGAAATATTGCCATGTAAAGATGTCTAGACTATCCTCCAGGTCCTTCCATGTTGTCTCGAAGGGTAATAGATCCTTCTTTTTCATAGCAGCATAGTATTCCACCCTGTAAATGTACTGCAACTTTTTTATCCACTCATCTACTGATGGGCACTTGGGCTGTTTCTAGATCTTAGCTATTGTAAATAATGCTGCTATGAACATAGGGATGCATATATTCTTTCTGGTTGGTGTTTTGGGATTCTTATGCTAAACAAAATAAGCCAGTAGAGAAAGACAAATATCACATTATCTCACTTATATGTGGAATCTAATGAACAAAATAAACTCATGGACAAAATAGATCTGGAGACATGGAAGCATGCAACAGACTGATGAATCTCAAAGGGAAGGAGAGTGGGGAAAGAAATTAATCAAATAGTTTATATGCATATATGCATTAGCCATGGACTGAGACAATAGTCTGGTGAAGGCCTTAGGATGGGGCATGAGAGGAGAGAGGAGGGAGAAATGGGGACATCGATAATATTTTCTACAATAAAGATAAATTTTAAAAAATAAAAATAAAGAAGTCTAGGCTATCCTACTAGAGAGACCATGAGAAGAGAGGCCTTAGAGGATTAGAGGCCATGTCGAGGGGAACCAAGGTTCCCTGCCAATGGCCAGCACCTGCAGCCAAACATGAGAGTTAGGCCATCGTTTCTGTCTTATGCCCGGGCAAGATCCCAGTTGACACTTTGTGGAATAGGTGAATTGCCCAGCCAACCCACAGAATCATGCATCATTATAAATTGAATTTAAAGCCACTAAAGATTGGGGTAGTTTGTTTCACAGCAGTAGATAACTGAAATGCTTGGTGTGGCTTGGGCAAATTATTTGACTATTCCCAACCTCACTTTTCTTAATCTGTAAAATGGGAATTATACAAATGATACCTGCTTCACAGGTTTGTCATGGTGACCAGTAAGATAAATATAAGTAAATGTACTAGATACATTGCACATTGAACTTAAAATGCTAGTTGCTGAATTGTTATTTTGTTATTCTTTCTTTATATCCTCCCAAAGAATCACTTGTTTTATCTTAGGGTTTTTTGTTATAGTGCAGAGCAAAAGAAGGCTCCTGTAGAAGGTATACATGCAAAGAAATGCCCCCTCAATCAGGGCATTTAAAACATTTTTCTTAGTGTTATTTTTCTCTACATTTAGCCCCTTTTTTGACAGTCTGATATGTACACATGTATGTATGTGTTGAATTACTTCCAAGTACAGAAATATTTCAGTGTTTGGTTGAGAAGAAGTTCTCCTCTAAATCACTTTATGTAGGTCATAAAAATGAAAGAATTTGGACATGGACTATATTCCCTCCTCTGCTTTTAAGTATGGAGTTGAATATTATTATTCCATACGTGTAAAGCATGTAGAACAGTGTTTGGAACACAGTAAGTACTTAATAAGTATTAGCTGTTGTTATTATAATAAAGACATATCCCCTTTCTATAATCTATCCGCTCCTCACTATCACCTGCTCCTAGCTTTTCACAGACAATTGGTTCATCTCAGGGGTCTGAAAAAAGCAATGAGGGTCTTGGGGTAAAGTATCTCATCAGGTGTGGTCAGGAGTATGCCACCGGGCAGAAACTCTTACTTTACCTCCTCTCAGTTCCACTTAAGGGGAGCAAACCGTGTAGTGGTGTGTGCTGGCCTACGTCATCGGTATGAAAGAAAAACATACAATTGTGGAAAAGAAAAGATGCGTGAGAATAACAAAGGCAAAAGGGCTCTGGGTCAGGGAGAGGATGGGGAGGGAAAAGACAAGAAAAGAGGGTAGATGCTATCCTCAGAAAGGATGAATTTCAACCTATAAGGCGCTTCTGTGAATACGTTTTAATAATGAAGAACCGAGGCTAATCATCCTCTTTTAGAATAGAAAGGTTAGTCTTTATAAAAGCAGTTCAGGAATTTGAGTGTGCAGATGTTCTCAACGATGCTGATGATGCATCACAGAAGTGCTCCCTCTCGAGAACGAGTTTCTTGGGCACGTATGTGCGCATGGGCTGGAGCGGAGGGGAGAGGCAGTTTAAGGGGAACAGGTTCTAAAATGCTTATGAAAAGAAACACAAAATCAGCTGTAGAGGGGGTCGTGGGAACTCGGAACTACCTTACAAGCATTTCTTAATGTAGCATATGTTGTGAGAACATCTGGTAAATGGCTTCCAAAGCGTGCTGGGTCCCATAAGGGTTATGATAAGCAAATGGTCCTGGCCCAAATGCTTTATCTCCCGGGGTTCACACACATCTCTGTTCCTGACTCTGCCAGGTTTAAGGGGCACCACATCAGTCAAAGACGGTTATATCTGCCAAAAGAACTGTCTCAAGCTTCAGGTCCCCTGCAGGGCCAGGCCCACAGCTAAACCCACAGCAGCCACGGAGTCACCTTCATCTCCTGCCAGACACTCAGCAGCCTGATCCCTTAACTGGCCCCTCAGGCACCTAGAGGCAGTTCTCTAGGGATAAATTAATAAACAAATTCAAGGTAACATGGTAACAACAAGGTCACATTTAATATTACCTCTTCTCACCCAATTTTAACTGTGAACTTCTACTGTAGCTCAAGGAAAGAGTCTAATGAAGGAATTTTATTCTTAGGGACTTGGGGAATGGTCTATATAGAGAAAGGCCCTCCCGAAGTCCATAAGATCATATCTTTTAAAAAATTCACTAAGATATTGGTAGTATATTCTTCAAATTGCACATATGAACTTATAAGGAAAGAAGAAACTTTTTAAAATATATTTTTATTGATTTCAGAGAGGAAGGGAGAGGGAGAGAGATATAGAAACATCAATGATGAGAGAGTATCATTGATCAGCTGCCTTCTGCATACCGCCCACTGGGGATGGAACCTGAAACCCAGGCATGTGCCCTGACCAGGAATCGAACTGTGACCTCCTGGTTCACAGGTTGAAGCTCAACCACTGAGCCATGCTGGCCAGGCTAAACATTTTAAAATAGAAAAAGTCATGCTTCAAATGCAGCCATATATTCTACCTACATGTGCGACCAGCCAGGTGTATTTGTCTAAACAAAAGTGTTCCTTTCTTTATCCCAGGAGGGCTACATTTTTGTAAGTTTTTAATCTGTCAATACCTATGTTTTTAAAATCGTTATTTGCTTTGATTTAAAGATACTGCTAGGATCAGTTTAGACAACTGTTACCAAAGAGATAAATTCATGCCGAGTTCCTGCCTTCTTCCATCTTCCAAACCCACATACAGATTGTCCTGGGGCTGAGCACTCATGGGCAGTCTCACCTCAGCTCAGACTGTCCCAATCCAGTCACTGCTCTTTTCTATTTCACTCTATCTTGCTTGCTTCCCTCAAAAAAGAAGGAAGGAAACTCAAGTATGCTGACTCTCAGTTTATCCCTTTGTCTTTAGATAAGACCCCACAGAAATCATCATCACAAGAAAGTGGGTGACTGGCCGCTGCTGAGACAGCACCCAGCCAGTGTTTTGCTGAGACACTGTTGAATGAAAGGATGAATGAATGAAATGACCTTCTTTCGGTTCTCAGTTATAAGGTTGAATCCCTGACTTCACTATATTTGTCTCATTTTATTCTTGTTCTTTCTTCCTTGCTCCCACCATCGTTTTTGCTTTTCACTTAAAACAGGAGGGTCTTTATTAGAACAATCTTTAGCCTTGTCTTTTCCAGGTTAAGTAATTTATTTTAGCTTTTCTCATAGGTCCTATTCTCAAGCTTTTACAATTAGCCGATTTCCTCTCACTTAAATCCCTGGTGCTGAGGAAAATCAAATTGTCTTCCAGTAAGGATCTGCCCTGACCTGAGAGTAATTACACAGTTGATTAGTTCATGAGCCGTTTGTGCTATTTTTTTCTCAGTAAACAGGCGAGCAGACTCTCCGTAGGATTTTCCTGGTGGCCATCAGAGATTGGGCCAGCACTGATGAGTGGTTGAATGTTAGTAGTAATCACAGCAGCAGACAAACAAACAGTGTTAATATTACCTGTAACATGCAATAGATGTGTCACAGAATGGATTAATTTAAAAAGTGAATCTATATTGCAAGCCTTCTTTATTAGGAATACATTTCTTTATTTAGGAATAAATCATATACAGGATTGACAAGGTCAGAATAAAACATGCCTTCATTTGTGTAGTTGCTTTGGAGACTTCTTGAAAGACTCCCCCCTCCCCTTGTTTTTATTTTATTTTATTTTTTTAATATATTTTATTGATTTTTACTTTTTTACAGAGCGGAAGGGAGAGGGATAGAGAGTGAGAAACATCGATGAGAGAGAACATCGATCAGCTGCCTCCTGCACACCTCCCACTGGGGATGTGCCCGCAACCAAGACACATGCCCTTGGTCGGAATCGAACCTGGGACCCTTCAGTCCTCAGGCCAATGCTCTATCCACTGAGCCAAAGCAGCCAGGGCTCCCCTTGTTTTTAGACACTTCCTCCTTCACTGTTAGCATTGAAATTGAAGGACGTTAGAGTACCGATTTTTAAAGTGACAACTTTATAAAGCCAGGGGAAAAAATTAAAGAAGAAATCCTTAATATGGAAAAACAGGGTACTTCTTCCCATCAGTACAAAGGCCACATTTTTAGAAAGCTGGGGTCTGTATGCATCGCAGCTGAGGGCGGGGGAGCAAATCTGAAAAATAAACGACTGCAGAGGTCCTTGGACCTACAGCTGTCCTTCTGTGTCAGTAGGGTCTGTCTGTCTGGGGAAGCGTTTATTAATTCCCTTTCATTTGAGGTCATTGCTGCCTTTCTTTGCTATTTAGACTGTACTCTTGTGTCTGGCTTTAGTTAAGTTTAATATTTAAATAAAATGTTGACCCTGGAAGGGTTTTTCTGATGTGAAGCCAGTTGTGCCTGGAATCATGATATTTTCACGAGCTATGTGTCCTTACAAGACTCATGGCTCTCGCACATGTGTTCTTTTTTCAAAGGTTCTGCACCAGAAAGGAGGAGAAAGGAGAGGCAAGACCGACTGACACCACTAATAGTGCAGCACCCGCCCACACGAAGGGCACTCCATCTCTCAAAGAAGGGGCTGTAAGCCTCAGATTAATTTAAAGCGTTTGGAAGCTGCAAGTAGGCAAATGATAGAAACCGGCTATTGCAAGATGTGATATGTGTTTCTCATTTTATTTACAGCGAGGGTAAAAATCCACATTTCAACTCCGTTGTGTTCAAGGTAGTCGTCATTTCCCTTCCTCCTCCTGTTCCCTTTTCCACTCTCCCCAAATAATGGCCAGATTCCAGCCCCATAGGCCTGCTGAAGAAGGTCAACAAAGCCGCAGCTATTTGCTGGCTCTCTTCCAGCGATTGCCCCAGAATGAGGCAGCTGGCCCTCTGTCTCAGAATGCTCCCCCTCAATGCTCTCCTCGATGGGCCGCCCGTGGCAGTTCCCGGCGCGGCTGGACTCCTGGCACGAGCACAGAGGCCCCATGTGTTGACAGTCTCAGAGGCAGCCTCTTCCATCCCTGAGAGAGCTGATCTGGAGAGAGAGAATGTGGGGAGGATGTGTTCATTTGAATTCTAGCCAATTTAATAGTATCTCAAGTTTTTTCTTTTTAAAGACATATCTTAAAAAAAAAAAAAAATCCTTGGGGAAAAAGCCGGCTATAAGAGAATGTCAAAATGTATCCATATTGAACATGTGGACTTCCTCATGTGTCAAAGAAGGTGGTTGGACTAGATATTTCTAAGACCTCTTCCAGCTGTAAATTCAGCTGTAGAAAAATCAAAGTGGTATCGTAATACACACAGATACCAGCAAACCCTCAGAGAGAGAGAGAGGTGTATGCAGAGTTGAAGAAAGGAAGGTGAGGGGAGGACTGGACCAGTTACTACCCATTATTAGTGTATCATATTCCCATAACTCCCTAGACCTGATATCTGCAACTCAGTTCAGGATTCAGAGAGACAAAGAAGCTTGCCTGAGCCTTCCTGGAAATTGGGGGTGGAGAGTGAGACTAGGGACCATACTCCATGGTGAAGAGAGTTAAAGCACGTGGGTGGTACCTGAGATACGGATTTGTAATCATTCAGAGAGATTGAAGGACTTAAGATTAACTGATTATACCATGTAAGTTAAGCATACAGCTCTGCCTTTCACTAGCTCTGACCTGGGATAAGTTGCTTTGAACCTCAGTTTCCTTATCTACAGCAATACTTTCTTTGTAGGGCTATTGTGTGGATAAATGACATTAAACAGTATAAATCCCACTTTACATTATTATTTTTGTTGCTATTGTCATTGAAACTGATTTAAGGCCTTCAATCTAGAGAATTATAATACCAAGTGAGCCATTAACTGATGAACAAGAGAAGCTTTTTTTATTCGTATAAGTGAAAGAGTCAAGAATCCATAGTAACAATAAGAAAAGAAGAAGATAGGTGGCCTTTGAGTACCGGTGATGAAACCAGGCATTGTTTTGAAGGCCAAACACCAGCCTTCCCTTGATTGTCCTCAACCTTGTATGATCTTGATGTGGACTCTACAATTGTAACCCAAACAAATCTGGGGTCCATGTGACCCAGTCTTGTTTCCTTTTTTATTCCTTAGAAGAAACTCAATCCAGTAACTCTTGAAAGACATCACAGGAGATTCAATGAGCAACCTGCAACTATAGTTTTAATAATCCCAATGTCTCTATATCTTTTACTTTGTAACTACCCAGGATCTCCCTTCTTTTCCCTCACTTTCAACTAAAACTCTTTCCAGGCTTTCAGGCTCTTTTGTTCTTTCTCCCCGCCTCCCAACGTCCTTTCCAGGGATTGGCAAACTCTGCCCTGCCAGCCAAATTCGGCCTAGAACCTATTTTTATATAGTTTTCAAGGTAAAAATGGCTTTTATATGTTTGAGTGTACAGAAACATGAGATTGGATCAGTTGTGGCCCATGCCTCGGATTTTGCTTCTTCAGTTGTCATCAGTGGCTGGGTCTTTACTGGAAAATTTGTGACTGGCCATTGGGTTTTGCTTCCTATTCCCGTCAGTTGTGTGATAGCCCAGGGCACTGAGCGACCTTCTGAGAGCAACTGCCATGTTGTATTCATCCCTATCTCACCCACAGCATTTATCATATTATAAAGGCTTGTTCTTTGCCATTCAGCTCTGTGTTTCTGTGGTGCTCTTTTCCTTTCCTACCTAACCTATCTACATCCACCTGTATAACTCCTACCCTTATTTCAAAGCCCCATATGTCTGTTCACCTTTATGAAACCCTCTTTCTGTCTCTGCTTAACTTAAAGCAGGTCTATGACTTGACTGAAACTTTACTCTGGGCCTGGTATTGACCATGAATTTTGCTCTCTCACCCACTTCGGCCTGCCTAGCCAATTGATCACCTGGGCTCTTAAGATTTTTCCAAATTGAACCTTGGTTCCCACTTTTCCATCTGATTCCTTGTGGGTTTTTTTTTTTTTAACGTAGTTTTTATTTATTTCCTTAGCTCAGACCTTGGCCCAGGATTGTGGAATGTCTACCTCGAATGATCCTGAGCCCTTAAAGATCATGTTCCTGGTACCTGTTCTTTGGTACCTGGTCTTAGAAGACACTGCCCCCCACACCCTGCCATGGGTCACCTCCCAGCCAAAGGTGCCTGTATGAGGAAGCTCTGCCATCTTCCTGAGCAACCCTAGCCTCTGGTTTTTTCTTCTCTCCTATAAGATTTAGGACATTTAGCACAAAATTAGCATTTCTTCATCTTCTTATGTTTAGTATTTTATTATTTTAATACTCGTGTATATTCTAATGATTTCCCAAATTGAATATAAAAAATTATTAAAAGGTGGGGCATATAATTTTTTAGTTTCTCCTCAGTGTTGAGAAAAAGTATTCAATAGATACTTGAAGCTTATTTGTTTACAGGGCCCCTTGTAGAATGTCATTTTGTACAGAACTTGAACTCAATATGGTAGAATGGCTCTGCTTTAGACCATTATGTCATAATGCAGTCTCAGGATAATGAGTTGACATATCAGGAATTACCACATTCAGTCTTCACAATAACTGTGTGAAATGCATCCCCACCTCACAGATGATATTCAGAAAAGAAAGTAAGCTACTTTTCAAAAGTCAACTGCTAATAAGAGGGAGCTACTGAGATTTAAAACCAGATTTACCTACTCCAAATCTGGTGTTCTTAACCAACCTCAGCCCTTGTGCCTCACCAGATGGCAGACGGAGCCCTTGAGAACACAAGATATAGAATCGCAAAGTGTTCAATGTGGAAAAGATGTTAAGAATCTCTGGTGAAAATGTGTTTTCTCCCCTGCAAATAAAGAAACTTATTTTGGGGAGAGAGGAGAGGCACAAGTCACTTGCTTATGGTCACAAAATGAGCTGTCAGAGCCCTGGCACTAGAAGTCAGGTCTCCTTTCATACACGCTACATAGAAACACTGTTGTCCTTACCAGCCCCTCAGAGTTCAGCTTGCTCTGTCCTGAAGACTGAGATGCTAATAGTTTGGACGTTCCTTTTAGGACACCATCACTAAAGGAGCTTATATGTGGAGTGAAGAAGCAACCTAATCAATAATAAAAAGCCTTGGGGCTCTAGAATAGTTTTATTACCTGCAAAGCTGATAAGGAGCTCTTTGTCCTGAAAGCATCTGAAGAATCAAAGGAGGACAAAAGGTGGGAGTGGGGAGGCTTCAGAGAGTTGAATTTAGAATTATGGCTCAGGGAATTTTGCACAAACACAGATACCATCTGAGTGCTGCACTATTTCGGCTTTATCTCCAAATGTTTTTTCTTGTAAATGTCTATGTGTGAGTGTGTATGTATCATCTGTTGTCCAGATTTTTGCCAAGTGCAAATATTCAATCACCCCATCAATTTAGGAATTTAGGTGTGATGTTCCTACATAACCCCACAGTAATTATTTGTCTTTCTGAGTGAATACCTCATACCTCACTGACTTTATCCTTGGGCTACACAGAACACAGAAAGCATAAGGGAGTAATAAAGCGGTTTCCCCACCTCCTCCCTTTCTGTGCCACAGTCAGTTCAGTGCGTGACTGTTGAGGCTCTGTGCCGAGGGCAGCCAGGGGACACACAGATGAGAAAGCCCAGTTTGCAAGAAGCTGTCTTCGTTGACTCTCTCTTGTGTTTGCCTCTGCTTGTCTTTCCTTATTTCCTCTGTAAGATAACAACATTGGGACCAAAATAAAATTGTTGTAGCTGTTTGATTCCCAAGGGTAAACATATCCCTGGATGTTTGTCATTGTAGGCAGCAATAAAGATAAACTTTTAAAGAAGACTTGACAAGTATTGTTAAAGCGGTAAGCTGACAGGAGTAGCATAGAGACTAGAGAAAATGAGAGGAAAGACAAGAAGAAACAGGAGCTGACTTAACCTCAAGTGTATTCAGTCTTGATGTTCTTATTTCACTTTCTCTCCTGTTCAAATTCTATATTGGTAGTATTTGAAAATAAGTGCTTGGAAATTTTATTTCTACTTCTAACTCTTCTGTATTCTTGATCCTTCTCCTTGTAATTTATATTGTAGCTAATTATGCTCTATCACCCTCCCCAGAATAAAACTTGATAGATTAAAGGAAATATTTTATTTTTCTTTTCTATTTGTATACTTTTTACTTAAGTGCTAATATCAAATTAATCAGTTAATACTAGAAGCAATAAAACATAATCATTCAGCATTAACTTTTGATTTCGATAGACAGATTTTTACTCTGTTACTGGATGCAGGATTTTGGCCAAGTTAGTTAACCTGTATGAGTCTCAGTTTCTTCATCCTTAAAATGAGAATAATAATAGTACCAACGTTGTTAAGTTTGCTATTTATTAATGTGTTTAGGTCTCATTACCCAGTGGAGTAGATCTCACTCTTATTCCCATTTTATAGGTAGGATATTGAGGAAACGTCAGTCTTAGTATTTGCCTGCCTCTGACCCCATGTTAAGTAAGTGCCAGCGTTGGGCTTAGAGCCCAGGCACTCTAGCTCCAGAGCCCACATTCTCGACTACTAAGTTGTAGCTTCAAGGTGTACACCTCTAAGGCCACATCCTCATGGCCTGTTGCAGGTGGGGGTAGGTGGAAGAATTCAGAATCAGTGCTGGGGTGTCCTTGAAGAGCACCTCTGCCTCCAGCTTCCTAGTGCCTCAGAAAGCCCTTCCCCCAAGTTTATATGTTGAGTTATATCCCCTCCTCCCAAGTTTATTTGTCGAAGTCCTAACTCAGTACCTCAGAATGTTATCTTATTTGGAAACAGGGTCATTGCAGATATAATTATTTAAGATGAGATCATACTGGAGTTGAATAAGCTCCCAGGCCAATATGGCAGGTGTCCTTAAAACAGGGAAATTTGGACACAGATACGCACACAGGGAGACTGCCATGTGAAGATAAGAATTATGCTGCCACAAGCCAAGTAAGTACCAGAAGCTCAGAGAGTGCCTGGAACAGCCCTTCCTAATGCCTTCAGAGGTAGCATGGTCCTGAGTCCTTGATCTCAGACTTCCAGCCTCCAGAACTGAGACAATACATTTATGTTGTTTCAGCAGCTCAGTTTGTGGTACTTTGTTTTGGCAATCCTAGCAAGCACAAGCCATATAACTTAAACCGGTTACGCCCTTCTCTGCACCTCTTCTCAACTCTCCATCTTAATCCCCTGATTGCTTTCCACAATGCTTTCCCTCCTTCAAGCTCCTCCCCTTCCTCCCTCAGCAGACAATTGCACTCCTACTCTACTGAGGCCACAGTACCTCTAATGATACCTTTGGTTCCCCTCATCCTCCTCTATTACCTCTGGCTCCTTTCTCCCTCAGACCGTTGCTCTTCCTACCATGCACATTTCAGCTTTCCACAGGCTTGGCTGGTCTTTCTCCTTTTCTCTCTTCATGTGTTCCTCTCAGTGTTCATATTCATTTTCATAATTTCAAGTGTCAACCCTGCGCCATTAACCCTGAAGCTTATTCCTGTAACCCAACTTCTTTCCAGAACCCTTGGTCCTCATTTACAACTGCTTGATGGTCAATTCCTCCTGCTGTCTCTTTTGTCCCAACTGCCCTCTAAACTGGGCAAGTCATCTGACTTCTGTACCAGCTTCTTCTCTCGTCTCTTCTTCCGGCAGTCAACCAGACCCCCAAACTTTCCTTTTTTTCCATGCCCTCCTACAAACAGAGTCACAAAGGCATGTTGACTCTTTCTTTGCAGGGAATCTTACATGCATACTTCCTAATTTCCCTAGACCATTTCAAACCCTCCCAACCAACTGCAGTGGCTTTACTATCCTACTCTCTCTAGCTTTCAGTCTCATTTCATATGCTGCCAGAGTCATCTTCTCAACAGAGAATTATGCTCATGTCACTACCTTAGCAGTACTGGACCCTGGCTGCACACACAATAAAGATCCATCTTAACCTTGGCATTCAAGGCTCCTCTTTAACACAGCCCCAGCGTACCTCCATATTGTCCCCTAAAATAACTAAGGGAGACCAATTCTCCACACAGGAAAAGCCTTACTTGGTTAAGTTAGTGGAAATTTTATGGCCTGAAACTAGATCATTCGGTCAGAGGTGACCTGGCTCAGCTGAAATTCATGTTAACAAAATTCATGAAATACACAGCATCTGTTATGATTGCATTTCGTACCTGGGTATACAAAGATGTGGCCTAAATTGGGTTTTAGTGTTTCCTTAACCACAGGCTATATTACTTCTGTATGTGGATAACTTCATTCAGTGTTGGCTTCTTTATTCATTTGCTTATATGTTTGCTAATTTATCTCTCAGCTGCCTTATCTCCAAACTCTCAGAGCTCCTTACAATATGGAACTCTCTCAGAACTTTTCTGAATAGATTTTAGGACACATCTCAGCAGCCCCTGAAATCCTGAACGGGACAACATCAAGCTGGTCCATCCAGGGCCAGAAAATAAAAATGTCCATTATTCGTGAGTTAACAGCACTGACACTGAATGGGAAAAAAAGGAGCTGAAGAAAACTTGAGGAAAAGCAGACAAGTAGAGCCAAAAAGAAAAGCAAGTGATGCATTTGTGAGGACTAGTACTGTGCTGTAGTATACTTACATTACATATCCCCTCACTCCTTTATTAGGCAGCTTGGGCGGACTAATAATGATCTTCACCATAAAAAAAAATACTAGAGACTGAGTAGCTTAAACAACAGAGATTTATTTTCTCACTGTTCTGGAGGCTGGGAAGTCCATCAAGGTGCCAGCCAATTTGGTTTCTGGTGAGAGTTCTCTTCCTGGCTTGAAGATGGTCACCTTCTTGCTATGCCCTCACATGACAAAGAAAGAAAGTCTCTCTTTTCCTCTTCTTAGAAGGCCAGTGTCCTATCGGATGAGGTTCCCACCCTTCTGACTTTATTGAACCTTAATTATCTCCTAAGGTCTCCATTTCCAGATACAATTTACATTGGGGATTAAGGTTTCAGCATATTAATTTGAGTGACGGGCACAATTCAGTCTATAGCATGCTCCCTCTCAAAAAAAGTATACATAAAGCTTTTGAATAGTGAAATAGTTATGTATAATTGTGATTATAGATACAATAAGTTCTGACCCAACGTAACTACCTAATACGTCTAGGTTATTAGCTAGGCTGGCAAGCAATTCAGTCTGATACCATCTTCTTGATTTAACATAAGTAAACTTAAGAGCTTTAAAGATAATTAAATTTTATTTAATATCTTTTGACCTATGAAGAATTGAACCCTTAAGCTACAACGTTCAACTGTGTTTGGTTTAAATTAATTTACTTCTTTACAAGTAAAGCCAAACTATGTAGATGGGGTCCCCCTGAAATTCTTCCTTGAGTTTGGGTTGTTCAGATGAGAATGTCTTGGGTCAGATTCCCCAGGAAACAGACTCAGATGGAGATTTGGGTGCAGAAGGTTTGTTGGGGAGCACTGTAGGGGTCAACACCTGTGAAGGAGTTGAAAGAACTGGGATTAGACAGATGGAGAAGTTGAACTGTAATGCATTTCCAAGAGATGTCTCAGCTGATCTTATGAGAAGCTTTGGAAGTAAGATGGCCCTTCAGCATATCCAGGAGTTTAGGAAAGGAGGCCAAGCCTTTCTACCCTCATGTTAACCAGTCATCAGATATTGGCTGCCTCTGGACGGGGCATAACTTTGGGCAAGGTGGCTCAGTTATGCAAAGGGTAATTCCCAGAAAAAAAGGGACTCAGTCATGAGCCTTCAGCAGGTAGTACTTCTCACAGCTTCAGTCCACAAAAGGGAGTCCGGTGCCACATCACTGCATCCACTACACCGGATAAGGGCTGGGGCCAAGGAGACATTAATTATACATCAAAATCTGTTGACATTTCTTTACTTGGATTCGTGTGTGTTTTCTTGTGGTTACAAGATCATCCTTGTGCTAGAGGCTAAATATTTTGTATGTAGGAGCCCTCTGAAAAATTCTGGGTGTTGCCAGTTAAGACTAGTAATTAATTGTAAAACTACAATGCACAATATTTCCAGTCATGTCATTACAAGCATAGGGGAAAGAGAAGCTAGAACCAGTTGTACACTTAATTTAAAATTACTGATAGATGATGTGATGAGAAGTAAGGTTGAGACAAGTCTGGACATTTATTTTGGAGGAGCTGATTTATACACAGGTACGTGAGTTTGCTGTAACCTTCCTGGACTTTTGTTTTCTGAGATTGCCTATATTCGTTTGCTAGAATTAGCAGAGGAATTATGAATATGGAATATGGACCACTGCTGTCTGTGTTCCTTAACACTTGACTGTTATTAGTATGGTTAGGTTTAATGAAGTCATTTAATAACAATATTCCTGCT
>NW_006285040.1:5552072-5565175 GCF_000327345.1 Myotis davidii
TGAGAATTTTATTAGGTACTAAATTCTTAAATTTAATAATGCAAAACATATTTGTAGAGTGTTAATAATGGCTGTAGGACTTTCAGACAGTAAAATACTAGAAGGTTAAGTGTAATGGATTAATTAAATAAGAAAGCCCAAACTACCTTTCAAAGTGACTCCATAATGATATTCACTTTGTTTTAATGAATTAAGCAGGCCATCTCAAATGCCATTTGTGTGTGTTAGTTTAAAAGCAGCATTCAAAGCTAGCAAATTTACATCAGGGAAACACAAACACAGCAAAATATTCTGCTTGGCAAACAGAGTTTTGTTTTCTGTATTGATCCATTAAATTGAATAACTTGATTTCTTACAAAATGTCAACAATATGTTTCTCCCATGTTGAGCAATCAGTGGGAACTCTCCAATCAACTCCTGAACAGCAGCAGCTTGTAGCAGCAGTGGCCCACATGAGCATTTGGTGGGAAATGCTTTTAATTGCTTTAATTGCATTTTAGTGAAATGGCACAAACCTCTTATTAAAGCTTTTTCAAAGTAAGCAATTCATTTAAATTGGCTAAAAATGTTTAATCTGGTTGCAAATATTCTTTATGTGACATATTCAAAATTATTTTTAGCAAACTTTTTAGGACAATGAATATTTTTGTAATCAATTGTCCTAAGAAATTGTTTGGACCTGGGGAAGGTGTGTCCCTCAGTTTTCCCATCTGCACAATAGGGGTAGAAGCAATGCCAATTAGGATGTGACGAGGCAATATGTGATTAAGTAAGCACACATTGAGTTCTCCAAAGTCTCAAAGGCAATTCTATCTGAGGATGAGTTTTGTGGATTTTGTTTGTGGAGAGGTAATTACTCCAAACAGGAGTCTGGGGGAAATAATGACCTCGTTTTCCACTCCCAGTGGATTATAGAGGAATGACTTTTGAGTTTCTGAAATATTTTTTAAAAGCCTAGAAGTTGTGATTTCCGATAAAACTCATCCCATCACGTGGGGAAAGCACATTAGTTAGGAATATGTTTAGTTATTTTATTTCAGGCATCAAGAATTCTGGAGATTATCATGCTCAATGAAATAAGCCAGTCAGAAAAGATAGATACCATATTATCTCACTTATATGTGGAATATAATGAATAAAATAAACTAATGAACAAAATAGGAACAGAGGCATGGATGCATGGAACAGACTGACAGCTGTCAGAGGGGAAGATGCAGGGGGTACTGGTGAAAGAAAGTGAAGGGATTAAACAAAAAACATGCGTATAGGCCATAGACACAGACAACAATGTGGTGATGACCAGAGGGAAGGGGACCTTAGGGCTGGGTGGAGGTGGGCGAAGGAGGGGAAAATAGAGACATCTGTAATAGTATCAACAATAAAAGTTTCTTTTTTCCATCTGTATGTTCTGCCGCTCATAGGATGCTTATTGCTCAGGGTTGCAACATGGTGAGCCCATGCCAGTGTTGCTGCATTTTCTGGTACCGTGTTCCAAGCATGAATAAGCTGGAAAAAAGAAGTAGGAAATAGTGGCACCTATATCAAGGAAGAATGGCTTTCTCAGGAGCTTTCCACATGTGTTTGATTAGCTGCATATTATTTCACTGTATTGATGTAGCACAATTTAACTAGCTCTGGGGTAGATTTTCTGGGGCTATTATGGCACCCATTGGAGGAATAAGAAACTTGGAAGAGAATGAGCTGCAGCTCTCAGATTTGGTAGCTGGTGTTGACTTCGTGTTTGTCAGGCTGACCAGGTTTATAGTTTTGCTTCCCTCGTTGCCCTCATCTTCCAGGCTCAGACTGATCTTAATGCTCAGATCAGGTAAAAGGGAGGAAAAGAGTGAGCTCCAAGCACTGTGTGCCTCAGCATCTGCTCACATTGGCTGCCAGACAGACTCCAACCTGGTGTCCCAGTTCTGATACCCAAGTCCCCTCATTGCATTGTTTCCTGGGCCTGACTCCCTGCCTTGGAAACCTACCAGCCCTCACTCCCTGGAGGACCTGTCCTGCCTCGTTCTCATGTGCTCCCCTCTAGGGAGGGAAATCCTATCTTTCAGCTTCTGCTTAATGGCTGGGGTTTACTGACAGACTCACTGAATGATGCCTCTGGCTTCAGAGCATTACCACCTCCCATGACACCTGATCGCTGACCTGGCCTCCTCCTACCAGTCCACTACCACCACCACCACATACGAGCTGTTGTATGTGCTCTTAAAAATCAGATACTCAGGATTCATAATGGAAAACAGTCTGTCCACTCGCCCCTTCATCCAGTTCTTTTCTGTGTAGCACATATAACACTTAGCTGCTGCTTCTCGTTCACCTCCATAATGTATAACATGCTTGTGTCACTGTTTCTTCCATTTTATTTCAAATGGAGATATTATGTATTGATTTTTCTACAAAGGAATATGTAAATTTAGTGCCCCTCCCCAAATACACACACACTCCCCCTTTACCCATTCTCCTAATCATGATTTTTGATTAAATCAATATTCAGATTTCTTGTCACATAAAAGAAATTAAACTTTCATGTTTGTGTCACTTTTTCTTGGTCATTAGTTATATGCAGCCAAATCCAACACTCTGTGTTTTTTTTCTTTTGCACACCCTCTTTTTGGTGGATTTTCTCCTCTGGCTTCCTGAGAAAGGGTGCATGACAGCTAAATGTTTTGAGAAATCTTAATTGTGCCCTTTTATTTGATCATTTGGGTGTAGAGTTTGAAGTTGGAAGTTATTTTCTCTTTGAATTTTGAAGAGATTGGTCCAGTGTCTCCTAGCACCTGGACTTGCTATTGAAAAACAGGTGCTATTATGATTTCCAATCCTTTGGAAACATAGATCTTTCAGTTCCAGAAAAAATTTTAAAATTACATGTGAGGGTTGTTTGTTTTTGTCTGTCTAATGTTAGATGTTTTGTTCAAATACCTAGTTGTTTTTGGGTGTCCCCTCATATTTAAGAGTAAGGCACAACAAAGGTAATTAGAAGGGGTGTGTGTGTGTGTGTGTGTGTGTGTGTGTTCGTGCATTTAGCAGGGGGGACTTTTGGTCAGTGGGCTTCACCGTAGGATGATCTGAGAGACCTGGGCTGTTTCATTGGGTGAAACCTCCCTCCTGTGCTCAATATATACAGATGTGTGTTTTTTGGCCCAGGCAGTGTCCCCAGAGGGTCATCCCTCAGTCTTCCGGCTTTAGTAAGGGTTCTCAGAGCTGAGTTGGGGGAAGGGGCCAATAGTCTTGTCATTCAATAAGTGGAGTGTCGCTTAATTCCCCAGTTTCAGAATAGTAGTCGTATCCTCTGAGTGGAGGCCTGGAATTCAGAATCAGTTTGGGTTCTACTATTGTAGAGAATCAACCTCTAGTTTTCTGCCTGGGTTGAAAAGATTTGACTGCTGGGTTGGGGATGCAAAAATACGGATCTAACAGCTTCTTACACCCAGCTTCACATATCCTCTTGTTTTGAACTTGCCTGCATTTTCTGTCCTCCTGTTTCTGAGCCTAACCAAGGTCCTGCTCCACTCTGCCTTTCCCTGGTGAGCGAAATCCATTCGATCCATCTGCCTTGCAACTTCCAAAATTTAATTGTTCTGATCTCTTCTGTTCTTCTTGCTATTACACAATCAATTCTCATTATTTCCACAAAGTCACTCCAAACCCTGAATTAGTAGATACTGAACCATTACTTCAAAGGGAAATATAGGGGTAGGTACCTGTGAGCCTCATCGACTAATCAATCTGTAACCTTATGTTATGTGTGTTTCTGTTTAAAGAAACCTTATTTACTATACTTTATTGATTCGTTAATGTTGAACTCATGGCCAACAGCACTGTAACTCATGCCTGAATGAGGCTTATCCACACACGGATTTTCTTCATAAGGTGCATCACAGCCTTCTTGTGCTTAGGAACGCTAGACCCATTCAGTATTATGGATGCAGGTAATTAAACAGCAAAATCACCAACTAATCAGCAGTCAGGTCTTTCCAACCCAAACGTAAGAAAAACATGCCACTACATAGACTTCGAGAAGGATACTTGTTTGCAGTGTGAGAGCTGAAACAAAAAGGCAGCGTCACTCTGCTCAACCTCAGTTGGTAGCATGAACATCAGGAGACTCAAATTTTTCACCACTTTGAGCATGTTTACAAATGACTATGAAAGCATCATGAGTATTGATTTGGGGGTTAGAAATGAGTGTAGAGAGTAGGCAAGCTCAAAAATACAGAATCTGTGAATGAGGATCAAATATAGTTTTATTCCTTTTTTCTTTTTAGGGTGATTTCAGGAGGGATTGAAGGGAAACAGGTAAGGTAAATGAGCCTTTGGTAGCTTCTTGACATGTCAAATTCTTCCAGCTCAGTCTGCCTCTTCCACCTCATGTATCCCACTGGGCTCATCCAGGTCCAGACCCCAATGTTCCTCAGATGGCCCAGGCCTCTGCCGCAAGCAGGGCCATTCCTGGCCATGCCACCACACACTGGTGATGTAATCAGTCGATGTGCTGGAGCTGGCTTATACTGGCTCACAAAAGCCAATTTTTAGGAATTTTGTGAAGTCATGTTAAACATAACCGTTATTAAAAATTTAAAGCACATAAGCTAACAATGAAATTATATTAACAACAAAGGTAATAAATAGTCAAAATGCATCCTATAGCCCTAACCGGTTTGGCTCAGTGGATAGAGCGTTGGCCTATGGACTGAAGGGTCCCAGGTTCGATTCCAGTCAAAGGCATATACCTTGGTTGTGGGCACATCCCCAGTAGGAGGTGTGCAGGAGGCAGCTGATCGATGTTTCTCTCTCATCAATGTTTCTAACTCTCTATCCCGCTCCCTTCCTCTCTGTAAAAAATAAATAAAATAATAAAAAAACACACACACTAAATGTATCCTATATAATAAAAGGGTAATATGCAAATTGTCCCCTCGACCAGGAGTTTGACAGGAGTTCAACCAGGGGACAGGGCCAGCCCGCCAACCATCCAGGGCCCCTCCTCCAGGTCGTCCCCACCCCTGATCGGCCTCCCACACCCCAATCCAGGGCAGGGCCGGCCATCCTCCCATGTTCCCTCCCCTCAGCTGGCCTGGCCCGATCAGCCCTTACTGGGGCAGGCCTGCCATACCCCACCTGTGCACAAATTCGTGCACTGGGCCTCTAGTTGCTTTATAATTAGCTATGCTTAAGGTTATTTATATCTCTTGTATATCAAGGGGTGCTGCTGTACATCTCTTCTAAGCCCACAGTCAGTGACATGGCAGTGAGAATTTGTCATCGGTAGTGACTGGAGTATTTATACCATGGAAATCAGAAAATTCTCCAAATCTGGGCTTTTTCTCCCCAGAGAGTGCCCCCCCCAGCCCATTGTTAATTCACTAGCATACCCCATAGCCTGAAAATTACATGGAATTGCATAATAACAGAAATTAACTAACAAAGGTAATGGCAAAGGAGCCAGTAGCAAGATAGTACAAAGATATTCTTTAGCTGCTTGAATGTTTATTAAGCAGAAATAAAGAAGAAAATGAAATGAAGAATGGTAGGACAGGGTCACAGAAAAAGAATCTGGGCCATTTTTACAATATATACGAAGTGTCAGGCCCAGCTAAACTAAAGGATCTTGTACATATCAACTTGAAAGACTGAAGCCTCTGTAGTTGGCAGATAGGGATTAAAATTCATTGATGCATAGTTAGAATCATGCTGCCTAGGAAACGATATGTGTGAGTAAAAGATGTTATCCTCTAACCAGTTAATATTGTTGTGACATTAAAGAGTTGAGTTTTCCCCGAGCAGTAACATTAGGGCAGTTTGTTGAAGTATTCCAGGATATTCCAGGAGGAAAAATTCTTATACAAAATTTCTACCAGGTGTAGATATTTCTGAAGTTCAAGAGACTGGCTTCTACTGTAAAGTCAGTAAGTTTAGAAGATGTAAATGTGTTAGATTTAACGCGAGTGCTTAGAATCTTTGATTCCAAAGAGCAAAAAAGAGCTAATTGACTGATATATCCTGGAAAGGCAACTAGGGGGGTTAGGAGGAATCAATGTAGGAGGTAAAAATAGAGACCAGTTATGCTGCTGTTCTCCCTGGTTATCACTGTCATGAAGAGACTGTTTATATTTTTAAAATAGAATAATCCCTCCCGCTTCATATGCACAGGCTCATCGGTGCAGGGGAAGGCACCCCCACCTCTGGGCCCACTATCATACTGACTCTTAGTTTTCATTCCAAACTCTGGTTTCGGGACCTTGTAGTATAATGTCTCTGAGGGAAGAATTGCTGTCAGGTTTATATATTGAAGTTTACTTCACAGAGGTGATCCTTGTGTGAACTGTTATCCCTTGAAGTAAATTGAAAGATTTCACAAAGTTGCTCAAGAGATAAGGCAAAAATGTTTTTCCTGAGTTGTTTGGTATAATCTTCATATAACAGACATTTTATAAGTAGTCTTATCCAATTTATTTTTTCCTCTTCTTTATTTTAATTGTTACTAGTTGTGTCTAACTTGTCTTTGGTGCTGTTGTTGCATCTGCTTTTTACTTCCATAGACAACATAAAGTCATTCTTCTAAATTACATCACCCAATTTTAAATATGGGTAATCTTTGGAGCAATCAATGAATTCATTTCTTTTTTAAAAAAAATATATTTTATTGATTTTTTACAGAGAGGAAGGGAGAGGAATAGAGAGTTAGAAACATCTATCAGCTGCCTCCTGCACACCCCCTACCTGGTATATGCCCGCAACCAAGGTACATGCCCTTGACCGGATTGAACCTGGGACCCTTGAGTCCGCAGGCCGACGCTCTATCCACTGAGCCAAACTGTTAGGGCTCTTTTTTTAAAATCAATATGTAATTCACATAACATATAATTTACCATTCGAAACTGTAAAATTCAGTGGTTTTTAATATATTCACTATGTTGTGCCACCATCACTGCTATCTCATTTCAGGGCATTTTCATCACCCCCACAAAGAAACTCCATACTTATCAGAAGGTATGTTTTTGGTTGTCATGGGTGTACACCTACAGTGGATGTGCTTGGTCGTGTGGTAACTCTATGCTTAACTTTTTGAGAAACCACCAAAGTGTTTTCTAGTGAATTCATTTTTGTTAGTCACTTACCCTTATGTCCTTCATTGTTCAGTTCTCCTACAGATATTCATCCTTCTGTGGTTGGTTGTGCGGTGTTCTGTGAGAATTGTGAAGAGGAATCGATACGTTCAATCTCTGTAATGGGATGCTACTTGAAGCAGCATGCAAAATAGCTGCTTTTTGTTTTGTTCTGTTTTCTGCAACTTGTCAGGAAATATTTATTTCAAGACCCTCATAGTCCCAGAATTGTGGTATGCAGATTCATTTGTGGTTTCCATGTCTGTTTTGCCTTCAGCTTGATAAATGGCCACATTCTTGTATTCATGTTCTTGATGATGATGATGGTGGTGGTGGTGGTGATGATATCACAATTTGTTAGGTGCATTCCTAGTGCAAGGCACCATGCTAAGAGGTTTACATGTTACATAATTTAATCCTCACAACACATTTCTGAAATGGATATTTTAAATCCCTTTTCACTTGTCCAGACCAAGGTTTATTTATTTATTTATTTTAAGTATGTTTTTATTGATTCCAGAAAGAGGAAGGAAGAGGGAGAGTTAGAAACATCAGTGATGAGAGAGAATCATCAATCGGCTGCCTTTTGCAAGCCTCCTACTAGGGATCAAGCCCGCAACCCAAGTATGTGCCCTGGCCAGGGATGGAACCATGATCTCCTTGTTCATGGGTTAATGTTCAACCACTGAGCCACATTGGCTGGGCCAAACCAAGGTTTTAATCAGTGAAGACATTCCACATTGCTGAAGGCTGACAGGACAGCAGGAAGCTGTTTACTCAAGTGTGGTTCTGCTGGACAAACCTGGTGTTTGAAAACCAAGATCATGCCTATATTAAAAAAAATAAAAGGATAAAAGAAGAAGACCTTAGACAAAACCACCACATAGTTTCAAATTCTACACCTAAAAATATATGAGGGGGGAAATGACCACAAAAGCAGCATGCAATCACCTTCTAAACTATTTAACATTTAAGTATAATATTTGTTATAAGTTGCACTAAGAAGATTCTTATTTCACTTTAGTGTGATATTTAATGTTGTCCCATACTCATATGCATTATAAACCTAAAAAAATGATTATTGGCTTTTAGATTCCCAAGATAAAAAGCTCTTCTTCTCCAGATTCATCATGGTCATAGCTTTTCAGATGTGGAAACTGTTTTGTGCCGCAATAGATTTTCCTTGCTGCATTTGATGCCAAGGGAAATCACTGATTGCTTAGGCAACAGTGGTATAAGCCGTAACAGCATTTTCTTAAATGAAAGCATGGCCACTGGTAGCTCTATTTTTGAAATATTCTAGGTTTTCCAAAAATGCTCCTTGATTTCAATAGTTTTAGAAATGTATATTTTATGCAAGAATATGAAAAGATGATCCACAAGATAAGAAATAGAAATGGCCAATATTTAAATAAAAAGCTGTTCAACCTCTAGTTGTCAAAATATTTGAATTAAAATGAAATGTAAATGTTATTTATTTATTTAGTTAGTTGGTTAGTTATTATGGAACAAGTATATGCACATGGTACAACATTCTAGAATACAAAATTATGTACAATTATGCAATAAAAAGTACAAGTCTCTCCTCCTATGCTCTACTCCAGCCACTCTATTCTCCTCCCAAAGGCAACTACCATTACCAGCTTTTTATGGACCACTTTAATGGTTGTCTATGAACATGGGAATGTATATACATATACACTTACACATGTGTGTAATATATATGTGTGTATATATATATAAAACACATACATATGTAATACCATGCAACTATTATATACTTGCTTTTCCCCCTGTAAATTATTCTTGTAAAATTTTTCATATCAATACATATATAGATGCCTTGTACTTTATCCCCCTAACATTTTTTTAAACAAAAATTTTCAAACATATAGAAAAGTTGGGGCCTTATTCTTTTTAACAAATGCATAACATTTCATTCTGTAGATATACCATAGTGCATTAACTAGTCCCCTATTAAAAATATTTCAATGATTTACCATCATTTGCCTTTATGAAATAACACTGCAATAAAATCCTTATACATAGGTTATTTGGCCTATGTGGGAATATATCAGTAGAATTACAAAGAGTGAAATTGCTAGGTAAGTGGTATGAGTATTTATAAATTTTTAGGTATTGCCAAATATTTCCCATACAGATTGTAGCAATTTACATCTATACTAACTGTGTATGGGTGTGGCTGTCTACTATAAATGGATGAAAAACCAAAATACTATCTTTTCCTATTGTTTTGGAAGTTGTTTTTAAGTAAGAGACTACTCAGTGTTGGTATAGCTGTGAAAAAGAGAGAAGATATACATACTGCATCAAATCTAAAATATTAAATATGTTAAGAGTCATTTATTCAGGTGACATTTACTAAGTGCCTGCTATGTGTGAGCCTCTGATCTACATGTTGGGAAGGGAGAGAGACCAATTAAATATCCCTGTCCTCACAATCTGATATACAAATTGTCATGAATATTGGAATGGGGTAGGAATGAATAAGTAGGACATGATTCTTTAAAACTGCTAAATCTCAATTGGTAAGAATCATCCTAATGATTTAGGTGATTTTGATTTCATGATAAATTTTCATTGTCTCCAAGAACTGGTCAAAGAACTTATTTTAAGAATGTTCGGAAATGACAATCAGAGCACAGGTTTAGAAATGTCTTTTCTAGTTAGCCACATTCCCAACAAGTACAAATACAGGTTTTTCACTCTCAGATGCAGAAGAGAAGGATAACTACAGGGTCATGCAATTGGCATCTCAATCCCTGTTTTACTCTGGGGCCTTCCTGGGCTTCTATTCCCATCTGAAGCCACCAAAGGACCCTAATGGATCTAGGTCCTGAACTCCTTACAATTTCCTAACTGTGAGCTTCGAACTTTTGTTTAAGCTGTGAAAATTTTCATAAAATCTGAATCTGTAGCCCAATCTGTAAAAAAAGACAAGCAGGGTGGGGATGCTGTACGTGACCTGCCCTCAAGCCAGTGCCCTTTTATCTTCTGTCTCCTGCTCCCTTGCTGTCTTCGGGCCTGATGAGCAGTTTGAAAGCCACTGCCCCGAAGAGAACTTGAGGTTGTTTGCTAGGGTTATGTGAGGAGTTTGTATTAATATGCATTCATTTGTTTTCCTGTGCTCCCCTCTCCCAACCTTGCCTCTTGAGCTGGAAAGAACATTGGACAGGGAGTTAGGAGACCTAAGCTCTAGTCCTAGCTCTGCCTCAAACTAGTCACCAGTTTAGTAATCTATAAACTGAGTGGGTTTGACCAGATGAAGGCAGAGATGACAGCGCTCAGATTCTTTAGCCTGCAGGAGATGTTTGGCTGAGTGAATAACTGAAAGATGTGGAATGGATCGAATATATGGGCCCTACTGAAGGGGAGGCACTGGGCTCACCACATTCTGTCATTATTCTGAATAAAAAATGGCCCCAGTTTTTGCAGAGGAGGCTGTAGAAATCTGAAGAGGTTCACTAACAAACTCACACACGTAGAAAATAGCACAGGTAGGATTTCAGGGACACGGTCAGGCAACACTACACATGTGAAATTTGTATCTCTGCGTCTAAAGAATGCTTTCCACTTTGTCCACTGTCATAATATACTTACCACTCAGCTTCCCCTTAAAATGTTTTATTTTTAAACATTTCCTGTAGGTCCTTTGAGATCAAGTAGGTTTTGGACTAAATCTCAGTTCACCTTCTTTATAGCTAACAAGTTACTCAACCTGCCTGATCTTTAGTCTCCTTAACTTCAAAAAGGGGATAATAATATCGTCTTTACATGTTTAGCTTAAGGATTATGTCAAGTTCTGAGCACAAAGTATGTGCTCAATAAATAATAATTATATTAACTTATTGTGGGGTTATAATCACTGTAGATACAATTTTGTATTCTGCCTTTCACTCTTGAACAGTTTATTACAAGCATTTCTTATGTTGCCTAGGCTCTCCATCTGTCTTCACTAAGTGGATAAATAGTACTTACTCACCCATTCTGCTATGATTGAATATTTAGGTCCTATTGCTTATTTTATCACAGTGGAATGGACATAGATTTGAAAAGTCAGACATGTCTGAGTTAAAAATTTCTAATTCTACCACTATTTGGTTTGGGTTTAGTAATTTTCTGATAACAATAATAATACTTATTTTGCAGCATTGTTTTGAGAATTAAATAAGACAAGCAACAGCTATTAAACTTATAACACTTCGCCAGGCACATCATACATTATCAAGACATGCATGGGAAAGGCTCAAGGTCTGGGACCTTTAAGGCAGATTTAATGATGACTTTGGCTCCTGTCTTTGGAAGCTCTTCTTGTGGATCAATGCAAACCTCACTGAGATTCTCTGCATGCAGACCTCTGCTTGAACCTGCTGGTAGAATAGCAGCGGCACACACATCTCCATTAAGATGCATGCCTGCAATCTTAAAAAGTACTCTTTAAAAGTATTTAAAAGTACTTCTTAGTTTATTTTTTATTTGCTTTTCTGTGAGTAAAAATTATTTTTTTTAAAAATTCAAAACCCCTAAGTATTATTTTTTATTTTATTAACCATTCATCTTAAAATAATTTCAGACTTATAGAAAGTGGCAAAGTGGCACAAAGAATCCCCTTATAACCCACCTTCCCCAACATCTAATCCATAGAATAATAAGTACAATAACCAACATAGAAAATCAACACTGCACAATACCATCAACTAAACTATAGACCTTATTCAAATATCACCATGTCCCACTAAAGTCCATTTTCTGGTCCAGGATCCAATCCAAGATTTCACACTATATTTTTTATTTTATTAACCATTCATCTTAAAATAATTTCAGACTTATAGAAAGTGGCAAAGTGGCACAAAGAATCCCCTTATAAGTCATGTCTTTTAAAAATTTATTATTTATTTATTTTTAATTTTTTATTGATTTCAGTTAAACTTTAATTCATATTGGAATTTTATGCGTGCAATTCTCTTTTTAAATTTTTTTAATTACAGTTGAAATTCGATACTATTTTATATTGTTTTCAGGTATACAGCATAGTAATTAGACATGTATATAAGTTCACAAAGTGATCCCCTGATAAAGTAAAAATTATTTTTTAAATCTTATTCTGAATGAATAGTCAGCTATATTTTCAGACTGACTTGAAAAAATGTGGTTGAATTATGCTTTCACTAGTGGGTCCAGCTGTAGACTACAAGCAAGATTGTAGAGAATTCTTTTTATTGCTGGTTCAGAGGAGAGGGCAGAGGACCACAACAGAGTTGCAGCTTGAAGGAACTCTGCATAGCATTTACATGGGCAAGAGTCTATTATGTCACAATAGACTGGGTCTGATCTGGGTAATTTTAGAAATTCTCCAATGTTATAAATGAATTTGTGACTGCCTTGATTTTTTATTAAAATCAGATATCCACGTGCAAGATTATCTTAAAGCAGCAACTCCTTTCCTTCAGCTGGAAGGAAATTCAACAGCATACAGCTGGATTCTAAGATGTAAATTGCAGGGAAGCTGCGTCTGTAATTAAGAAAATACTGTTTGTGTTTAATTTTACCATGATTTTTCAGGATGAGCAAATTGTACATTAGAGAGGGAAGGCAAGAAGGAAGGCTTTTAACAAGTGTAAATTTATTTCCTGGTTGTAATTTCTAAAATGAACCTATGAATTTTTAATTTATACATCGATTTGGAGTAATTAGCCCTTGAATTGTCTAGCCTTTGCGACATACTTATTTAGAGGAGGATGGACCATGGAGAACATCTTGATTTTCTGAATCATCAAGGGAAAAATTACGCCCTTTACTGAAAATTATACAGTAGTTTTCCCTTCTCCGGAGCACCCACAGTCCTTCCTGTACCACCAGCTTTGGTGCTCACTAATCATGGTCTTGTTACATTAAAAAAAAAAATATGTAGACATGGGCTAGAGTCTAGCTAGCCGCTAGACCAGTGATGGCGAACCTATGACA
>NW_006285040.1:5565260-5593932 GCF_000327345.1 Myotis davidii
CAAAATAACTCTCAAAAATGTAAGTCTTTGTTTTACTATGGTTGCAAATATCAAAAAATTTCTATATGTGACACGGCACCAGAGTTAAGTTAGGGTTTTTCAAAATGCTGACACGCCGAGCTCAAAAGGTTCGCCATCACTGTGCTAGACACTCGAAATCATAACATTATTGACAATCTTTTGGTTTCATAAAAAAAACATAACATATTTTGTATAACTCTTTTCCCCCAAAATCACCTTACCTGGTAGATTTTGAGCACTTTTTTATCTGACAAAGTTTGGAGAAGGAAAAGAATTCAAATTCTATGTAATTACCAAGTCATTAAATCCTTTTTGAATGTCTCATATACTGATGCCTATTTATGTAAGTCACCTACATAAGATTAACTAATGAGTTTTGGACAATTGAAAGCCAAGTGTGAATTGCAAGCAACTAAAAAATCTTGACAAGATAATAACTGGAAGAACCTGTGAGCTGATACACTGCAAGGAGGCATCTGGCTTTCCTCTTGGCAGGGCTCCGGATGCCAAAGCTAAGCTCCATGGCTAACTTTTCTCTAACACAGCTCTTTAGATACCAGGATTCTGATTGCCACTGGAGATCCGGCATACAGCTTTTGTTCAAACGCCTTATATGTGAACATGAATCAAAATTCGCAATGTTCCAAAAAGGGTAGATGGCAGAGTAAGTTTCTGTCCTCCAGATACAGTCCCCTCCCAGAGGCAGCCCCTGGTAACAGTTCTTTAGCCATCCGTCCAGAGATTATCTGTGTACATCAAGTACATATGGACACATATTCTACCTCTTCTTTCATACATCTGGTCACATAACATATGCACTGACCTGTACCTGCCCTTTTGAAGTTGACCCATTTTTGGAGATGGTGCCACCATTTTATAGAGCTGCCTCACTCCTTTTAAAGGCTGTTTTATATTCCCTGCATTGTATAGGTGAACCATAGCCTCACTGGTGGATATTTAGATGACTTCTAATCTTTTGCTAATACAAACAGTGCTGCATTGAATAACCCCATATATTAATTGTTTTGCATACATCAGCATATTTCTAGAAATGGAACTTCTGGGTCAAATGGTTTGTGCAGTTTTTATTTTGACAAATATAGACAAACTGCAGAAGATGGTTTTCAGGTTATACTCCCACCAGCAGGGTTTGAGAGTGGCATGCACTTTTAAATCCTAGACCTGGCCTTTGACACTGAAGGGTGTGTTTTTCTGAACTTGGCCAGAGTTCAGAGCCTCTGGGCTCACTTTGTTACATGGGTGACGCTCTGTCTGTGATCAGGACTCAGTTTCCAACACTTTGTGCCACTATTTTCCTTTCCAGCCATTTGAGGGCCTTGCTTACAGCCTCAATAGGCTTTTTTTATACATGTGTTTCCTCATAGCCCAGGGCACTGAAGGAGGTGCTGATGTTTCAGTCCCTGGATTTTGGCGATGTGGAAGCATTGATTTGAAAGTCAACATAGGAGGGAGTCTTCCACCCTTAAATAAACAAACTGAAGTTTTGACCTTTAAAGCTGAATATTGGTGGTGTCATATAGTTATCACTTCACCACTGAGCTATTCTCTCTGCTAAGCCGACATCACACTGCCACTGCCGGCCTGGCTCCCTGCCAGCTCTCCCTCTGCGGCCTGCAGCCCTCTCGCTCTGCTGCTTCCTCTTGTCCCTCACCTTCAGGTCCTCTTGCCCTATTTATCCAAACAACCTTTTATGATGCCTCTTGGAAGTTTACCACCTCTCCCTCAACTACTATCATAATACAACAGGTCCGGGCACAAACCAGAGCTCCCTTTGATTTTTCCACCTGTAGATCTTCCTCCTTGGGCTTACTATTTTATAGTCTGGGCTATAGTTTATATTCTAAACTTCTAAAACATTAAGATCCCTTTTTATTCAATTATGCATTGTACCTCGCTCACAGTGCTCACTTATACACACAATTAGAGGCCCAGTGCAGGCATTCGTGCACTGGTGGGATCCCTTGGCCTGGCTGGTGATCTGGGCCAATCAGGGCCTTCTCGCCTAGACCTGATTGGGGCCAATCGGGGCCAGCTGACTTGGGGGAGGAACCATTGGAGGTTGGCTGGCTGTGGGAGGTTGGCTGTGGGAGCGCACTGAGCATCAGGGGGCAGCTCCTGCATTGAGTGTCTGCCCCCTGGTGGTCAGTGCTCGTCAGAGTGACTGGTCAATCAATCGGTTGTTCGGTCGTTTGGTTGCTTAGGTTTTTATATATATAGATATTGTGTTTCATGGAGGGATTTTTTTCAAGGATTTAATTTTAACTTTGTTTTAATTTAAATATATTTTAAGATAGGTGCATTGCTCTAAAAATTGTTGCCTTCATTTGTTTTCACAGTATGACATGTTTGATATCCCCATGTAACACTTAAGGAAATGAGACACAGTGACAAAATTTCTGGCCTCAGGCTGCTGCATATATTAGGATTAAATCTTTCCCTTCTCATTTCTATGATCAGACTATAAGGCTTCATCTACCTTTCATCTACCTTTCTAATTTTAATTAGAATCTGAGAGACTGAGTGGCATAGAGAGAATATTATTCGTGAAAAGAACATTGCATTTTTTTATTCTTCAAAGAATAACAGCATTTCCTCCCATATTATTTTTCCTTTAGTGCCATGTTCTAAAACTAAAGTGTTTTGGAAGATATTTAGAAGAAGTTTATATAATGGCTTTGCACTTAGGAAAAATTCTTTGTGTGCTAAATGTTTTTAAACTCTGGTGGAGAGTATAAAAATAATAAAATTGGGGGAAATTTGCAAGGGTCACAGTGTCAGCCTTAGAGAGAGGTTTGAGTTTCTGTCCAGGCCAAAGGAAGACCCAAGGAGCCAGAATAAATATTGAGAATATCTCTTATTTTGAGCAGATATGAATGGAGATTAAGGTCAGACATACAAATCCAAATGATTTGTGAAGCAAGAAGAACTGAGAAGAGTGTTAAGTGAGAGAGAATGAAACCAAGGGACAGAGTTGAAAAAAATGGGGATAGGTGGGAGGCTTCCAGGGTGGCTGAGCCTGGGGGCTCCTAGTGGCAGGCTCTGTGGGTAGGCCACTTCCATTTTCCAGCAAGAGATCAAGTGCACAGGTGGAGCCTAGCGCAAAAAAATGTATTATCATCGGTTATTCCCTTGAAGAGCACTTGATGAAAAATTTTGCTTTATCTCCTACTTCCACCTTTAGCTACTCCTCTCTGACAATGGAAAAAATAAATGGAATTACAAGTTTATCATTCACTGCAGGTTGTGAGTCTTATATATGTTAAATACATGGTGTAATATAAAACTTTTTGCCTTGATGTGAAAATTTGATTGCACTCATCTTTTTATAATAATGACGTTATGTGTAATTTTCCCATAAAGTATGACCTAAAATTCTCTAAGCTTGTTAAAATACACTTAGATATAACTTTTTACAAAGTGGCATCCTTTCTAAAAAATTTTATTGCCCCCAAACTCATGTTTAGTAGCCTTTTCCAAGTATCCTCTCTTTCTGCATCTTCCAGATGTGACTGCCTTGGACATATTTTTTGGAACTAGGGTCAATTACTTAGCCTTAGTGGGGTTTTGGAGGGACATTTATATATTAATAACAACTTAACCATTAGTCATACTGACTGTTATTGCTAGTATATTCAATTAGTAAGGATTTACTGAATGCTCTCTGCAAGGTTCTATGTCTGGGGTGATAAGAGATGACCTTTGTTCGTTCATTTAACCACCAACCTATTTAAGTACCTGCTATGAATTAAGCATGGTGCCAGGAACTTGGGACAGGTTCCCTCTTATAAGGAGCTGATAGGGCCTATATAATCTCTATATATAGAAGCCTAAGTGACCATTTGACCATCTGACCGGTAGCTATGATGCACACTGACCACCAGGGGTCAGACGCTCAATGCAGGAGCTGCTGAGCTGTGGTGACTTGGCAGCTGTGGTTGTCGGGTGACACACTCAGAACCAGGAAAGAGGGAGCCCGATTCCGGGGTGCATCACCCAAGGACTGCCCTCTCGCAATCTGGGACCCCTCAGGGGAGACAGAGAGCCGGTTTCGGCCTGATCCCTGCAGGCCAGGCTGAGGGACCCCACCTGGTGCATGAACCTATGCACCGGACCTCTAGTAGAGATAATATCTCTTAAAGTTCTTATGAGGATTAAGTGAAATCATATTTCTAAAGCACTTAGCACAGCCCCTGAAACATCGGTGCTCTGATTATTTCCCCCAGGAATGGCAGAGGCTGTTTTTGAGAAGTATTTACAATCACTGTGAGGATAGGCTGCATCTTGCTTAATATAGAATGTTAATTTACTGATTTAAAAAAGAACAATCCAAGGGTCAAATACATTAAAATATTTTCTTCCACTGAAATATTAATAGGAAAGTCCAAATGGAGAGATTGCCAAAAGAATGAAGAGTAAGAACATTAGGAAACAGTTATAAAATGGAAGAGCTTTTAAAGAAGATGTAAAAGTAATATTGTACTTGTTTGCAGATGCTTTCTTCTTGAATGTTGCCTTTTAGTCACTCATGACATTTCACCTGGAGAAGGGGAAGCCATCACGTCAGTGACTGATCTTGGCTATTCATTACTTCAGTGAATTCTCAGGAAGTTCAGGCTAAACATCCGAAAGAATTAATATTACAATAACTCAAATCTAAGAAGACAAAGCTAGTGCTTCCTCTAGGAAACAGGCACATCCTTCCCCTATCCCCTGAATCCGATAAATCTTTCAACCAGAATTTTTTCATCCGCAGTTAGTGTATTGGATATGAATTTAAATCTGGTCAGATTTACTTAATCTGAAAAGTAGGCATTTTTTTGTGCGTCCTATGGATGGAAATGAACCCAATATTAGAAAATCAGGTTCAAAGAAAACTAACAGATTCATGACACAATGGCTTTTCTATTTTGGAGGGAAATGCCTCCAGTTTTGTAATTCCTTTATTGCCTAGAAGTAATAACTGACATTTGTAACAATTTCCTTGCTTGACTGACTCTATTCCCTGAGGCTTTTTGAGGATGCTGTACTCGATTTTATTTTCCCAGTGCTATTCAGTAGGACTTTCTACAGTGATAGAACTGTTCTGTCTGCGCTGTGCAGTGTGGTGGCCATCAGCCATATGTTGCTACTGAGCACTCAAAATATGGCCATTGGCCTGAAACTAATACAAGATTGTACATCAACTGTAATTTAAAAATAAAAAACAACAACGTTTTATTGTGGCCATTGAACTAGTGCAACTGAGGAATGAGTTTTCAATTGTATTTAATTTTAATGAATTTAAATAGCCACCTGTGTATGTATATTGGGTAGTGAAATTCAAGAATGTGATTATTGTAATAAAAAATTAAAAAAAAAAAAGAATGTGATTATTAATTCACAAGAGTTAAAATAGGTTCCCACATAGACAATATTGAGGAAGTTGGCAACTGGAAATTCTGGTTTTACAATGGAATATCTTAATATTCCATTAGGTGTGAGATTTCAAAAAGAATCTTGTAATATAAATTAGATGACTTAAAACGTTCCTTCTTTACATCTTGACTTTTGTTTTGTCTTTGCTATTTTTACTGTATATGTTACAAGTTGATAACATTACTCAAAAGCAGTTTTCAGATACAAGCATTATGCCAAAAGCTTTATTATTTCTATTTCTAGTAGTATATTTTATGGGAAAAAGAGAGATGTGTGTGTGTGTGTGTGTGTGTGTGTATGTGTGAGAGAGAGAGAGAGAGAGAGAGAGTATATTTTATTGATTTTTGAGAATGAACCCCCAGACTCAACTTTGAGCTAGTCTCAGGCATTTATTACTTTGGCTCACCTAGTGTGTTAAAACCATAATGGTAAGGTCCTAGCTGATTTCACTTAATTTTTTAGGATGTCTGTTATATGGTGTTTTGTTTGTTTAGATAATGTCATAAATTAATTTTCTCTTTCCTTCATGTCTTATTATGTTCTCATCCCATGTGTTTATAGACCACAACTAAATAATCATAATAATAGCTACTATTTACTGAGTGCTTCATATATGCCAGGAATTATGTTCAGTGCTTTACATGTGTTAGGTCATTTATCCTCAGAACAACCTCATGAGAGAGGTCCTATTATTATCCTCATTCTTAAAACCTAAAAAGAAATGACTTAGTAATTTATGAAAGTAGTGTAGTATGTTGTAGAAAGTTGCAAAAATACAGATAGGCAAAAATAAGAATGTAAACACCATATTCCTACCATTCAGAAAATATTAGTGTTAACAACTTTTTATGTGAACTTCTAGAATTTAGAAAACTTCTTTATCTTTCATCAAGCTTAATTTTTAGACTTATCTAAAAATATAACAAAGAAATTCTTATTTTAGAATGTAAAATCTGAACATCAACCCCTTCTTTCTGTGCGTGTTCATACTTTAGCAATCCTAATCTTCCCTAAATCTTGGATAAATCCAGCTGAATATCAGACAAGTTGTATCCACGCAAGGGCAAAAACAACAGCATATAAATGTATTTTTTTATTTTTATTTTTTTTAAGAATTAGATTGGGGGAAACCCCATTTATAAATTTTTTTTATATATTTTATTGATTTTTTTACAGAGAGGAAGGAAGAAGGGTAGAGAGTTGGAAACATCGATGAGAGAGAAACATGACCAGCTGCCTCTTGCACACCTCCTACCGGGGATGTGCCTGAAACCAAGGTACATGCCCTTGACCAGAATTGAACCTGGGACCCTTGAGTCCGCAGGCGGACGCTCTATCCACTGAGCCAAACCGGTTAGGGCAAAATGTATTTTTTTTATTGTGTATAGTTAGCTGCTGCTGGGAACAATCACAACATTTTAATGGCATAAGAAATACGATTTTATTCCTGATTACACATCTTGGGGGCAGCTAGAGTGACTCTTCTTAGGCTACAGGTCAACAGGTCAGTCAAGGTGGCTCATTTTGGGGCTCAAGCTATGGGTTAATAGCTACTATGATTTGTTCTTCTCATAATGATGGCAGAATCAGGGGGATTGGCAAGCCCAACTATATAACACATATATGCTAAAATCCCAAGGGTCAAAGCAAGTTAGATGTCAATTCTAAAGTTAAGGGGTGGGAGGGACACACCTACCATGAGTGTCCTTGGCCCTCGCCAAGACAAAGGTATGGATGTATGGCACTACCACAGAGGAATGATTGGACTTTGGTGGTGTGTTGAGACAGGAACACTAACTTTGTTAGTGACCATGGACTAGTTTCGAATGTCTCTTCCAGCTCTTAAATTCATAATCCTTTGACCTTTATTGAGAATTACCGTTGAAAAAATATGAACAAAATGTTTCCCCAAAGAGTTCAGTGAGAGAGAAAAAAAAAGCACAAGACTTATATGGCCGGTTCCAATGATGTCCTCCAGATATATGTTCTTGGCCAGCATAGTGTTTTGTTGTTGTTCCTTTTTTATTCTTTTTATTTATTTTTTAAAATTTGAAAACCTCTAGGCTAAATATACCAGTTAATCAAACCACAGACTTCATCAATCCCTCTTGTCTAGGATCGACCTACTTCACACATTTACATTACGTCCCAGTCCTGCAAGGCACTTGGGATTTGATCCCTACTCTAACTCTAAGGGTTTGCTAATTGCTTATGGGATCGTGAAAAATATTAAAAGAAAATCAGGAAAAAACAGAGGTAGGTGAGCACTGAGTCATGAAAGTCAAGATTAAATAATATTTTAAAGAAGCGCTAAAATTAGCTGATTAGTCCAGAAAGCTGAAAACTGATCTTGTTAAAATCTTTGTTCTTACAACTTGACTAGATTTAAAACTCTGCCAGGAGTAGAAACAATGTCTTTTCTATGTTCTGAAACTTTATCTTACAGTGGGATTACAGTGCTACACTCTACAGGTGCCCCGTCAATTTCAAAAGAGTGAAAAGGAGGGAAGGGTGTGGAAACAGGAAGAAAAAAAGAGAACAAAGGATTTTAAGTTGCCTCACTCTTCCAAATAATAATAGAGTTCTTGTCTAGAATAACTCAGGTGAAACAGATCATTTTGCACCCTTACCACTTTTCTAGAAGCAACGAGGTTCGAAATAGGTTTACTCTGGGTGAATAGACTCAAGAAACTTTTTTTTTCATTCACCACTTCAAATGTCTCTCCTAAACAACATTTCTTCGGTTCAACCCCTTTTGTAGGAATGACTTGTTGATGGTCTGTCGCCAATTGAACATGGAAGAGTCTGTGGCTGAGATCATGAACCAACTGGGCGCAGATGAAAATGGGAAGATTTCCTTTCAGGATTTTATAAGATGCCGCATGCAGCTTGTTCGAGAAATTAGGAAGGAGGAAGTGGGCCTTTCTGAGAAGTCAGACAACTCCTGTAAAAAGAAGCAACTGAGGGATAGAATTGCTTCCTGGCCCACGAGTAGTGACAACAGTTTGGGTAGGTACAACCGGGTGCTCCCCTGGCTCTGCTTCCTTGTAAGTGAGAGTGACCTGCCAGGCTGCTGTCGGCTTGTCCCTCGGCTGTTCTTGGCTGCACTTCCCTGGATGAGTTTTGGCTACTCCTCCCTGTTCTGTACTGTAGCTTCACAGCTTCTAGTTTACTGCTCTTCTTATTTTAGTTTTTCCCTTTTCCAAGCATAGTAATGTATTCAAATATAGCTCTTAGAGAAGAAGGGCAAATTGGTTGGGAAAGGTGATACTGCATTAGCAGACCTCAGAAACTATCTGGGGACTTCTTCAAAGCTTAGTGCAGTGAGGTTTTTTTAAAAAAAATTTCTTCTTTATTTAATGTTGTAAATTTTTTCTACAAGTATAGTTTTTTCTGTTCTTAAGTATTATTGTTTCCTACTAATATAAGATAAGCAATGGAAAAGAAAGTTCTTAAAAATGTTGATAATTATTGAACCTAGGTGATAGGAACATGTAGTTTATTGTACATATTTTTGAGCAATCAAATAGATATTTTCTAGTGTATTTGCAATTTATCACAATAGAAAGTTTAAAAGAAAAAAAAAAAAGGCATCTTAAAGGATAGCCTGAACAAGACAGAGGAAAGTGGCTGAATTTTCTACCTATACTTTATGGACTTTTTTCCCTTGAAAATGTCTTCTGAATCTCTATTCCTGGGGAGGATCTAGTGGCAAGAAGCAAACCCTATGTTGATTGTCCATCATCTGTGAATATATACTAATTAGCATGGATAACTATGTAGTGCCCTAAACACACACACACACACACGCACACACACACACACACACACACACACACATTCTGAGGAAATGGGCCTTTCTGAGAAGTCAGTCCACTGCTCCTGGCAGTGGAATAACTTAGGGGATTATTTTTGAGTAATTGAAATAATAAAATGTCCTCTTATCCCCTATGCCTTACTATTTTAATGGGTTCCATTTTAGCTTCAAATCAGATGTCTGGTAATGCATGTGCTCTCAGCATAATATGTAGAAAAATTTTATTTTTAAGTAACATTTTTCTGAGTATTAAAGTAATATCTGTTCATTATAGAAAATAAGGAAAAGGCAAGCAGAAGAAAATAAAAATCATCCTTAATATCTCATCACCCAGAAATAATAACTACTGCTTACATTTCTCCCTCCCTTCTCTCCTTTCTGTCTTTCTCTCTCATATATGAGCGATTTGTTTTTACTGATTTTTTGACATACTTTCTATATAGCCCTTTGCATTTTCCTCATGCTTTTAAATAGTACTTGAAAGCATGGTTTGTAATGGTTGCATGACATAAAATGGACATTTATTAAATGAAAGAATGAGTGGAATTCTTTTTGCTAAGATGTATTTTCTAAGTTTTCTGCCAAGATCAGAGACTTTTTATGTAGATACATAAGCACACACACACACACACGTATATTTGAAGGGTTAAGTAAACTGTAGTATATCTTAACAATTGAATACCATATAGCCATTATTGTAACATATACATGTGTATCGAATGTATATATAGAAGGAATACTTTTGTGAAAAAAACTACTATATGTAAAAAATTGTATTTTAATATATAGTATATATTTATAAATATTCTAAAAACAACGGGTTTGATAGACTTGCTGACCGCACCTAATTGGTTTGACCATCTCATAAGATTGCCCCAAATAGAGAAAGGGTTAAAAACAATTCCTTTTTATCCTTTTCTATAACTATATACCCTGGGAAAAAGAAGAGGTAACTGAGAGGAGGTGAATCATAAAATATGTCATGAACTGAGGAAATGCCAGTTGATGTGAAATCTTTTACCAGTTTATCCTGTAGTTTAGGCTTCAGAGTCAGGTTGTGCGTGAATACTGGTTTTACAGCCCACCTGACACTAGACAAGTTACTTGACTTCCCTGTATCTCTGTTTCCTAATTAAGTGTAATATGAGAACAATTATTGTTATTTGGAAGAATACAGAAGCAAATATATTTACATATATGTAAAGCATCTACTTATATGGATTTATAAAGCATATATATGTATACACACACATACATATTTATTGTAAAGCACAAAATAAGCACTACATATTACTTAATATTGTTATTATTATTATTACCACCCAGTTTTGTTTCCTGGAAATTGTCACAATTACAACTCATATATTGGAAAATAACCTCCTATTCAGTCTAATATGAATCAAATACATTTAAAATTTTCATAATTGAAGATTTATGTGTTAAATTAGTCCCTCTCTTTTCTGCATTATTAATCTTTTCTTCTGACTCTATACAGACTTTAGTATCTCCCATTTTGGGGTGGGGAGTAGGAGAAGACCTCTCTTGAGTTCATGTCCCTTCTAACTACTGCCAGACTACTCTGGTTCTCTTCATAGCAAAATTTTTTGAAGAGTTTGTCTACATTGAACGTTTATCAGTCCTTACCACTCATTCTTGCTTCAACTACGCCTCTCATCTTCAGTCATCACCACTCCACTGATCACGCCCTTATTGTCTCCATGTTGGCCAACCCGATGGTTTCCTTTTCTGTCCTCATCTAGATCTTTGGCATTTGACTCAGCTGTACTTTATTCTCTTGGACTTCTCAACACTACGTTCTCCTGAGTTTCTGGTTTCTGCCTACCATTTTGATCGATCTCTCTCTCTCTCTCTCTCTCTCTCTCTGTCTCCTTCCTTTCTTCCTCCTTCCATCTTTCCCTCCCTTCTTCCCTCTGTCACTACTCTTCTACTGTTCCAATTCTAAATTTTTAGGTGCCTCGGATTGCATTCTCTACCTAGATCAGTGGTTCTCAACCTTCCTAATGCCGTGACCATTTAATACAGTTCCTCATGTTGTGGTGACCCCCAATTTCATTGTTACAAATTGAACATAATTAAAGCATAATGATTCATCACAAAAACAATATGTAATTATATATGTGTTTTCCGATGGTCTTAGGCGACCCCTATGAAAGGATCATTCGACACCCAAAGGGGTCGCGACCCACAGGTTGAGAACCACTGACCTAGATGCTTTCATGTGGTCCCATGATTTTAATATTGTTTTTGTGCCAATGACTCCCAGTTGTATGTATCTAGCCCTGCCTTTTCCCATAGCTTCAGAATCAGGTTAAATTGACACATGTTTCTGGATATGCTACCTCTCAACCTTCACCACTCCCTCAGGTCACTCCTCTCCCAGGTATCCCCACCTAGGAAACAGTGCCATCCACTAGTTTGCTCAAGCCAGCAAATCCCATTGTCTCTTTTGCCAAGGTATATTCAGAATTTCTCCACTTCCTTTGCTCTCCTGCCACCACCCTTGTCTATATCACCATCATATCTTGCCTTGCCTACTAAAACAGCCTATAAATGGCCCTGATTCCTGCTTTGACCTGCTACAGTTCATTCTTTGCTCTGCAGACAGAGTGGTCTTTCTATATGATGAAAACATGCTTAGGTCATTTCCATGTCTATAACACTCGGTGGCTTCCATAGCACCTAAAATCAAGTTCAGATTGCTATTGCAATCTGGTTCACACCCACCACTCTAAGTTGGTATCATAGCGATTCCTCTGACCCATTACGCATGCTCTAACCATTCTAGTCTTCCTGCTTTTCCTCTTAGACAATTCAGCTGACCTCTAGTTTTTGCCCTGGCTCTTTGCTCTGGTCTAGAACACTTTTCTTTCTGACTTTCTCATGGCGTGATTGGTTCTTTTCTGTTATTCAGATTCAGCTTACATATGCCCTCTTTAGAGAATCCTTTCCAAGGTAACCTCTTCTCATTCACTCTTTCACATGCCCTTATTGCTTCATGCCACTTACTCTTATCTGACATTACATGATGTAATTACTTAAAGACTTAAGTAATATATCTCTTTGCTCCAGTACAATAAAAGTCCCACTAGAGTATTAGTGACCTTGCTTGGGTACTGATATACCCCAGCACTTAGTGCCTGGCACACGGGGGATGCTCAGTGCATATTTGTTGAATGAATGAATGAGCAATGCTCCGTGTTCACGCTTTGTTAGGGAGGGATACATGGAATTTCAATGCATGGTTCTAGATACTAAGGAAGTCACCATTTAATTGTGGAGTCATAAGCACATGATAAATTAAAAAGTTTAAATTAGCATCAATGAAACTTGAGAAACCATTATGGTGCAAAAGATAAGGAGCTCTAAGAATTACTATGAACAGGAGTTTCAGGAAAGGGTTGATATTCTAGCTGTGATGGTAGTTATGGAGAGAAGTGTTTAAAAATGTTGTGCTGTTGTGAGAAAAACTTAGGTTTAACAGCATTTATTGTCAGCTCTGACATTTTACAGCACATCCACAGCAGGGAGTTAAATCAGAAGAAAAAGAAGACCCGTCAAAATATTATATGCTCAACTTGGAAGAGGAATTTCAATAGATTCTTTTTTCCCAAATGTTTTCTACAGAATACCAATTTCATGGGATGATCATAAATATTATATGAAGAAAGAATTCCTTTGTCAAATACATTGAAAACTTTGGGTTTAAACTATATTAATAGTTTTCTTTATTGCGAGACATCTCAGATGGTTTTATATGTTATTGTTTCTTGTCAGGCTCCAGGAGAATAATAAAATACATAGCATTTCCCAAATTTAATTGACCATAACTTTTATTTAAAAATATTTCCTTTGGCATTGAATTCTCTGTTCAAATATACATTGGGGAAAAATTAAGATATCTGAATAACTAGGTCATAATAGATTTTTATACCTATTTTACTTTTAAAAAATCTTTATTGTTGAAAGTATTACATATGTTAAGTCATCATAGAAATAGTATTTTAAAATTTCAGGTACCAGCTATATAAAACTTAATAGTTATATCAATAACAATAATAAAAATGGTTAAAAATTACTAGTATTTACTATGCACAAGGCAATTTATTAGGCATTTTACTTGTCTTATATGCTAAAACCATAAATCCCAGGTTCACCACTGAGTTGCCAAGGGACTTAAACTACATTCCTGATTATTCTGAGCTTCAGGTTTTTTTTTTCTCTTAAAGATAGAATAGTAACCTGCATTATAGGGCAGTGAAAGGACTAAGGAGATAGCGTTTGAAATTCCTACACAGTACCTATGCACATTATCTAATCCTTCCCACTACCTTCTAAGTTTAGAATAGAACCCTCTCTCTCTCTCTCTCTCTCTCTCTCTCTCTCTCTCATATATATATGAATGACAGTGAGGCTCAGAAAAGTTTAGTCACTTGCTCTAAACCACAGAGCTACTAAGGAGTTGAAACCACTAAGAAATACCTTATTGAAATAGATGATTCTTTGAATCCTCTGCAGCTTTTACTTAGAAAAAACTGTCTTGATTATCAAGACACAAACTAAAAAGAACACTGCCACTCGGAGGCCACTAACAGAAATTGCAGACACATAGTCCCCAGGGTCTTGAGGAGGGGTCAGACCAATAACACTGGTCTTATTCCTATTAGAATTAGCCCATTTCTTTGTTAGCAAAGCGACACTATACCAAAATAGTTACAAGGTTTTTCATTTACTGCCTAAATTCCCAGTGGAAAACAAATAATCTAGATTCAATGTAATTATTTGTAATTTTTATTTTTAAAATTTATAATTTACATTTTTTAATTTAAAAAATTTAAGTTATATTTTTAAAATTGTGATTTAAATTTTTTTTAAAATTTGTGATTAGGAAAGACTCTAGAGCAGTGGTTCTCAACCTTGGCTGTAAAAAAGTTACACTACTAGGTATTTATGTATATGTTAGCAGTTCCAACAGAGCCTTATTAAAACATGCCTTTTAAATAAACAGGTTTTGTTTGTTTTTACTTCAACCAAGCTGTAAACTTTACACATGATTTCCACATATGTGTGTCAAATGTATGACTTATATGAAAGAGCTAGTGCTTCAGAGTGATGACCACTGAGAAAAACACAGATTGCCCAAGGAGAACTGACGTAAGCCTTCAAGCTCGCCTAATGAGCTTGTTACAAGTCTGTGCCTTTCAGATCTTTGGGGGCACTTGTTTTTCTTTCTTTGGTCAGGTCTCAGAGAGCCCAAGAACTTATTTGAATCAAATCCCTATGGTTTTAAAACATCGTTTAAGACAGCAGACATTAAAACCTGCTAATTAATACAACTAAATTTAACTTATGCTAAGTTTAGAACAGTGGGCACAGTTTCCAATAACCTATATCTTCAAAGCCTCTTTATAGGCCTTTCCTTGAGATATATTCCCACCTGACGTGTCAGCCTTCATTACTGCTCTGATAATACCCCTGTGGCCCAGAAGGAACGTAAAAAGCACTGGGCTTTCTCCGGGACACTAATAGCATGTGCTTTCCTTAACAGAAACTTAAAGCAGGGAGTTAGAGCAAAACCCTCCAAGCCTGAGGGAGGAAATGTAAGGAGATATACTGATTCCTTGGCAGATTTAAAGAAACAAATAGGCAGCCCTCTGACTATTGGTTTAATATCTTGCTTTAAAAAAGTTACAACCACAATTATTTAATAGACAAAAATCTCTCTAGTCCTCACACATTCCAATTTTCCAATATAAATGTTACTCTTAAATATGTTGGGATTTTTTTCTCTGTATGTAAATATTTTTTTCTAAACCCTTAAAACAGGTTAAATTAAGTGAGACAAGAAGGCATTTTCCAATCCAATTGGATTGGCCCTAATAGGTAGGGTTCTGGCTGGTGAATAAAGAAAGCAAAAGTGTCTTAAATCCCCTATGGGCCCGGAATGAGCAATTAATAATTAACACAGAGCCTTTTAAATAAAGTCATCATGAGTCCTTGTTAAAAACACTGCCCAGCTAGCACAAATCCAGACTAAAGTCACAACAGTTTTTAGCCCCAGTTGAAGGTTTCAGGAAGTTTGTTCTTTTTTGTTGTTGTTGTTTTACATACTCTAAGCCCTGTGTCATAGTGTGAACAATATGTTTACTTAATTTATTCTACTCCTTAATTGGGACTTAGAATAGGTTTCTAAAATCTGTAAGTAATAGGTACTGTTTTATGTTTTTTAATTGCGTACTGAGAATACCATCCAGCAACTTTTCTGTAGACTGACTGTTCTTTAGATTTAGTTTGTGTAGACTCGGTCAGTTCTTTGATTAACTTAGTCTCCCTGTATCTCTTTTTATTAACCTTTTTCTTTCCTGTCCTTGAGCAGTCTCTGTCCCCGTTATTTATCTGTTTATGCTTCTCAGATTGGCACTTCCATTGTCCATATCTGGGTCCTCCTCCTCATCCTCCAAATGACTACAGTTTCCTCCTAACTTTTTTCTGACTGATTTCAGTTGATGCTGCTATGACATCTAATATAGTAAATATGTACTCATGGTAAAATTAATTGATTCTCTTCTGTCTACTTAATAGACTCCACTATATCACCTCTGAACTCTGTTGGATGTCAAGACACCTTACCATCTAGTGGCCTCATCCTACCTTATTTGTTCCCCATTATTTTGCCACAGGGACCCTTAGTTTGAATAACACTGGTCTTATTGATACATACTCCTCAAACCTATTTCTTGAGTTTTGTTCCTTCTCTACTGTTACAGTTTTTTTGGTGAAAGGGGGCAACACTAACACTTTGACAGAAGGGAGGAGAAAGAGAGAGAACATGAATGTGAATAGTTTGAAGTCTAGGCAGTTGGATCTAGCACAGATGGATCCAGAGGCTCGAATGCCAATCTTCTTCCCTCCATGTCTCAGCCCTTCCTTCAGAAGTGGCTTTATTCTCAGGCTCCTTGTTGTGGCCTCCAGCAGCTGCAGGTTTCTACCCATTCTGTTGAGTAAGTGCAAAAGAAAAGAGTGATTTTCTCTTCACAGTAGTTCCACAAAAGTCCTGGAAATCATTCTCACTATGTCTTCTTGGGTCATATAACTATCCCTAAAAAGTTCCTTTGGCCAGAAAAATGCAGTGGTGTGATTGGCCAGGCCTGGATAACACATTTCACCTGTAAGACTGGGGTAGAGTTGTCTCTGTCCCTATCATCTAGACTGAGAGTTGAAGAAAGGGGACAGAGAATCAAGGGGCTGTCGCTACACGAAGAGCAAATGGTTGCTAAACAGACAAAAAGAACAGATGTCTACCACCTGGTCCTATACTATAAATCTTGCCTTCTTTCTTTTTTTTGTATATGTAACCTTGAAATCCTCAAAAGGCTTTAATAATGCTACATAAAATTGATATGTAGACATAGTGTATTTAGCAACTAAGTGACTTGTGTGTCTTCTCACACAACCAAATTATAAATTTTTAAATGAATTTTATGAGTATAACTATCATTGTAATTATGAACTATCCTGTGTTACAATTACCCATTAGTATGTCTCTCCACTCTACTAGATTATACATCCTGGACAAATAGCACAGAGCCTGACACATGGCAAGCACTGGAAGAATACTTGATCAATTAATGAATGTATTAGTGAGCAAAACTTGTGGGAAACTGATTATTGCCTTCACTATCTGATAAGCATAGACAGAGAACCACCCCACCCCAACCCCCCAAGGCTGGGTGCCTTTGAAGCCCTAGCAAAGGTCAGAGCTGGGCGCCACCTCTGTTTGTCCAGACAGTGGTAGCTGAAACAACTCCCCCACTTATTATTATGTAAATCCTTGCTGATGGGCTAGTCTGCCTGTTGCAGGGGGGTCGCCTGCCTAAGGGCCATGCTATGGGTGCATCCCAGATCAATAAAAGCTTGGTGAGGCCTGAGCATGGGTGGAAGTCCTTCCCCTTGAGTTGGACTTGCCCGCCTGGCCCCCCAATATTCCCAAATTATCTCTTGTATTTTCATTTTCATTTGTGTGCGGTTCTGCTTCCAGTTCCTGAACCCTGACCCACTCGGGAGGTGGGAAGGAAACACTCAACAAAAACTTTTTGGTACCCTAGCCTCTATTGTAACTATTTGTTGATTTATTGTCAACCTTCAAAGCATAGGCTTCTTTCTTTGAGGTACAGCTTTTCCTTTGAAATAAGACATGTGTATTTGGATCTGGGCAATTTTTTTTTAAGAAAATGAGTCCAAGTAATGAGTTATAGATTAATCTGATCAAAATTAATTTTTCCCTTCAAGTTTATTCTTATCCTGAGTTTATAGTCTCAAGGTGGATGTAGTAAAAGTGCCAGAACATTGATTTTCTTTCAGCTAATGTCCAGTAGATGCCTTCACTGTGATGCTTGCTGCTAAACTGACAAAAAAAGGAGTAGGCATAGTGTGCTTGACTTAAAATTATGGCCACAATATTTTCCAGCTCTTCCTATCAAGCGGTGGAGTTTTTTCCCCTTGAATCTTGGGAGGCCTTGTGATTTATTTTGACCAACAGAATCTGGTGAAAGTAGAATTGTGTAAGTTTTGGAGTCTAGGCTTCAAAATGCCTTACAGTTTTTTGCTTTACCTCTTGGAACATTCTTGTAACAATGAAAAAGTCTGGGCTAGACTAACAAATGACAAGAGACCACATAGAGAGGCCTCGCCAACAGCCAGGTCTAGGCCTCAGACACATGAGTGTGCACATCTTACTCCCTCCAACCCTGCTTGTGCTACCAGGGTACTGCAGGTCACATTGGTGATTCTAAATGAGATACAACAGAGAATTTCTCAGGAGAGCGCAGCCAAAAGTATTGAACCCAGAATCACAAGAAACAATTTCTGTTTTAAGTTACTAAGTTTTGTGATCTCTTGTTATGTAGCGGTAGATAGGTGATTACACATGAGGAATTACCCTTAAGAAGTTCGTGAAATTACTATGACTATGAATCAAGACAAAAGACCCATGACCATCTACAGATTTCAATGCAATCCCTACTAAAAATTTCAAATGGCATTTTTCACAAAAATATAAAAACCAATCCTAAAAGTCAGATGGAACCACAGAAGATTCCAAATAGCCAAAGAAATTCTGAGAAAGAACCAATCTGGAACCTCACATTTCCTGATTTCAGCCTATTTCATAAAGCTGTAGTAATGAAAAGAGTATGGTGTTGGCATAAAAACAAACACATAGACCAATGGAACAGAAGCAAGAGCCCAGAAATAAACCCACACATATACAGTCAACTAATATTTGACAAGGGAGTAAAGAATACTCAATGGAGAAAGAATAGTCTCTTTGATAAATGCTGCTGGGAAAACTGGATATTCACATGTAAAGAGAACAAATTAGATCCTTATCTTACACCATTCACAAAAATTAAATTGAAACTGTTTAAAGACTTAAATGTAAGACCCGAAATGTAAAATTACTAGAAAAAAAATAGGAAAAGGATCCTTGACATTGCTCTTGGCAACAAATTTTTGGATATGAAATCAAAAGCACAAGCAACAAAAGCAAAAATGAATAAGTGGACTACATCAAACTAAAAATCTTCTTCTGCACAGCAAGAGAAAGAGTCAGCAAAATGAAAAGACAGCCAATGGAATGGCAGAAAATATTTGTGAACGTGTATCTGATTAGGGGTTAATATACAAAAGAAACTCATAAACTCAATAGCAAAAACACACACACAAAAAACAAACACTTCAATTAAAAATGGACAGATGACCTGGGTAGACACTTTTCCAAAGAACACATACAAATGATCAACAGGTACATGAAAAGATGTTCAACATCAGTAATCATTAGGAAGATTCAAATCAAAACCACACTGAAATATCACTTCACACCTTTTAGAATATGCATATATCAAAAAGATAAGTATTGGCAAGGATGTGGAAAAAAGGAAACCCTTGTGCACTCTTGGTGGGAGTGTAAGTTGGTGCAACTACTATGGAAAACAATATGGAGGTTCCTCAAAAATTAAAAATAGAATTACCATATGATCCAGGAATTCCACTTCTGAGTATACATTTGAAAGAAATTACTATCTCAAAGAGATTTCTACATTCCCATGTTCATTGCAGCATTATCCACAATAGTCAAAACATGGAAACAACCAAAGTTCCTACCAATGGATGAATGGATAGAGAAGATGTTTTATAGATTGAACAATGGGAATTTATTTAGCCATGAGAAAAAAAATACTGTATTATAGACTTGAAAGTTTTTAAGAGAATCAGCCTTAAATGTATCCGTTTTGCAATTTGTACATATATTAAATCATCACTTTGCACTCCTTATACTTACATATGTTATATGTCAGCATCTCAGCAAAGCTGGAAAAAAGACAAGAAGATATAAAGTAAACCAGCACAGTGCTGTATCTTATCAAGGGAAAAATATGGGAGGCATACAAGAGATTGGCAGATGAGAAAGGAAGACCAGAGCAGACGCTTAGAAAAAAATAAAGGCCAAGCTGATCTTGGAGAACTGGGAAGAATTGGCAGGTTGAAGAAACAATGAAACATGCCTAGGTGGGGATACATTAGAGAAGAGTTCTTTAGGAAGTATTTTACCTATGGTCAAATTAACTGTAATTAAATGTCCCGGGCCTCATGCTGAGATATGTGAACATTGGGGGAGCACATGGAAGTGGTTGGAGGATTGGGGGGAGGGGGCGGTTTACTAAAAGCTCCAAGAGAAATATGATGCATTTCTCAAGCACAAATTTAATTGATCATTTGGAGGAAAAGTTGTATAACTTAGTAAAAATGTTAAATTGTATTAAAGCATATGCTAATATATGTGTAGGAAATTCATATGAATTTTCAAGATAAAACATGAGACTTCAAAATTTCTGGCGTGGAGGTCGTTCAGCCTGTCCCCCAGACTCTTTGACTCTCTTCTGTATTTGGGGTATTTTTGTGGAAAAGACTGAGAAGCACTGGATCCCTTTACTCATGTAAACCTTGGAACTTCTTCTTTTTTTTTTTTTTTCTAGTTTTTCTTCTTAGGCTGTTTAGGACTCTTGACATCTGAGTTGATAATGGCTCTGGTCCCAGATAGTAACTTACAGAACTAACTCAAGGAGTAAAGAGGCTCTAAGGCTGCCCAAACATTGTTAAGATCACCAGCAAAGACATCTTCTAGAATGGCTTATTGTAATGGCTTTGATATTTAAAAAAGAAGTCCCAACTCAGCATGTAAAGGGTAGCAATCCTGCAGTGAATGTGTATTAACACGGAAAAATCTTGATTACTCAACAGCAGCTTTTATGTGGTAAATCTTCTTTCAAATTATGAGCATAATTAAGTATATAACACGATAATGTCCTTAATATACCTAACATATTTAGTAATTTACAGATCAGCAGCATCTATTAAAACAAAATTTTTCTTAACCTAAGGGAAATAGGAAACACTGCAACAGAGAAAAAAAATTGTTTAGATTTAACCTGAGAAGTCATGTTATTTGCCATGAAGAGGCAAAGAGATCTTCTGAACAAGGTAATGGGGTAGGATATTGTAAATCACTTCCATACCCCCCAGCCCCTCTAAGTTTTGTACTCGTTGATTATTTGAGGTGTTGTAGGTTTTCAGATCATTAAACCCACATACTAAAATGTAAGCATGAACAGCCAACAAAACCAAAGATAACAAATAATTTTGACATAATCTGAGACAGTGAGCATAAGGAGTAAGATGTATGTTCTTTATTGATCTGAATGAAAATGGTTTTTCTTAGTCTGAGCTTTAAATTCTGCCCTTCAGACGTCAAATTCTATTTGTGATACATTGGCTATCAGCTCTCCATCATGCACTCACTGCAGACAGAAGGAAAAACTGAAGTATGATGTAAGAAGAAAAAAATAGGGTACATTTCTTTTTCTTAAACTCCTAAGCAAGCATGTATAAAACCACCGGATTCTCAGATACTTTTTGAGATATTAAATATTTTAGGTTTCATATGTAGATTAGTATCTCATATAAGTCAATACACTGGTCTGTGATGGTCTGAATTCTTGTAAAATGATGTCACAGAGAGTACAAATTGCTTTCATCTTACTTTCTGATTTTGTCTCTCACTGGTGTTTCAAGCTACTTGGTGCTGCTCCTTTTGAATATATTATTTTAGCCTATTTTCCTGTAGCATTAATCACTTTGTTTTAGTTCCTGTGAATCCAGGTGTGCTTACCTCAGGTGGTGATCCTGGCATGAAGGGTGCCAGTGATTACCTGTGTTGATTGTATCTTTTGAACCACATATAACACAATAAAATTGTTCATCTATTTTCTCTCCCACATGATTTAACTGAAGCGATTCATTAAGTGTCACTGTTTTTATTGGATGTTGAAACCATTCCAATTTCAGTGGCAGTGCTACAACTTGGCATGATTTTAGGTATTTTTTTTTTCATAGAATAAAAATGATTACTTGGCTGAGATAAAGGTTTACTTTGGCCAGACGATTTCATTGTCCATTGTTCATTCTAGAGAATCTGTCACTCACCATTACAATCACAAAGGGCTCAGAAAGGCTTATTTTGATTTCTTGTTATTTCTTCTAAGACTACTGCAAGTTCATTGGGGAACATAAATGAAAGGGCATTAGTAAATGACTGTTTAAATCAGTTAAACTTTTATGGTTGTTTGGAAAGATTTCATATGGTTTCCAGATGATTCATTTAAGTTTGCTATCTACAAGAAAAACATTTTTGCTTCTAATTGAAGCAGAATTTAATCTATTACCTTGTGTATTTATTTAGTTCTCATTTTATGGGTGCATGTCTGTCAGTTTTAGATAAATATTTTTTAAATTATCATGTCAGACTTCTCTCTTGGTATTTATAGTGTTTTCATTGATTTATCTGACTTAATATTTAGAGCTCTTTGATAAAATTTTTGCCTTGAATTACAAGATTACAGTTCAGAGAGTCTGTTAAATGTTATCTGGTTTCACCCTCTAAATAGTATAAAAGAGAGAATGGAGAGTTAAATAATAATTCTCAGTTCACAGAAGTAGTTGGTGACATAACCGAGACTAGACTGGAACTCTCCTGGGTCCTGGTCTAATTGTTTTACTAGTTCATACTGCTATGATTTTTCTTCTTTTTCTCTTTCTATATTAACAAAAACTTATAATTCTAATCTCTAAGATGTTTTTTGTTGTTGTTAGGAATTTCTATGTAGAGATTTAGGTGTGGAAATGCCACACTGGACTTCTGAAGAATAAGTTTGTTTTCAATCTCACTTATTTCAGTTGCTTTAATGCCAAAACCATAGCACTCAAAATGCTTATATTTTCCTAGCACTTTACACCTTACACTTTTTCTTTTTTTACTTAGGTTATATCATCCTTCTGTGGGTTTCCCCCACAATGATCTCATTTGGATAACAGTAACTAGACCCAGAATCTCAGGAATGTGAACATTAACATTTTCACCTGGTCATGTATATGTCAACATAGTACTTAGTTTGATGTCAGTCATCTCCAAACTTGCCTCTAGTTGTATTGGCTCTTGGGCAAAAAACACCCCCAAAACCCTCCTTATAACAAAAGCACCCCATGGTAAATGTACACCTCTTGTATGACTGTTGGAGCTATAGTAGGACATGTACTTGGGAGTACAACACCCCTGAGATGGGCGAGTTGTCCTCTGAAAGGGAAGGTTATAGCTGATGTTTCCTCCCAGTCCATCATCTGGGGAAGAGAAGGTGCTCAGATACAGCACTGCAGCTCAGAGGTTTGCTAATGCTTGCTGAGGGCAGGTAGACAACAAAAATAAGTGAAGTTGGCCACAAGGAGGCTCCATCAAACTGGAAGGCATGTGCCCATTTACAAAGGGGCAGCTAATGCTCAACTACAGCCAAATGTTGCCACGTAGGAATAGGGGCCACATGTTTCTATATCTTGCCTGTTCATGCGCGCGCGCACGTGCACGCGCGCATGTGTGTGTGTGTATGTGTGTGTGTGTGTGTGTGTTTTCAATGCCAGAAAATGTTTTTGCTTTTATTAAATATGATCACTCCAAATTTTCAGTGCTGGTGACTAAATTTTTAAAAAATAATTTTTAACTGGAAACTTTATGTTTTCCACAATGGCTGCACCAGTCTGCGTTCCCACCAACAGTGCACAGGGGTTCTCTTTTCTTCAAGCCTCACCAACACTTGTTGTTGACTTATTGATGATAGTCATTCTGACAGGTGTGAGGTGATATCTCATTAGGGTTTGAATTTGCATTTATTTGATATTTAGTGACACTGAGCAATTTTTCATATGTTTATTGGCCATCTGTATGTCCTCTTTGGAGAAATGTCTGTTCAGGTCCTTGGCCCATTTTTTAAATTGGATTGTTTGTTTGTTTTGGTGTTGAATTGTATGAGTTCTTTGTAAATTTTGGATATTAACTTCTTGATGATAGGTTCAGTGAGTTGTCTTTCCACTTTGTTAATTATTTCTTTTTCAAAAGATTTTTAGTTTGATGTCCCATTTGTTTATTTTTTTCTTTAGTTTCCCTTACGTGAGGAGATATGTCAGGAAAATATGGAACTACATTATGACCCAGTGATTCCACATCTGGGAATATATCCAAATAAACCCCAAAGACTGATTCAAAAGAATATATGCACCCCTATGTTCATTGCCATGCTATTTATAATAGCCAAGATTTGGAAGCAGCCCAAGTGCCCATCAGTAGATAAAAATTCTGTAGTACATTTACATAATGGAATACTATTCAGCCATAAAAAAACAAGGAAATCTTACCTTTTTTTAACAGCATGGAAATAAGCCAGACAAAGAAAGACAAATACCATATGATTTCACTTACATTAAAAAAAAAACAAATATGAGGGAATATAGTTAGCCTTTCAGTCATTCATACTGTGTGTTCATAAAATGATCAGAATTTTTACTTGAACTAGTTCTAATGAAGGAGGAGCCAAGGAGAAACCCTGAAGGACAGGTGGAATGAGGGAGAATTAAAGTTGTAGAAGAAACCTAAGGAAAGGAGAAGGAGGAAGGGCTTAATGAAAAACATGGTGTCTGTTTCACTTCTGCTTATGCCTGGTCTGATAAAGTTCTCATTCATCTACTATGAGATAGGTCAGTGTTTCCTGAACTGGCTTGATAAGCTACCATAGTTTTGGAAATAGTGAATTGAGGTCTTAGGGCTGGCATAGTCATATTGCCTAGAAAAACAAATAACCAAGGAGCGCCAGACATCTGAAGAATTCCTCTAAAATGAAAGATAGAGGTGAAAACAAATAGGAAAATAACTTAAAGGGAACAGAAACTCTTCAGGGAGAATGCTTCCCCAGAAATGTCTTATTAACATACCCTGAAATAGCAAAGAAAATATTGTAACACAAAAAAAGAACAGTATAAGAAGGAATATTTTTTAACTCTGAAAAATATATTATAGATGATAAACTCAGCAGAAAGAATGGAAAATAAAGATAGTACTTTATTCCAGAAAGGAGCAAAGAAACATAGAAATATACGATAGGAGAAAAGAGATAAGAAAATTAGAGGGTCGGTACAGGAAGTTTCCCATTTAAATAATAGGCATTCTAGAAAGAGCAAACAAAGAAAACAGAGAGGAAGATATCATCGACAAATGGTCAAAGATATTTCCCTTCCAACTGAAGGACGGTGAGTTTCTTGATAGAAAGGGCCTACTAAGTATCACCTGGTTTAAAATGTAGACGTTGGCTCACATTAAAACATACATCATTGTGAAATTTTATAACACTAGGAACAAAGAAAAAGTTCTTCAAACTTTCAGAGAGAAAAAACGAAACAGGACAAATATAAAAGATTTGTGGCTTTTGCTTTCTAACAATGACAGATATTTAAATGAACAATATCTTCAAAATTCTGAAGAAAAATTGTTTCCAACTAGAATTCCTTACCAAATTATTAATGAAGTTTAAGGATAGAAATAAGTATTTTCATGCATGCAAAGACTCAGAAAATTTATTTCCGTGCCTAATTTCTTTTTCTTTTTTAACTCAGGTTTTCTTTGTTTGTTCGTTTGTTTATTAATCCTCACCTGAGGATATTTTTCCATTGATTTTTAGAGAGAGTGGAAGGGAGGGGAAGAGACAGAGAGAGAAACATCGGGGTACGTGCCCTTGACTGGAATCGAACCCAGGATCTTCAGTCCATGAGCCGTCTCTCTATCCACTGAGCCAAACTGGTTAAGGTTCCATGCCTAATTTCTTAGAAATCTACTGGATCTTCAAAAAACAAAAGGAGTTAACCTACACAGAGAAAAACTTGGAAGCGTGAAACAAGTTAGAAGTGTAGCATAATGGTCATTGGAACCAGTCTAGACTAAGTAGGTCAAAAAAGTCCCAGGAGAAGATTTTTATACTAAATTTGATGGGATATTTACGCACCTTAAATTATTGAGAGAAGATTAGATAATTGGCTAAGAATTTAAGGCTGGATTCATGATATATAGAAAGCTAAACAAATGAAAATACAAAAAGAGAAACACTGTTAATCCCAGGAAAAACTAAAAATTGGTCTAGAAAAGAAGAGCAGTCATTTCCCAATTGTGAATATATAGTTTACATCATCATAATTCACTCGGTCACAATTTAAAGGAAAATATTGATTTCCATATCAAGTAACATAGTTAGATATCAAGACATATCTTCTGTCTGAAAATAATTTTAAAAATTGAAATAACTATATTTTTAAGTTGTATTTTAAGACACTGAATTTCCAGCAAAATAGTAAAGATTTGTGAGTGTAAAAATCTAAATGAATGAGGAAATCTGGAGCAGCACACCACTTTTACCTTAAGATTATTGTCTAAACCTGGTAAAATTGAATTTTGGATTATATGACTGTGTGGGCTCTGAGAAGATAAATTCCAAGGACTGCACAAGTGGGAATCTAATAAGATATGCCCTTTATTCAAAAGCTAGACTGTTAGAGGACTCTACCCTCTGTGTATGGTTGAAGCAGGAGTATATTACCCCGTATACTACCCTCAGAGTATTCTAAGGCAAATTGTTTTGGAGATGAGTAAAGCAGTTCTAAAAAGAATATTGACACATAATTTCCAGCGATTATGGATGACTCAGTATCTGTCATTACTAAGTATATAAGGACAATAAATACCATAAGCAAGAATTAACACAAAAAGCAAACCCATGAAGATTTTATTTATTGGAATTATCAGACTCAGAAGATAAAGTAATTACGTTTACTGTGTTCAGAAAGAAAATCTAAACAAAAAAAATTTTTTTTAAAGTATATGTGAAAAACAACCAAATCAATATCTAGGAATGAGAACTGTTACCTCTCTATATAAAAGCCAAAGTGACTGAATGACTGGTCCACCGATCGCTGTGATGCCCACTGACCACCTGGTGGTCAGTGCGCTCCCACAGCGGGAGTGTCGCCCAGCTCACCAACGGGCTCCAGGTGCTGGGCTCACGGCTGGCAAGTGCAGCTGCGGTGGCTGGAACCTCTCCCACCTCCGCAGCAGCACTACTGAGCAACAGCTGCGTCAGGTGCAGCGGGGCCAGGTTGAGCGGGAGTGGTGCCTGGCCCGGGCTCCAGCTGCCCTGCCTCCTGCCGCTTCGCACACTACTACATCCCTCAGGGGATGTCGGACTGCTGGTTTCAGCCTGATCCCCGCAGTCCGACATCCCCCGAGGGGTCCCAGATTGCGAGAAGGTGCAGGCCAGGCTGAGGGACCCCACTGGTACACTAATCTGTGCACCAGGCCTCTAATAATTGAAATAAAAACAATTAAAATGAACAACAAATGAGTTAGAAATGAAGAATTAGTGAAATAGTTTTATATGTCCAGTATATCAAGCTTATAAATTGGGTTGTTCAAATCTTGTTTTTTGGTCTGCTTGTTCTAATAATTAATGAAAAATATGCTAATATCTTTCATAGGATTGTGGATTGGTATATTTCTCTTCTTCTCATAGTGTCAATTTTACTCTATGAGTTTTGATTTTTTTTATTGTTATATACAAATTTAAAATTGTTATTTCTGGTGACTTTAATCCTTACCATTTTTAAAAAGGCCTATTTTTTAATAATGCTTTTGTGATATAATAAAATATATATATTGGTTTTTGCTTCCTGTTCCTGTGTTTGATATAATGGACATATAAAAGGCATTGTATAAAACCAATAGTGAAGTGTTCGAACACTCTTAATGGGTTTTTTGAAAACTGTTTTCAGCAGAGGATATAATCCCTGAATGAAATCCCTACTAATCATGTAATGAATATGTATGACCTCAGATGTAATAAAACCTGTTACTTTAAAAGACAAAAAGTAAATAATAAAAATTAAATTAAAAGATATATGACATTGATGACTTCCTGGCAAGAATGCTAAAGTAAAAACAGAGAAGGCACAAATAATTGTTAAAGAAAATGAATAAAGATCATCAGAAAGCAAAGGTTGATTGCTGAGTGGGAAAATTCTATTGCCATGCAGGCAACTCAATCAAGCATCCAGTCCAGAAAGGCTCTCCAGGCTGAGGTTTGGGAGAAAAGACCACAAACTGTCTCAGCCCTGTATCAGCGCAGAGCACCTAGACGCTGTTGATTGGCAATATCTGTGTGTGTTGCTTGGGTGCACACTGGGCTCACTGTGTTGAGAAAGAAAATCTAAGCTAAAAAAATAAAATCAAAAAAGCAGATTGGGAACACATATGCTGTGGAGGTATGGCATGTATCAGGAGAAAGGCATTCAGCCAGGGGCCTCTGGTTTGCACATGTAGCAAATGAGTCAAGCCAGTCTGCACAGTTGTTGGCAGGGTAGGTGGCCAAGTCAAGGTTTGTTATAACTAATATCAGGAGTGAAAAGGAGACATCCCTACAGATGCTGTAGACATAAATAAAAAGAAAATATTATGAGCAGTTTTCTATCAATATATTTTAAAATTTAGAAGAAATAAGGAAGTTTTCAGAAAAATAGAACTTACTAAAACTGTTTCAGCCCTAACCAGTTAAGCTCAGTGGATAGAGCATTGGCCTGTGGACTGAAGGGTCCCAGGTTCGATTCTGGTCGAGGGCACATACCTTGGTTGCGGGCTCCTCCCCTGCCCAGGCCCTGGTCAGGGCTCATGCAGGAGGCAACCAATCATTGTGTTTCTCTCACATTCATGTTTCTCCCTGTCTTTCCCTCTCCCACTCTTTCTGAAAATCAATGGGAAAATACCCTCAGGTGAGCATATTTAAAAATGAGGATTAAAACATAATAATAATTTAAAAATAAATTTAAAAAATAAAACTGGCCCTGAACGGTTTGGCTCAGTGGACAGAGCGTCAGCCTGCGGACTGAAGGGTCCCAGGTTCGATTCCG
>NW_006285040.1:5594212-5596934 GCF_000327345.1 Myotis davidii
TAAGAATGAAATTAAAAGAGTAATTTTTAAAATCTTTCTACAAAGAACAATCAGGCTCAGACAGCTTCACTGGCAAGTCTACCTAATAGTCAAAGAATAAATAATTCCAGTTTTATATAGACTCACAGATAACCTTAATACCAACACATGAAAAGGACAATATAAGAAAGAAAATTTAGAAGCCAACTTTGCTTTTGAACAGAGATGCAGAAATCCTAAACAATTTTGCAAACCCAAATCAATAGTAAATAAATAAAATATCACATAGTTTGAGCATGTTGGTTTTGTCTTTTGAATGCAAGCTTGATTTACCATTAAGAAATTAAAATAATCCACCACATTTAAAAAACTAATGAAACATACCAGCTTTCTAGGAATAAAGGATAATATAGTTCTACTTTAAAAGCTGGGATCAGAACCACTTTGTATTCCTGTTTGTATTTTTCCTACTTGGCATTTCCCATTTTAATTAGGCTCATTTTCAGCCAAAAAAATGTGATGAGCCCTATGGGCATGCCGCCCAAGGATGTGTGTGGTGCTTCTCATCACAGAGCGCAGGCCCAGACCAATGTTATCCCCACTCAATCTGGCTTTATGGAACGCAAAAATTAGGGACTACCCAGGATTTGCTGAATACATGGCCCATTAATATGCCTTGTAAGGGAAAGATAAATTGATTCAAAATTCAGTCTCTGCCTTTCTAACCAAGAGAAACAGATCTTTCTCTCTCTCTCTCTCTCTCTCTCTCTCTCTCTCTCTTCCATTTTAAACTCTTATGGACCATGGACATTATCCCGTGACTTCAAACCACTCTCAGGTTCAGGTTAAACTCAATTAACCCATCCTTGTTCTACTGCCTCCTCTTTATAACACTTTCCCTAAACTGGCCTTTGAATTCTTTAGCCCCAAGTCAAACCACTTGCTTATCTCCTTTATATATCGAGTCTAGACTAGCCAAGAGAATAGCTGCCAAATATTGTTTTTAATTACTTTTTTTGAGTAAAAAATTCTTGCCTCAGCTGTGCTTTTATAACTGTATTATTAACTGCCAAAGGGCACTTTGCCTTTTATATTAAATTTGGTGAACAGAACAATAGAATGTCAAGCTGGGGAAGAATTTTAAAGGCTAGTTATTCCAGCCGTCCTTTTGGTGGTCTCTGAACTGTCTCCCAGTGGGTGTTCTCAAGCCCGTACTTAAATACATCAAGGATTGGTGAACTTATTTGTTATGAAGGGCTATTAAGCAACTAATAATGATGGTGGTGTTGATAAGCACACTTCAGTAAGAAAAATGCATTTTCTTTTCATCTTTCTTGTCATATAGCAACAGTCTTGGGGTGGAGGGGGCCAAGGGAGTTGTATTTCAAAATACATCTTCCACTCTCTTCTCAATGTTTCATTAAATTTGGTACATTGTCCCTAGATAGGACACACGTGACGTATATTCAGAATAGGTCACTAATAGGCTCACTTTCTGAAATAGCTGCCAAAGGCCAACAAAATGACTTGTATCACTTGGGAGGTAATATTATTTACCTCCCCTTAGTAGGATGCATGCTTTGAATTGCTTTTGCTTTAGGGTTCCCCCCCACCACCCCCCCGAGAAAGGATAGGTAGGCTCACAATTTTCCTTGTGACCACAGACACAGGTTTTAAGACAATTGGTCTAGGGTTGCCATGTAATTTACGCTGGCAGAAGCTAGAGGTCCTCATGGGAGTTAGGCTCCTGAATTTTGTACCAAGCCTTGAAATTAATAAATGACTAAAGACTCATATGCTGATTCTGTTGTGAACTAAATGAATTGCTGCTGCTTCTGTTGATGTCAGTATTATCTAGAAATAGTAAATGTGCTATGACAGGGAAAGCTGACACCTGGCAGCCAATTTGTTCAAATTCTCCCATGCTATTTTTTATTGGTGTGGTAGTTCTAAATTCAGAACAGTAGCTGCTTCTGGTGTTTTGAAAGTAGTATTTTCTCTCTTGCCACTGAGGGTAATAAATTTGGCAATGTTATCTAAACAATCCACATAAATGAAAGATTAATGACCACTACATAGAGACAGTATTATAAGATACTATTAATCCAAGTCTCAGGATCCCCTAAGCTCTCTGCATTATCATCTGCCTGTGATATGATGAGACACCCCAGCATTCACATGAAGGATGGAAAAGAAAAAACAATATATAGAAAACAGAGGGGTGGCTAGGGTGGCCAGAGCACAGGCCTGATGAAGATTTCATACCTGCTCAGCTCTGGAGCCCCTGCCGCCGCCGCCGCTGCTGCTGCTGCTGCTGGGCTGTGCAGTGTCCGCACGGTGCTGGCCACAAGTTTAGGGAGGGCCACTTGTCCTCTGGAGATAAGAGTTGGCCAAGTCGAATAGGGAAGCAAAGTCTATCAAACCCAATAAGCAAAGACTTTGACTTACTAGTGGAATATTCCATACTCGGAGAGATATAACTTTGGTCCTGACCTAATTGGCTGTTTTCATCTCCTTTACATTAACACCAATATTAATTATAAACTATTGATGAAATTAGAGTAACTGGTTAAGTGCCAAAAGTTTGTTTTTTAAGAATTAGCCCTTTACCAGGTAACTTTCAGAAGTTGGGAGAGAGTGTACATTTCCCTCATATATTTGTTCCCTACTAAGTTGTCCAAAATGGACTCCAAATAACTACTACTGATAACTACTATCATGTGTTGGTGAGTTTATCATATGC
>NW_006285040.1:5597421-5606051 GCF_000327345.1 Myotis davidii
AAACACTAAATATTTTGATTGAAAAAAGAAAAAGAATACACCTTACCGCTTACTTCAGAGCACCCTGTGGGATGATAGTGGCAGAAGTGATGGCTTCCATTTTGATTCTGTGCGTGCAGAGACCTCAAGGCCCAGGGAGTGCTTTGGCCTTTGGTATTTACAGGATGCCATGCAGTCAGTTTCCTTAGTGGCTTACAAAATAACTGCTCAGTAGTTATGGATGGAATGTGTGTGTCTCCCCTTAAATGTGTATGTTGACGTGCTAGCCCCCACTATGATAGTATTTGGAGATGGAGCTATGGGGAGGTGATTAGATGAGGTCATGATGATGGGGCCCTCATGATGGGATTAGTGTCTTTATTTGAAGAGACACCAAAGAGCCTAGTGGGCATGGGGACAATAGAACTGTAGTGCTGTCCATTTTGTGGAAAAGAAAGCACAACCATTTCCCTAGAGTCAGTGGGCTTTTTTCCTTTTTTGAGGTTAGCAAGGGAGCGAAGAGAGATTGACAAGAGGTTGAATACGAGCCTAGAAATATCAGGTCCCATCATGCTTCAAAAAGCAAAAGGAAGATGATTACCAGACCTACATTTTTTATGTTTTTCAGTGAGATCATCCCAATTAAACGACGAATTTTTGCCTCAGGAATGTTGGTTTTTATTCAGAAAAATTTGATATGAAGACAGATTAAAAGAGACTATAATGGGAATAGTCTACTGTATTTTTAGAAATGCACTTCCCTCTTTGGGGTCGCTTTATATGAATGCTAATAGGGTTGACTTGGCTCCAAAGTAGAAGATCTGAGTTCCTCAGCATCATTTCAGCCAAAATTGTGAGGGTAATAGTGTGAGGGCCTTTTGATCTTGCTTATTAACATGGAACTTGGCTAACCTGATTACATGATTCTGCCAGAAACTGTGTTTAGGTCTGTTACTACAGCGTATTAAATTCAAATGAAGCTCCTTGGCTCATCTATTCCAGAACTGTGGCATTTTATTATTTGAAAATGAGGCCCCCTGTTTGCATAAGGAAAAAGTTAAGGTGTACAATGTATTTTGATTTTAAAAATTGATCTCTGTGTTGCTTTTTCCCAGTTAAGAAGTGAAACCCTACAGTACAACCATGGATAATTCAGAAATCCATTCAGTTAACGTATATTAAATGCCTGATATGTCACAGGCCACATGCAAGGTACTGAGGATACTGTGGTGAAACATAATAGACCAGGCCCCAGCCCTGTTCTTATTTGTCTTACATGTGAGATATAAAGCCATCTGCGATTCAACCCATTTTTCAACTCTGACCTCAATCAGTCTTCTTGCCACATGTTGTGGGGACCCGGACAGGGAGCATCAGGCTGCTGGGCAGATGGCAGAGATCACTCAAAAGAACCAGGGAGCAAGGATTGGCATTTTGCAGAAGGGAAGCCAACCTGCCCTTCCTATACAGTTGGCAGACTTTAATATTAAAATAAACTTTGAGCATTTGCACACAGAGTGACGAAACTGTCCACTTTGATACGAAAACATGTCACCCTCACTATACAGTGCTGTACAGGAAGCGTGTTGGGTCAGACTGATGAAGATCAGCCAAACATGGGCAGTATAGGGAAACCATTGGAAGTGGTCCCAGACAAAGACCCTTTTCCAAAGCAAATTGATTCACTTTATCAATACCCAACAAGGGGTGGAGGGGTAGGAAATTCACATCAGAACCTACTGTACATAATCTGCAGTTTGCTCTATGGAATTATACTCAGGTAAATGGTAGGGTAATCTGTGTATGTTCTCATTTTCCATAATCCAAATTGAATCCTTTCAATAGTCACTTTTTTTTGTCATTGAAAGTCATTTATTAGGGACACTTTGTAAAGTATATGATTGTTTAACCACTATGTTATACACCTGAAACTATTACAAAACATTATTGAATGTAAACTGTAATTGAAAAATAAAGTTTAAAGATCTTTTCCAGCATAATCCATGGACACAGACAATAGTGTGGTGAAGGTCTGGGGCAGGGGCTTAACTAGAATGTGTTAATGGGAGGAAAATGGGTACATATATACTTTCAACAATAAAGATTATAAAAATAAAATAAAATAATCTATAATAATACCAGTAAAAGTGTAACATGCTTACTAGACCAGACAGCCAAATGACCTTCTGGATATCACTCTGGATGTCCTTCCAGACGACCTCCCGGATGAAGCCATGGCGGTGGGGGCCGAGGCAGAGGCAATTAGGGGTGATCAGGCAGGCAGATGAGTGGTTAGGGGCAATCAGGCAGGTAGGCAGAGGGGTTAGGGGCCATCAGGCAGGCAGGCAGACTGGTTAGGGGTGATCAAGCAGGCAGGCAGGCAAGCTGTTAGGAGCCAGCGGTACCGGATTGCGAGAGGAATGTCTGACTGCCAGTTTTGGCCCAATCCGCAAGGATTGGGTCTAAACTGGCTGTTGGACATCCCCCGAGGCTTCCCGGATTGCGAGAAGATGCAGGGTGGACTGAGTGATACCACACACCCCCCCCATGCATGAATTTTGTGCACTGGTCCTCTAATAAAAAATAAAAATATATATTTTAAATGGCATGTTTTAAAAACCCTCCAAAATGAAAATGCCACAGGCTGGGACTACAGTTTACTGTACTCACTACTACACCCCCAGTACTGAGCATGGTGATGTGTGTACACCTTTGTCATGTCTTCGGCTGCTCAGGCCTTTAGACCCTGTGTTCAGGAAAGGCCTCCTTACAAATCCTGCTACCTAAAGCAGGAGCCAGAAAACAAACTTCCCAGCCTCTCTTGTGACTGAGGGGAAAGTGCTCCAAGCTCCAATGTCTGGCTGTGCCCACAGGAACTGCTATTCACTAGTGAGCATCACAAGGAAGCGGGCCTTACCCAAAACCTAAATTTTTTTTCCTTCTTTTTTTTGCAGAAGTGAGGACTGAAGCATCAGGCTTTCTCCGTCAGTAAGCTTTCCTGAATATTCCCCACCCCTATCCAGGGGGCTGGGTTAGATGCCTCTCCTCTAGGTCTACTTTTTTTAAAAAGTTACCTTTATTGTTGAAAGTATTACAGATGTCCCCTTTTTTCCTCCATTAACCTCCCTCCATCCCCCTCCTGGCCCTCCCCAGACCTTCACTGCATTATTGTCTGTGTCCATGAGTTATGCATATATGTATATAAGTGGGTTGACTTTTGTATTGTACTTTCCCATTGTATTATAATTATTAGCATATTTTATTAGGTTGCAATCTGATGTCATATTTAAGGTAATACTTGCTGGTCTCACAAACAAACCAAAAATACATGGTGAACCAAACACAAAAGAAGCTTCCCTTTCCTAATCATGTAAAATCAAAAGAGGGTGCCTGTGGGTTGCCTACTGGCCATGCACAAGCTAATGAAGCAGATAATTCAGGGGCCTTGACATCTTCCATCCTGTGGCTTCCCCATCTGCAGTACATGGCGTCCCAGGGTGCCAGGCCCATCTGAACAAGGCCTGAAGGCAAGGGCATGGAGGACCACACATGATGGGAAGTAACAGCCCTGAACTGATGCTTACCACTTCTCTTCACATCCTATCGCTCAGAGCTCAGCTGCATGGCTACCCCTAACTGGCAGATACAATCTAGCTCCCTGTAGCTTCTTCCAGGTCAGAGGACATAGACACCAGAAAAGTATGATAAGGTGCCATATCTTAACTCTCTATCTTTTCACTTGCTTCTTTCTTTCTCAGCTAGAAAAAAGAATCACGGTCAGAAGCCTCCTCATACAGTAGCCCTGTGTCCATCACAGACAGATGTGGCTCGGACCTGGATTCCCTTTTCTTGGCCTCTGGTGCTTTTTTGCTAAGCATTTCTGTTTGTGGTGGCACATACTCATTGGGTAGCTATTTCTGAAGGCTTTGCCTACAACCGCTTTTGTCTCCGGGCTCCCCATGTGTTCCTTTGAAAGGGAAAGTGCTTAGCATGTAGGCTGGGCGCCACATGTGTTCTGACTTGCTGGCACATGGAAGTGTTAGGAGGTTCCAAGTCGTTGCCTACTGGCCACCCACAGGCTAATGAAGGCAGCATTTTTTTTTTTTATTTTCCCTGCCTCTCCTAGGTGCCTTGTCAGCGGCCAGGGAGAGCTGGGAATACGACTCGGGTGCCAGGGACCTCCAGAGCCCGGACCTGCAGAGTCAGCCGGCCCTGCAGAAGCTTCTCGAATGCAGCGGCAGCTCTGTGCACCAGCAGACCGCTGCTCTGCACAAACTGCTCGCACAGGCCCCACAAGTCAGCGACCCTGTGGGAGGAAGCTACCTAGAACTGGCCAACACAGTGAGTGCTTTCTAGTTTACAGACACACCTTTAGGCCTCTGTGTGTTCCAGTGCAAATATTTTAATGTTGAACGCCAGGGGACATATTGGGTATTGTCTCTCTTATTTACCTAATGAGCATTGTTTAGGCTCCAGCATTGCCTATAATGTTAAGTGCTCCGAACACTTACGTCAGTGGCTTTACTCATTACTAAGAGCAAGAATGGACTCCTAAAGTGTTTTTGGTTGGTAACTTGTACAGATTTAATTACTAGAATATCAATATATCAATAACAACTTTTCTACAACTAGAATATGTCTGTGTTACTGGAAATTACAAATTAATAGAATATAATCCTTTCTGTTCCCTAACTTGGTATTTACTCGTTTGAAAAACAAGGAGGACAGTAAGTTTGATTATTGTTTCTGCTTGTACTTTTAAAATATTGTCTGTAAAAAAACTATGATACAACTTAGAATTTAATTGGTTTAACCTTCCTTTTTATCTTAGGGTGAATCATTATCATGATGACCTCTGGGTGAAAAGCTTGTCTTCCTTTTCAGTTAGTTCTGAAGAATGAGGGTGGGTGGCTGGTGGCCTGGACTATTTGGGGAGACATGTGGACAGTTCACAAATTGAGATTGCTATCCAACCCAACTTGCTTCTTGAAGTTTGAATGGTGGAAGATCTTGACAATTTCTCTTATCTTGTGTATACTTACAGTCTGTTTTGACGTAAGAAACTGTCACAGCTAAGAGGAGCCTAGGAAGGGGACATTAGGTACAAACTAAGGAAAGCTGACTAAATTGTGGACTTTAGTTAATAATGTATCTATATTGGTTCATTAATTGTGACAATTATCTATATAATAAAGAGCTAATATACAAATGGTTGTGATGCCCTCACGCATCACGATTGATCAGCAGGAGGCTGCGTGTGCAGCAGGCGCGGGTGGGCGGGAATTTGCAGCGTCAGGGACTTGTGTGAGGCTCACATCCCTGCCCCCAGCGCCAGCCCTGGGGACGTGAAACTCGTGTCCCCACCCCCCGTACCGGGCCCAGGGACGTGAGGCTTGCGGAGGCCTAATGATGCCCTCACGCATCACGATTGATCAGCAGGAGGCTGCATGTGCAGCAGGCGCGGGTGGGCGGGATTTGCAGCATCAGGGACTTGTGTGAGGCTCGTGTCCCTGCCCCCAGCGCCAGCCCTGGGGATGTGAAACTCGTGTCCCCACCCCCCGTACTGGGCCCAGGGACGTGAGGCTTGCGGAGGCCTAACTCTTTGGGGCAGTGGATCGCGGGTCTCCCGCACTGTGACAGAGCACAGGCTAGGCGGGGGCCCCCACCCCCGAGTGCATGAATTTCGTGCACTGGGCCACTAGTACCATAATAATGTAAGATGCTTCCCTAGCAGGTTTTCTCAGTGGTTAGAGTGTCAGCCCTTGGACTAAAGGGTCATGGGTTGGATTCCAGTCAAGAGCACGTGCAGGAGGCAACCAATTGGTGTGTTTCTCTTACATTGATGTTTCTCTGTCTTTTTCTCTACCCCTCCCTTCTACTCTCTCTAAAAATCAATGGAAAAAATATGCTCGATGAAGATTAACAATAATAATAATAATGTAAGATGTTAGTAGGGGAAACTGGATGTGAGGTATATGAAAATTTTCTGTCTTATTTTTGCAACTTTTCTGTAAATCTGACACTATGATAAAACTTAAAATGTATTTAAGCCTCACACATACACACAATCACTACTAGGGTATGACTATGTCTCATACAATCTGTAAAAGCCTCCGTAGTTATTGCACTATTTGTCACTTGGTCACCCTTCAAGGACATTCTTGTTCAGTTTAAGGAGAACCATTAACTATCCTAATCTTGCTTTCCTGCTTGCTCGGGAGACTAGGCAAGCATCAGTAAATATGTCATCTTTCTCGGGCATGGGCTTGGACTAAGGCTGTACTGTTACACATAATTTGCAGCAAGTTGGACTTTATACTATCAGTTCAGCCTTTGTCAAAACAAACACGCCAGAGCAATATGGGTTCTATAGCAAGAATCATTTCATCAGATTTATTTTGATAAAAGTTGGCATTGGTCAAAACACATTGATCAAAATGTAGTGGCACCTGCCATGACAGATTCAGGTTTCATGGCCCACCAGTTTCCTGCAGCAAACCTACTATTGAAAACAGCAGGAGTTGGCTGTTTCCTACCTGTGTGTGGCTGCTTGGCCTCTTCAGGAACCTCTTGGATGTCATTTTGTTCTCCCATCTCTCCTGGTCAGAGGCCAGCTCATGCCCGGAGCTTTCCACCCCCAGGTTCTCTGTGTATTGTGGGTGAAGCGTTGGAACTGATGTAGCTGCCCAAGATGTCCTCTGCAGATGCCAGTGCAAGAAACACTCCCTTAAATGTTGAGCACACAGCCCAGGCAGGAGTGTTCAGCTTACTGAAATTCATGAACTGCATCCTTACAGTTTGCACACTTTTCTGTATATGCATCTAGAAAAGCTTAAGACAAACACATAGCCTATGAGGGTGACTGTTTATTAGAATACATTGAGTAAGTTTTTCTAAAGCTGCAATTCCACAAACTATGCTCTACACACTCACATAAGATGATCCCTTGGTGAGAATACAGGCACTGAAATCCTGTGATGGTGATTACATTATTAATTTCCTCACTGAATTGAAAATTTTTAAAAATCTCAAATTCTGTTTAAATTCTCAGATCTTTGATAACGTCCCCTTGTGGGAGAGTGCATTTTGAGCCCCACTTCCTCACCCTTCCTATGTTTTTTTATCATTTGTCATGTGATGTTGGAGTCCTCCTGTCAAATGTGAGAAATAGAAAATGATTGTTGTTTTATCCATTGTGCTTAGGGTGGTTGGTTTCATAGCAAGAGCTGATGCAGGGTCTGCTCACAGAGGTCCATGGAGCCCAGCTTGAGAAATGCCCTGTATAGGTGGCCAAAGAAAGCAAATAACTTCTCTAAACTGCACACTTGGGCAATGCCTTCACTTATATACTCACATTAAAAATAATTTATGTTCCTTCCAAAGCAAATGCTAAACTAATAAAATTAAGTTCTGTTCTTTTTTTAACAGCAAAAGGCATTTTATCAGTGCCTAGTTCAGAGACAGAGAGCACATAGTAATTGACACTGGGAAGGTGTAACAAAATTTCATTAACTGGTAGCAGGGGGTTACCTACTGAGAAGTAAAGAAAACACTAATGAATACAGGAGTTGAACGTGGAAAGAGCAGCTGAAGGAGGAGACCAGGTGAGAGTTGGAGCAAGCCTGGTTCACCACATAGGTAAGTGACAGAGAAGCAACAACTTTCAGATCATAAAAAATATAACTTCTCTTCTGCCTTTTGAATTTCACATATGGTCTCGCATGGCCATACAGAACCACACAGGAAAGAGAACTCTGGGAAACATAGTTCCAGCTTGGCTAAGTTGAGTTAGTACCAGGCCACCCCAGTGCAGCAACAAAATTGCCGGTACAAACTGAGCCTTATTCAGAAAGCTATCAGCAAAGCAATGTGAGACACTAGGTTAGTGAAGAAGAGATGCAATGGGAAAGATATACCCTGTCCTCTGATAATTTTCTCTCCCAAGATTTGTATTTCAGGGAAGGTGCTGGTATAAACTATAACATTATGGAACCTGAGTAGTGACATATTTAAATATTATAAAATATAAACCATAGTTACAACAGTAATTTCTGAACAAAATGTCCAGTTCCTTTTTTAATTTTTATTTATCAATTTGAAGGAGAGAGAGATTTGTTGTTCCACTTATTTATGCACTCATTGGTTGATTCCTGTATGTGCCCTGACTAGGAATCAAACCCACAACCTCATTGTATCAGGATGCTTTAACCAACTGAGATACCTGGCCAGGGCTCTAAAATATCAGTTTCTTGATAGAACCTTTCAGCCATGCTACTTGTCTTTTTTAAAGTATTCATTCTCAACTTTAAAACATCTACACTAATAAAAGAGAAAAATGGTAATTGGCGTACAACGCTACCCTTTTCATTGGCTAATCAGGGCTATATGCAAATTAACTGCCAACTCAGAAGGCAGTTAACTGAAAACAAAGATGTCGGTTAATTTGCATACGTAGGCACAATGCAGGGAGGCTAAAGGGAAAGCAGGAAGAAACCCCCTGCCACTGACAGTGATTGGAAACCTAGGGGGGAGCTAAGAGCCGCCTTTGCCCTGCCCCTCAGCCATGATCGGAGAATCAGGCGCCTTTGCCGCCCTGGCCAATAATAGCAGGAAGTAGGGGTGGAGCCAGTGATGGGCGGGGGGCCACGCAG
>NW_006285040.1:5607069-5613245 GCF_000327345.1 Myotis davidii
GGAACTTTTCATTTCTCTTTTTGCAACATTAATATGTTGTCATCATTACACTGCTAGTACTTGCCAATCTTGGGATTATAGTATTGTAACCTTTGGTCGGGAGGAGGTGTCCTGACTTTAAGACCAGAGCAAGGCTGATTTTTCTGGGAGCATTCTCTTCTTGGCACTGTTCAGCATTGAGAACAAGAAACTATTAAACATACGGCATGCTTATTAGCCTTTAGATTTTCATAGAGATGGAACAGTACAAACACAATATTGCATTTTTCAGAGTGGCTACAGAGGGCTCTAGAATATGGTGTTGACAAAAAAGTTTCAGTATTCCAAATTGCCACTCCCAGGTGATTAAAGCTGAATTTCAATAAATAAACAAATTTGGTTAGCTAGAGAGAGACATGCATTTGGCTTTGTGTTAGTCACCTTAAATGCCAGCTATCTCTGGGGAAGTGCACTGTTCCATTAATTTTTTTTCGAATATTTCAAACAATGACCTTGCCTCATTCCTGCCTCGATGCTGTGGGTGTCCTGCAGGAGAAGCTGGCACCTGCAGGTGAAGGTAGCAGTGTCTGCCTTCTGCAACTTGCTGCTCAAGGCCAGCTTCCTCTAGAATCCTTTGGACAATCTGGCTTCAACGTGGCTATTTTCTGATTTAATTTTGCATTTACAGTGTTGTTGTTTTTGAAAAAGTGATTTACATTTTTAAAGAAGGAAAGCAAAGATAATTAGGAGTTATGGCAATAACAGTAAGTGAATTAAAAAAAACAGATATAGCAAGTTTTGCAACTCTGTTTATCCAATAGCCCAAGCAGCTTTTTTTTTTTCTCTAGGCTATAACATCTGGGTGTTGGAATTTGAATTAAAATAGTGTCTATTGTCATGCAAATTTATATGATCATAATTATTCACATAATTCATTATTAGTTGAACTTTATTTGATACAGAATCCATCGTTATATTACTTCAGGGAACAATTCAAATATACACATTTCAGCCAATACAGAAAAATCTCAAAATGTTGGCAAATAAATAAGGTAATGTGTGTGATAGTGGTAAGATAGATAAGCACTTTCTTTTGGGTTTAACCACTTGCTCAACTTCAGAAAGACTGAGTTATTACAAAGTCTTCACAAGTAGTTTTTAATCTCCAAAATACTTTTCAGTCATAAATTTGAAATTAAGTTCTAACATCCTTCAGAAATCACAATTCTCTTTTTGGGAAGAACTTTAAATTTGACCGTAGTTTTTCTTTATTTGTAAAAATGAAGACAAAGGATTGATTGTTGCTGATACTATTATTGTGATTATTAGTGTAAAATCTGAAACTACAGGCTCTGTAGTTAAAGGATTGAGTTGTTTCTATTTGTTTGTGTTCTGGATAGGTTCTCGGTTCTTGTTTAGCAGAATCCGAGCTTACTCTTGCTTTTTCCCCTGTGAAGCTTCTGCTTCCTCCATGTCTGTCACAAATGGAAGGACCGGATAATTTATATGATGGTCAGAGGAATCCTCTTCCTTCTCCCCTATAATCTAATCAGATTGTGAAGAGATAAAAGTATCATCAATCAGACATACAAAAGGCAGACATGTCATTCTTCAGAAGCTTTTAATCTTGGCAATGAATGTAATACCTGTACAACAGATGTTTGTACAACAAGAGAACAATGGCTCCCAGATATTGCAATTTCATGGACTGGTAACATTTCAAAAGATTGAAACTTGCCAGTTCTTTATGTTGACAAAAATCAAAAGCCAATCTACCCATTATCTAATATCCCCATCATTTCATGAAATGATGGCACTAAAGGTAGTTAGGTATCTCTCAGTAAGTAAATAAATGAGAACAAAATAACTTCATGAAAGAATTCACATTTATTTTTTGCCTTTCACATTTCTCCATTAACTAGTGGGAACCTTGGTATGTGTGAAGCCCTCTAGCAGAGTAACTAAGGTTGTGGATTTGAGAGACATACACTATGTTTATGCTCTTTTGTCTGACTTTGGACAAGTCATGTAACCTTTTTCAGCCTCTTCTCATAAAATAGGGATAATAATGCATCCCTCATATGGTTGTCATGGGACTTAAACAAGATAATGCATAGAAAGTGCTTAATTCAATGCCTGGTGCAATTGGACGCTCAATAAACAGTAGTGGTTGCCAGTGCTATTTTCCTCATCTAATTATCAGAAACAGATCTTGAGAGTTCCTTACAAGTGGATACGTTTGGGGAAGAATTTGGAAATACAAACTTTAAAAAATTCTGAAGATTGCTCAAGCACACTTCAAGACAATTACTAAGCACCTTTTTATGAGCTCGCAGCTGTCTCTAAGATGTTGTCATTAAATATTATGCTGAATAATCTTGTAGGTAGAATTCATTTGGAAATACCAGATCATGAAAAAGGACAGCAATTCCTACCTACAGATGAAAGGGTCCTTTAAAAAACCTTTGTCTAACCTTGCTATTTAAAAAAAAAAAATGGGGACGTGGAAGCCAAGATCATAAAATGTCTGCCTAATGTCACATAGGGAGAAGCAGGAAAACTGAGACTGAAAGGTGGGTTTCCTGACACCCCACCATGACCTTGCCCTGGACTAGGGGCATGTCCCTCCTTGTTGGCAAGAAAAGGAAGCGCTGCAGGTGGGAAATGAGGGCCCGCACCCTCTCCTAGGAGCCCTGCTGTTCGACTCTGGGTCACTCTTCCACGGTGCGGGTGGTGCTGGTCTGTGGGTCTCAGGTCCTCTGATTCCCTCTGAGGAGCTAATGCTCAGCCACAGCACCGCAGTGCAGATGACTGTTTGTTACAAATTGATGTTCTTCTGGACCAGGCCCCTCTTCTCCTGGATACCTACCCTACCTCTCAGGAACCCCCAGCCTCCGATTGAATCCGCCTTTAAGGGGTGAATGCGGGCCCTGGAGGTGCCCCCAGAACTGCTGCCAGCTGGCATCGTGTGGGCATCTGTTCTGAACGCCAGTGGCTGTGCCACACCAAGTTGTTAACTATGTTTAATATCTCTCCTGTCCTTTGGCAATCTGTGCAAGTGAAACAACAAATCACTTTTTATGGCCTGATGGGAGTGTGGGCCCCAACAGATAGTGAGGTATGTGAAGCCATTAGATCGCACTCTCTTGGTGATTTAAATTATTTTAAAATGATTCTGTTGGGTAGTTCCACGGGTGTTCAGTTTTTATTCTGTTTTCTACTGTCTTTGGGATCTCTGATTAACCAGGTTAAAGGGGTTTGCAAGTTTTAGAGTACACACTAGAGGGCAGTGGCCCCATATCTAGGTACCTGCCTGTTACTACTTTGCCTGTCTCTGCCCTCTGTGTGTGTGTGGGGGGGGGGGGGGGGGGTATTTATGTCTGAAGTATTTTATGAAAACAGATCAGCTACTTGGCAGCACCTAATCGTTCCTTGTCGTTTCTTTTCCATCCTTCCAATGACTTGCCTCAGCGCAGCTTTAAGAGTAGAGAGTTCGCTACTATTAACAACTTAATGACCTTTTCTTTTTTTTAAGACAAGGCAAAGGAGAGATAGGAGGCATACATTTCTAATTTGGTAAGGCTTTTTATCTTTGCATTTTTGTATTTGCAAGTAAAGTAATGAATTAAGAATGACGAAGGAGAAAGGTTCAGTGAAGTGTTCTTGCATTTTGCAGGTTCAGAGGCAAAAACCATTTATTTATATGAGTCTGTAGTGCTGTCCCTTCCCCATGATCGCTAAAGATCAGCTCACTCATTTTACCTCTGCTGCCCTTTCTAAGTAGGAGACTGTCCTGCTGGCCAGGAGAGAGGCACAGCTGATCTGTACAATGAAAAGTTAGTTGGGGAAGAGGAGCGAGCGAGTGGATTGAGAAACAGTGAAGCCACTAGGCTGTGTGTTTGCAGAGTTCTGGGGCATTGACGAGAGAAGTTCCAGTGCTGCTAAATAGTGTAATAGAGTTTAAGAGGAAAGCAATGCCGCATTAAGAAGTACGTCAGTGTTTCATTTGAGTCAGCCTTTGATAGAATCTGAGGAACCTAAATAAGGGATTTGATTCACTTTGGTTGCTGGGCTGTTTCTTTGAAATGGATAGCCCTCTGAGACTGAATTATCTGAGCCTCAATTTATAAAAGTTATACATAAAGTGAACTTGTAGGGTTTGGTTTTGAATTTGTGAGATCTATAGCAGTTTGTCCATTACGCTCACTCTTTGGCACAGATGGGAGATAAAAGTCCTGGGTGGGGAAAGGACACTTGGACCCTCCGAACCGTCTGTGCCTTGCAGCAGAGATGGGGACGCCCTCTGCATTTCTCTTGGTGTTGCTAATATTTATTGAGCACCTACTGTATACTACATAATGTGCTTTGCATATATGATCTTGCTTAATTCTTACAACAACCTATGCCATATGTACGCTTATGATCCCCTACAGATTAGGAGCTTGAGGATCAGGGAGATTGCCTGGCATCAGTGAGGATGCAGCAGGCTGTGATTTGAACCCCGCTTTGTTGGACTCTGCAGCTTATGCTTGTAACCATCATTTATGTGCCCTCCGAGGAAGAAACAGTGATGCAAGCAATGCCAACATAAGATCATCCCTCTCCTGACCATGCCTACATGGTGCAGTGCTGTCACACCCTGAACTGGGTGTGGATTCTGATCTTATTCCTCCATAGTACAGAAAGGATGCCCTGGCTGGGCTGGGGCTATCACACACACACACACACACACACACACACACACACACACACACCTCACTGGTTAGGTTTTCATGTCTCTGATTTTGTATGAGACACACTCACTGGAGAGTGATTAAAACCCCTGGTGGATTTATGTTGGGCCCCCTGACATGATTGTGTAGTTATTTATGCCTAGATGACAGAGACGATTAGCATTAAATGCTGAGAGAAATGCTCCTACCACTTAGATGCAGTTAGAGGCATCTATCAAAAATGCATTTGGAACTGAGAGCCCTCAATCTAATTGCCAGGAATGCTGCAGGCTTTCTTTAGTCAGACTTAAAGGGAGGGGAAAAAAGAGTTAGTAGTGAGAGAGGTGGACCTCACCTTAACTTTTCTGTTGACTCTTCAGACGCAGAGGAGTAATCTCTACCCTATTCCTGTCTCTCTTGGGTCTTTGAGGTAATTGTCCTTGTGCCATGGCAACGCCTTCCCTAGAGACAGAAGCAGGCAGAAGGACTAATGTGTTCCTATTACTATTAATAATATCGGTCACATTTGTTAAGTGTTTACTGTATGTTGGGATGCAATGGAAGGGCCTTATCTGTATCATCTCAACTAATCCTTAGATGGCCAGCCCCTCTTTCAAGCCTGACCCTCTCCACCCCTCCCCCAACTATCACTTGTGCCAGTTGTTTCTCTGTGAGAGTGTGTGTGTGTGTGTGTGTTTGTGTCAGGGGAGGGAGGGGGGCAGGCAGGCACTGCTTATTGGTAAGAATAGCATTCACAGAAACACCAGAAGAAGTAAACTTGCCAGTGACTAAGGCAGAAAAGGATTATTAGGTCTATGAATTATAGTGTCAATTATACTTCTACTAGGGGCCCAGTGCACAAATTCATGAACCTTGAAAGGAATTGTGGGCCGCGAGGCTGCGGTGGGCACAGGGGCAGGTCTCGGCCCATCCTCTACACCGCCCCCCCGCCCCTCCTCCTGTGGCCCCTGGTCTCCTGTCTCCTGGCAGCCCCACTCCCGCTGCTGCCCCAATTGCCCCCTCAGGAGCAGGGGGAGTGGCGATAGGGGCCTGATTGCTCGACACTCAGGGCCAGCGCCGAGTGCCGGCAGCGGGTGTGAGCGCTGGGTGGGACCATGGCACACGGGAGCAAAGAATTTTCAGTAATCAGCAGAGGCTCAAACCGATGACATTAACCAGTGCCCCACCTTGGTCCGGTGCCCCTGCTCTCTTCCACCATCCCTCCGTGGCCGACGCCCACTGTTCCCCTCTCACCCTCTGATGGTCAGCGCACATCATAGTGACCAGTTGTTCAGTTGTTTAGTTGTTCTGCTGTTCAGTCTATTTTCATATTAGCCTTTTATTATATAGGATTGGGAAAAAGAATCATTTGTTAGTTGCTAGATTGTATTTCTTGTTTACAGACATCAATATACTGTTTCATACTAAAATATAGTAAGTAGTAGTAGTAGTACGATAATAACCCAAATGTCAATGCCTCTTTCC
>NW_006285040.1:5613258-5636862 GCF_000327345.1 Myotis davidii
TCCCTTGAGTCAGTGTTTGTTTGTGCCATCTCTGTGCCCCCACTGTTACCCAGACATGGAACTCAGAAGAATCTATGTTCACAAATAAGCTAGTGAGCAATGTGGATTTTAGTGAAAGATCAGGACAGAGGGGATTTTTATCAGATGTAAATCACCCTCTACACACACACACACACACACACACACACACACACGTGCACACACATGTGCACACTCACACACTCTCATGCACCTCTTTTAAGCAAGGAGGATCATCAGAGTCCATATTAGTCACTTCCACCCTCTCAAGACCCTCCTCTGGCCCAGAACTGAGGCTTTTCTCTCTGTGGTCCACACCCTTCTCCCAGCAGTGCTCACTCTTCTCTAGTTCCTTCTGCTTCTTAGGAGAGATGCAGATTCCTTTCCTAATATTGTATGTTGTAGTGTAGAAACCATCTTTTATTACTAGACATGTCCTTAGCATCTCACACTTCCACATTAAGTGGTTTATCCAAGTATTCCTTTCAAATATGTATACCCCTATGTTCACTGCAGCATCATGTACAATAGCCAAGATTTGGAAGCCGCCCAAGTGTCCATCAGTGGGTAAGTGGATCAAAAAGCTGTGGTACATTTACACAATGGAATACTCCTTGGCCATAAAAAAGGAACTCTTACCTTTTGCAATAGCATGGGAGGACCTGAAGAGCATTATGCTAAGTGAAATAAGACAGTCAGAGAAAGACAACTACCATGTGATTTCACTCATATGTGGAATCTAATGAACAAAATAAAGACAGACTCATAGGTAGTGTAACAGACGGACAGCTGTCAGAGGGGAATGGGATTTCAGCGCTGGGTGAAAAAAGCGAAGGGATTAAGCAAAAAACAAACTCATAGACACAGACAACAGTATGGTGGTTACCAGAGGGAAAGGCAGGGGGGAGTAGAAAAGGGTACAGGGGAATAAGTAGTGATGTAAAGAGACTTTATTTGGGGTGTATACACACAATACAATATACCAATGACATATGATAGAATTGTACACCTGAAACCTATATAATTTTATTAACCAATGTCGCCCCAATAAATTCAATAAAAAAGAAATTCTTCTTACAGGAAATTCTGGGGGAATAAGATTTCCATTTCATTATAGAAACAGACCTCATTGAGACAGAATTCTGAAAAGAAAGACCATTTATAGACTATTGACTCTAGTCTGATGTAATCCACCCCAGTTCAGACAGCTTATATTTAACAATACTTGAAGGGGTTCACTACCATGGGAATTTATAAAAATTACTAAGTGAGTCTTGAAAATGACTGAATCCATACTCTATGGCGAGAACCATAGAAAATTCATTGTAAATTTAATATAGCACCCTAACTATACATAAATAATATATAGTGATTCCTATTATGTGTCCTAGCTTCCCCCTTATTATGAAACCAGATATAACCTTTAACCAAACAGTCTTGGTTCTCTCTGGCTGCTTCTGTATGCCCATATTACTCTTGTTCCTGGTTTTGATTCATAGTTAGATAGTAGAAATTCAAACCATATCACACTCAAACACATTTTCTCCATTTGTGCCCACTAATGGCTTTAATCTAGACAAGACATCTAAATTACAAGCAAAGGTGTAAATGAAACCCTATTTGATCATTGCTTCCCCCTAATTCCCCATACCCCAGAGTCATCTCGGGTTGCCGTACTATAATGCAATCCAGGCCCAGCCTCCACCATGGCTTTTCAGAGTCCAGGTACATCAAGATCAATCTCTGTTGGACCTATTGGCTAAAAATGTTTCCAATGAATCCGAAAAGGTAACTGTAGCATCAGAGGGGTAAAACTAGATCAGGTTGGCAGTGGATGGATGGTTTAAATTCCTGTGAAATTTAACTGTGGAGTGGCTCCTTTTATAAGCAAAATGCAGGGTTCAAACTCTTGAAAGTCTGCCTGCAAATGAATTAAGCCTTGATTGGAATGGCATCATGCATTGTAATACTTTCCATTAAGTAAATGGCTTCTAGTTGTTGGATAAAATATTCAATATTATCACTGAGATTTGCATTTCTCTGGCTCACAGCACTTGTGGTTCTGGGTGATGCCTGGGATAGCAACAACAGACTTTGCAGGCAAGTCCAGGGGAGCATATGAAAATAAAAATGGCTGATGTCCCGGAAGGGATGAACTTTTACTTCAAACTCGGATTTAGGTAATTGAAAATACATTGGGAGAAATGTAGGCAACCAGATAACCAGAATTTAACATACTTCACTGGACAGGTTTTGTTTTGAGGTTGAAAATTCAGTTTGTGCATTCTTATTGTGTGAATTACTCGAAGTTTATCCATTTCTTCAAGCACTGCCCCTATAATATATTACAGAGAGCTGTTGTTAGCAGAATTTGAGTCTCTTCCCCCCCCCCCCGCAACTTATTTATCTCAAAGTGAGGTATACTGATATGCCAAGTCCTCTGTGCAGTGAACAGTCCTCAACTTCTGTTTTCCTTTCTTAATGAGCTAAGGAGGTAGGCTGAAATTAAGGAAGTGAATATTTGTAAAATGGCAGCTCAGAGCGACAGCCGCAGACTCGAGTGAGTTTCAGCTACCTTTAGATTCTCAGAAAGAAATAGAGGTCATATTATTGGTGCTAGCGTTTTTATTCCTTCTGTGTTTTTCAAACAGCCTAAAATAAGCATTTATGGTTTTTATAATGGTGGAGAAAAAGTTTTTTTTTAAAAAAACTTAGTTGTAACCAGTATATATTCCATATATAGGCGTAGGGATACTAGGAGGATACTTACCAAAAGGAAGTTGAAAGCAGTACTTACCTTGGAGTAATTGGGGTAACTGGTAATTTTAGTTTCTTCTCTTTTACATATTTGTTCTTGAAAATTTCTGCAATACACATTACCTGCAAAATAAGTGAGAATTTTTCTACAATGAGCATTATTTACATAATGAAAATTAAGTTTATATATATATATATGTATATTTTAAAATATATTTTATTGATTTTTTACAGAGAGGAAGGGAGAGGGATAGAGAGTTATCAGAATCAAACCTGGGACCCTTTGGTCCACAGGCCAGTGCTCTATCCAGTGAGCCAAACCAGCTAGGGCAATTTTTAAAAGTCATACCTATACCCCAAAGTAAATATTTGTACTGCAAATTCGTTCTTGTTCCTCATCAACATTGCAGGATTAGCAAGTATACGCCACGTCTATGCTTGGGACTGAGTGCAGTGAGGTTCGGAGGCTGCCTCAGGAAAGACTATGAGGTCCTGTGAAACCAGAGATCCTGCTGCTCTCCCCTCCGCCTGTTTCTTCCCCCGCAGCTCTCCAGAGGCCACGCCAGGCCTGAGTCTGGAAGAACAGCAACAGTAGTAGTCATCGTAGTGACACACTCATGCCATTCCTCGTACTTTTAAGCCTTTCCTGATCATGCTTATCTGAGCCTCGGAAGGACTGAAGAGTAGATAGCAGGCCTGGCATAAGTATTCCTTTCCCATGCGGCAGCCCCACGGAGGTTTTTAAAACAGAGGGCTTCACATTGGTCTTCTGCTAAAGACTCGTGAAAGGATTCCCAGTGTGTTGAGAATAATTTAAACTCTCTACAAGAGGCCCTGCCTGGTATGGCTAAGACCACCTCTGTGACCGCATCTTTCCCCCTTTCCTGTCGGAAAGCTCTGGCAACACTGCCCCCATCTACTGTTCAGGACCTTCACTTGGTGCTCTTGTTCTGGGTGCTCTTCATCTTGCCACCAAAGAACCACCTTCTGCTCAGGCTGACTCCATTTTATCTGTCTCAACTTAAATGTCTTCTTTTCTCTTTTTAAATATGTTTTTATTGATTTTTTAGAAAAGAGGGGAAGGAGGAGGGAGAGATAGAAACATCACTGAGAGAGAAACATCAATCAGATGTCTCCTGCATGCCCCCTGCTGGCGATCAAACCCACAACCCAGGCATGTGCCCAGACCAGGAATGGAACCAGAGACTTCTTGGTTCATGGGTCGATGCTGCTAAACCACTGAGCCACACCGGCTGGGCAAATGTCTTCCTCTTAAAGAAGGCTTTCCTGACCACCCTTGTTAAATAAGTGTGTTCTTACCTCTCACCCACTTCATTCTGTAGTAGTTGTTCATGGTTGCGTAACAAGTCACCTCAAACCTTTGTGGCTTAAAACAACCAACATTTATTGTTTCGCACAGTGCCTATGGATCAATAACCCAAGAATGGCCAGGCTGGGTGGTCTGGCTCATGTCTCTCATTAGATGACTGTCAAGGCCTCAGCCAGGGCTGTAGTCACCTGAAGGCTTGGGGTTGGAGAATCTGTTTCCAGAGGAGCTCACTCACATGCCTGGCAAAGTAGTGCTGGATGTTTCTATTTCCAATGAATTATTTACTTGTTTATTACTTATCTCTCCCCATTCATTCATTATCTGTCCTCTGCGCCCAGCCCAGTGCCTAACACATTGTTGATACTCAATAAATATTTATTGAATGACTATATTTTAACTCAGCTGGTTGTTTAAAACAGGAGATATAAATAGAGATAAAATAAACACTGTTGGTTAATGTTGACTTCGTCCAAAAAACTGAAATGGAATAATTGGTTGGGTGTTGGAGGAGTTTATTTCTTCTTTGGTTAGTGAAACACTTTTAATTATTTCAGTTGGGAAGCTTGTAATGTACAATTTAATTTTTTTCATAATTTTCTTCTTTTTTAAGTGAAACTGTTCATAATATTTATCTTGTGTATACTTTTCTGTGGGATCATTTTATGTCAACATATTCATGAAAAGAAGTTATAATTAAGAAATAATAAAAATAAACACTTACTACCACCATATTAGATAATCAATAGGTAGGAATGACAAAGAAAACTACTATGGTTACATGTTTACTTACAAGTTTCCCCCCACTAGATGGTAAAGTCTGGGAAGCTACAAATGTATGCCCTATATATCCTTGCACTCAAGTTGGTCCATGAATCAGTAGCATCCATTTTATCTGGGATTTTATTAGAAATGCAAATCTTGGACATCACCCCAAACCTAGTGAATCAAAATCTGCATTTTAACAAGTCCTCGATTCAGTTGCACATTAATGTTTGAGAAACACTGCTCCTTAGTACAGAACCTGGGCTTTGCATTTAAAGAAGTCTTTTGTACTTCAGAAAACTGGAACATTTGCTCTTCTGGAGTCAAGTTCAGGAATAAAAGGGCCCATCTTATAACTGAGGTGCTTCTAATTGAGGAGATACTTTTGAAACCGGAAAAGTTGGCGTTCGTGCTACCTGTCACTATCAGGACCTGTAAGTAGAAGCAAGGATTGAATCTTTATGAGCGCTTTATCCAGATGGCCAGCGATCTGAGAAGATGGGCAGGTTATGTACCCTAAAAATACTGTCTTACATCTCATTTCAAGCCAACCCTTTTAAAAATATATTTTTATTGATTTCAGAGAGGTAGGGAGAGAGAGGTAGAAACATCAATGATAAGAGAGAATCATTGATCAGCTGCCCCCTGCACGCCACTACTTGGGATCGAGCCCGCAACCTGGGCATGTGCCCTTGACCAGAATCGAACCCAGGACTCTTCAGCCCACAGCCAAACCTGCTAGGGCTCAAGCCAACCCTTTTTGTAAGAAGAAGAAAAGTGTAGGCAAAGGGTTTGGAATTCAGGGGAAAAGGTTAATCATATAAAAGCTGCAGTCCGGTGATTTTTCTAGCATCCCTTTGTCAGCTGACCGGTGATGCTTTATCTGCATCCTGGGCAGCAGACGTTCTCTCCCTGCAGGACAATGGCTCAGATACCATCTTGGTCCCTTGCAGTCATCCTGGGACAGAAATGTGGAATTGCTTTCGGGGCTCCTGAAGTCAGAGCATGTCCAGTTATATACTCCAGTCCCTGGAACAATAGCTTTCTACATGCATTAATTACCAAGCCTATTAACGGTACAACCAAAGCTAAAATTTTAACTTCTCCAGTTCCCCATCATTTTTATGCGGCACCACATGAGTTCCCTAACGTGGCCTCTGCCCTGCCTGGTGCAGTTCCTCTCACATCCAGGAGGCTGAGCTCTGATTTATCTCAAATTAGTAAACAGTTTGAAGAACCGGTTGCTTCTAGTTCCAAAAACCAAGTTTTGAAAATTGAGATTATTAAAATTATGTACCCCTGAGGATAATACTTTCCCCTATTTTTTTAAAAAAAAAAACAAAAACATTTTAGTATGTGTTTTATTTTACAAAGAAACTTTGGTTTTTTAAAAAACTCATCTATGGGAAGGCTATTTTAGTCTTGTTTCTAGACTTCAGATTAAAAAGAGAAATTCTAGCCCTGGCCTGTGTGGTTCGGTTGGTTAAAGGTTGTCCCTCATATTGATGTTTCTCTCTCTTTCTCCCTCTCCTTTCCTCTCTTTCTGAAGTCAATAGAAGCATATTTTTTAAAAATATAAATTCTATACTTTCATATTTCAATAGAAATGGGAATTGTTTATCATTCTTTTTTATTGATCTGAGAGAGAGAGGGAGGGGGAGAGGGGAGATAGACAGAGACATGGATTGGTTGTTCCACTTATTTCTGCATTCATTGGTTGGGTCCTGTATGTGCCCTGACCAGGGGATGATGCTCTATCCAACTGAGCTACCTGGTCAGGGTGGAATTGCTTATCACTCTTGTTACTGTTTTCTTTTCTTTATATTTAGCAGTTTCAGTTGTTCTGAGGATATTTCACAAAAACAGAGCAAAATGACTACTATTGAAACATAAGTGTGTGATGGAATATCATTTCACACCTGTGTTTTTTCTTTTTAGCAAAAATTTAGCTTTAGAAAATTAGAACAGTTCAATTTCCTAAAGCCATTTATATCATTGTGCCAACTAGGGCAGGGTAAGATATGATATTTAAATATTTGAGACAGTATCATTAGTGCTAAGTTGACACCCCTTAGAGAGAAGTGAAATGATTGACATGTAAGTCACGTCTCTCTTCACATTTCTAAAATCTGGCCCAATTTTATTATATTTAAGAGCAAAATTTCACCTATGGACTAATTTACTGACTATGGTTTTCATTCAGCAGTATCCATGTGCCAGTCACTGGCCGCCTTTGGTTGCAAAGAGGAAGGGGTAACATGGGCGGGAACCACCTTTTATGAAGCAATAATTTAGTCAGGAAACTCTGTTAATTATTCAGCTAGTTGCTGGCTCCTGGCATTTTTAAGATGTAAGCAGTATGCTTTCCTAATTCTAAAATAAACATGCATTTGTCCAGAAATATATTTGGAACAAGTAGAGGGCTTGTAGGTTATCAGTCTTCTTTACTAGTTAATACTCTGTTCCTCCCAAGGTGACATTTAACTTGTTGTATTTTTATTTTTTTGCAATGACTCTAGAAAACTTCCTTAGTCTTGTGTCATGTACAATTTTATCACCATTGGAAAATCTATTTCCTGACATGATTCTGAATTTGTGTTTCTTTTTCAGTATAGTCCTCACTTAGGATCTGTTGCCATTTCTGCTACTAAATTTGGTGGGTTATTTTTTCTTTTTGAGGCAAATAGCTGTGTGTGTGTGTGTGTGTGTGTGTGTGTGTGTGTGTGTGTTACTACATAGATTTGAATTTACACATATAAATGTGGGTTTTTCTGGGAAGACATACTTCATGCATATAAAAATACCAAAAGTCAAAATATTATTTGTATTTTTGCAGAAGTTTATATACATTATTAAATATGCTAGTAAGTCACGTTATTGAAGATTAGGAAACAAAATACTTTTGAAATAAAGATGCACAAGTATCTTTTGGCTATTATGCTTGACACATGGAGTTGGTGGGTTGTTTTTGTAGTATTTTATGGTAATGATCTTGGTACTCTAGTGGCCATGCTGTCATCTTGTACTTTTTAGAGAAATAAGGAGACTTTCAGGACAAAATGATGCTGAGACATGACCACTTTGTGTTAGGTTTACACAGAAGTGGGCAAGGCATTAGGAACTTCTAGCCTGTCTCCTCCAAGAAGTTTTGTAGGAGGGAGGAGCCCAGCGATGCTTGCATTGCGATGTCCTACAGTGGTTCATCAGGAAGCATGGCAACTACTCAGCACTAGTTCCTAGAGCCAGCATACTTGGAAGCTGCTGAATATGAGAATTTTTAAAGAAGTTAGCCCTCTGTTTAATTTCAGTTTGGTTCCAGATTTGTTACATATACATGTAACATAGATGGAAAGAAAAACCTAATTCCTTTCAAGTTGAATTTTTATTTGAAGAAAAGATCAAATCTAATAAATTTTCTTTCATCTTCCCTTCCTCCAGCTCACAGAAAAATGCTCAGTCCATGGCACATACTTTCCCAAAGCCTGGCCAGCACGCTCCAGGTGGCCGGCACGGTGATTCCAGGTGGTACACCCACCTGTACCACGTGCAGTCATCAAATAAGTCTGTGTCACAGGACAAGAGTAGAATTCCCGTTTCAGTTCTCTTTCACTTCTTCTGCTTATATCAAGAAAAGAGCCTCATTTTGGTGCATTGAGGTCTTGAATACCTCCTTAATCTTCTCAAACCTTTCGTATAAGGAAAAGGCAGTCCCCAGGTTCAAAGCTCTGGGTAAGCTTTAGCTAGAATTTATTTTTACAGTTGTCTTCTACTAATAGTAAATTATTTTCCATTGATAGTAGTATTATAAATTGTTCATTTAAAATAAATATTTTAAAGTATAAATCTATTAATTAGAGAAAATATTAAATTGAATATAATACAGGTGGTACATGGTCTAGCAAAAGTTAGGAAGGTGATACATGAAAGACAGCTTGGTGGGTACTTAGTGTAGAAAAAGACCAGCCTTTGGAATCAGAAGGGTTAGACCTCAAACTCACATACCTGTTTGGGCATGTACTGACTTTGTGACTTTGAGGAAATTATTTCACCTCTGAGCTTTCTTCATCTCAAAAATGACAGTAACAGTGATTTCATATATGTAAAATATGTAGTACAGTGCTTTAGACAATAAATGTAAAGTCAGCCCTTCACATCCACAAATTCAATCAACCACAGGTGGAAAATATTCCGGGGGGAAATATTACACTGTTCCTGACGTGTACTGTGTAGTTAGGCCTACCATGGTTGTGTCTGAATGAACATGTACAGAATATTTTTCTTGTCATTATTCTCTAAACAATATAGTATAACAACTATTTGCATAGCATTTACATTGTATTAGGTGTTCTAGGTAATCTAGAGATGATTTAAAGTATAAGGGAGGATTGCATAGGTTGTATGCAAATACCACACCACTTTATATAAGTGACTTCGATTTGGGTATCCATAGGATCTTGGAACCAATCCCACTCGGTTACTGAGGGGTGACTATGCTCAAAATGAAACTCCTTTCCAGCTAACTAAACTCTTTAAGACTTCATCACATAATTTCCTTAGCAAATCCATCTTGAGCCATCTCCCTACAGTGTGGTATCAATAATTGGAAATTATCTGGCCTCCACCTCTTTATAATTGGTTTGCCTCCCGTTTGTCCTTCGTATATGATGTGTAAAGCACTGAAATCTCCCGATGCATCGTGTGATATCTAAGCTAGATAAAATCTTAAGTCTGTAATACTGTGAATATGAGAGCTGAAATTATATTCTGATCATATTTTTCCTTTTGATATTCACAAAATAGATCCAGAATTTCTGGGCCATCTGGGTGTTGTGAGGTAGCCAACTTACTCATATACCTTTCCCCATTTGCATCTTCATCAGCCCATCCACACTGGCATTGTTGAGGACATGTGGATTGCATTTACAATTTACATGGCCATATGCTACCACCCCATTTTTTAATTCTATTTGTGGAATGAAAGTTTTATGGAAAACATTTTGCTACAGGGTTGTGAACGCACTTAGAAAGATCCACGTCGCACATCATGACAGCTCTTTCCTTATCATCGCCACATGCACTCGCCTCCTTATTTGAAGCGCCTTCTTTAGCATCTGGCCATACACATCCCTGTTTGCTATTATCACTCACGAAGACAACTGCTGCTGCACCTGTATATATTTGTATGGTGGCACATTTGATTAAATAGACATGCCCATTAGAATGTCAGATGTTCCAATAAATCTCCCAGTGTCCATTTTAATATAATGCAATAAACTCACTTTTCCAGCAAACCCAGAAATTGCAAGGCAAGCCTCCTGTGGACCCAAGAGTCTGTTAATTCCACATATGGCCAATTCCCTGAAGGGTGATGTTTGAGTACAGGTTTTTTTAAAGTGGGTTAGCTAACAGAAAATTTAATTCATATGATAAATCGTGTCAGGCAGCTGAGTTCCAGCATTCATTTCATCATTATCTTGAATTGTTGGTTTAATCAAGTTTCTTCACTTAATCTGAATGTGTTCAAAACTCAGCATCCTACTTTAAGGAAAACCCTCACTTTTTATTTCTTTGGTATAGTCCCCAGTTTTGTGAAATCTGATGAAGACAGCCAGTGAAGTGTATCTAATTTGGGTGGTTAAATACTGAGTAGGAATCAGGAAACCTCATAGAGTTTCTTTCATTAAAATAGCTTTATCAGAAAAGGCATTTTCATCATACTTTTGCATCTAAAGCAGTGTTATTTCCATTTTGCTTTGCTTAAATTAAAAAGGAATGAATTAAAGTGAAAACTTGGTTACATACATATGATCAAGTAAGTAGGTTGGGCTGAATGCTATGTTATTTGACAGATTCTACTTGTCTACCATAATGTAGAAGAGCAACTCATTTTACCCCTTTGATACAAAGCCAGCACAAATAATGGAGTGTATTTGTTCAGAGTTGAGCATCAGGTGCAATATAATTGTGCACTGTATTTATGTGACCCTGCCTTTTATATCCCTGTAGTTGCTCATTCATTCATTTTTCAGATGTAAATTAAAAGTGGCGATTGCAGATTAGATGTGCCAGGGCTCAGGTCGGCTATGTAAAATATAGTTTCTCTCATTCTTGGAACTTATTGGATCATGACAGAAATATAAGTGAGCTCTAGGAGAATATTCAACTCTTAGGAGAGTTCATTTACAACAAGAATAGGTAGTTGCCTTTGCTAGCAATGAAGCCTATAAATTTATTTTTCCCTTTGTTCTTGTTATTTGTTATTATTAATTCAGTTAGGAATACTGTAAAGGATTTTAAGTAATATTCTCAAGTTATCTTTATAGTCTTTCAATTGTGAATATGACTAATATAAGTAGATTCTCCTACTTATTAGAAGAAGCATCTCTTGAGAGTCTACTTTGTGTCCAGTACTGCCTGGGCTCTTTACAATGAGAAATAATTTAATCACCCCAATCTGCTGTCGTGTTTTTTAAAAGGTCATATAAAGAACATTTGACCTCTCTGAATGCTATTAAGATTATTTACATAACAATTCAACCTTGACTTTTCTAAACCAGCTTTGTGACACAGAACTTAGCATTAAATTGAACTATTTAACATTAATGCTATTTACTATTTATGTTCCATGAAATGTCAACTTCATAAGGCTTATCCTAATACCTATAAGTTGTCAAGCACCCACCAGATAAATAACTGTATTCAGCATATGAAGAATATGCTTAATACTCCTAAGCATCTCTTAATACTCTCAGTACAGCTTAAGATTTGCTTTTATTTCCCATGTGATACATTTCCCTCTGTGTCATTGGTGCCAGTAATGGAAGGTGTTTGAAAAATAATTTCAAATGAAAAGGATTAAACATGATCAATGTGAACAAAGGGGGCAAAACCTTAATATTTTGGATATGAGAGAAAAATAAGGGTAGTTTTTATTAGTTTGGACAACAGTCTGTGCAAACTTTTTCATATGTGATAACTTGCAGATAACAGGCTCTGAAGGACCAACAAGAGGCTGATAGTGCTTTTAAATAGCCGTGTTCTTCATAACGGAACATAAGCCAAAATTTGGAGCCTGATTGGTTCTAGAACATGAAATTCTAAAACAATCAATGAGTGTGAAATACAATTGGAAAGGGTAGGGAAGGGGAGGGGAGGGGGATTGGCATTGTCGAGAATGTGGAACATTAAATGGGCTTCATATTTAGAGAGTGGTAATGGAGTTGAGGAGTGCTATTTCAAAAGCTGTAAGAAATTCTATAAGAGTATGATGATGGCTTAATTGAACCATGTAATTGGGTATCTTTAATAAAGAAATTCATTCCTTGATTCTGTCTTCACTTACGAAATATGACTTTGCCCTAGCCTGGTAGTTCCGTTGGTTAGTGCATTGTCCCTATGGCCAAGGTTGCGAATTCAATCCCCGATCAGGGCAACATACAAGAATTAACCAATGAATGCATAAATAAGTAGAATAACAAATATCTCTCTCCCTCTCCCTCTCCCTCTCCCTCTCCCTTTTCCTCTCTCTCTCCCTCTTTCTCTAAAATCAAATTTTTTAAAAAAAGGAGAAGAAGGAGAAATAAGACCTCTTTTCTCCAGGGGTGATATCATCTACAAACAGAGATAGATTCACTTCTTCCTTGATGATTGCATAAGTCAGTGAAGATACTCAAAACTGAATTGTACACTGGTATTTCGTGGACTCAAAGCCTAGGTTGATGGCTTTCCCCAGCCTGTGCCTCAGACCTTCTGTCTTCTCCTGACAGCTTGGTACAGTGTCAGGTGAACTGCCTCCTTTGTCATTGGGTTTATGAGGCATTATAGTATATTAATTATTTCTCTGCTCTTTTTGGTCAGCTGCTGCAACATTTTCTAGCTAAAGACAGCAGTGGAACGGTGCTGTTTTAGCCCCCGCCCCCCCCCTCCCCCAAGGAGCTCCAGAAATAGCAGTGGCAGGCATTTGGAATTCATTTAATTGAAACATGTTTTTCAAATTTTACTATATCTATTTTCATGCATCTATTTAATGTATATTTTTCTTTTTCCTTTCTAGGAGATTGACTATACACAAGTACTCCTGGGAGGATCTAATACTTATTTTTTAAAACTCCCTTAGATGTCCAAATCCTTAATCTCCACTGATTACTTTTCATTTCCAAAGATAATTTGATATAGTTTAAAGAAATTTGGAGAACAAATGAGTAAAGACTTTTCAAAGAGACTCTGAATATTTAAGACAAGACAACACAGATACTAAGTTTCAGGCTCCAAAATATCTTATCAGACCACCAAGAGGTTTTTGAAGCATCATGTGATGCTTGCATAAGTTAGTGAATCTCAACTAGGAATTCCCCACTGATAATGTCAGGGGCATTGACGCCAAATGATTTTATGTTATTAGAATGACTAGGCTATGTGTGAGGCAGTTCATGAATGTGATTAATGAGCCAGACAAACACCACAAGGGTGCTTTCTTAATGCTTGAATCATATTTGCAGTTGGAGGAGGCTAGATTTTTGTTTGTTCTATGTGTGAGATTTAATCTGGAAATAGTTTTCAAACATTTTTTTTCTTAGCAAATTTTAAACACAGACTAACCAAATTATCTTCTGTATTCCATCTATTTTACAGCACTAAGTCATTGGGTCGAAAAGCAATGTATCCAGTTTCATAAACAATAAGGTAAAGTCCCAGAATAATGGAACGGACTTCAGTTATCAGTTTAGGAGGGATCCACTATGCTAACAACTAGAGTCTCTGATCCCAGCTAAGGGACTCCAAGATAACTTGACTGAAAGGCAGTAAAACAAGAAAAGCTCAGAAATAGACATTGGACTTTGGTTCAAGATCTCATCGGATAGTTCAACAGTGGTGAGGTTTGGTGCAACATGCTTCTCTAAAGTAATCTCCATGTTCTCTCTCAGTTTTTTCACTCTCTAGTTACTATTTAATCTACACTAATCTATCCATCACCATCATTTAATGAAATTACTCCTCTCAAGGTCATCTCCATAACTAAAGGACACTACTTTGTTGCCAACTTTTCAAACTCCCAGCAGCATTCCACATAGATTGCCAGTGTCCTTGAAATACTCACCTCTTGGCATCTGTGATGTCATATCTTCATTTGTTCTCTTCCTCCGTGAATACTGCTGCTACTGCTGCTCGTCCTTCTCCTCTTCCTCCTTCTCCTCCTCCTCCTCCTCCTCCTCCTCTTCCTTCTTTGTTAATCCTCACATGAGGATGTTTTTCCCTTTGCTTTGAAGAGAGGGGAAGTGGGGGAGAGTGATAGAGAAACATCAATGTGAGAGAGACAGATGGACTGGTTGCTTCCCACATGAACCCCAACCGGGGGTGGAAAGAAAACCCGCAACCCAGGTATGTGCCCTTGATGGTGAATTGAACCCATGACCGTTCTGTGTGCAGGCCAACACTCTAACCACGGGACAGTGAATGCTTTTCCTTGACCTCCCTTGCTGATTTTTTTCCTCTCCCCAACCTGGAAATATGTGAGCCTCTCAGTGGTAAGTCTTGGTACTGCATCTTTTTTTTTGAACTCACTCTCTCCCTAGGTGGCCTCATGTGTGCTTGTGGCTTTCAACATCAACTATAACCTGTATGCTGAGGACTTCCAAATCTCTATGTCTAGCCTGACTCTCCCCTGAATCCAGAACTCATTTATCCAGCTGCTATTGACATCCTCTTAGATATCAAACAGGAACCTCCAATTTAACGTGTCTAAAAATGGAACTCTTGATTCTCCCAAACCTAGTCCTTCCCCACAGCCAGTTGTTCAACCCCCAAACTGGTAGTCATTCTGATTCCTCTCTTAGTCTTATTACCTGCATCCAATCATTCACCAAGTCCTGGTCACTTTTATCTAAATATGTTTCAAGTTCATCCATTTCTCATCATTAATTTATTTCACTGAGTTTCAGGCCATAGGCATTCTCTTAGCAGATAACTGCTATAACCATTAACAGGAAACCCTGCTTTACTTGTATGGCACTACCATCCACTCTTTACATAAAAGCAAAATTATTCTATTTTGTTATTTCTTATTATGAAGATCTTCAAATATATACAAATGGACAGAGTAGCATGAATTCCCATATACCTGTCACCCAACTTTAATAGTTATCAATTCATTGAGAACCACATCTATTTTCTTGCCTCCTCTAGTATTTTGACACAAATTCCATATATTATATCATTTTAGTCCTAAATATTTCAACATATGATGTATAAAAGGTAAAGGCTCTTTTAAAGTACAACCACAAGGCCATTAACACATCTTAAAAATTAGTAAGTTTCAATATCATCAGACATTCAAAACGTATATTTCTGAATGTCTCTTAAATATCATGATTTTTTTATAGTCACGTTGTTTGAATCAAGGTCCTAATAAGGACCACATATTGATTGATATGTCTGTAGGATTCCTCTTCCATTAATATCTCACTTGTCCACTTGCTTTTCCCCCTCCTTGCAATTGATTTGTTGAAGAAACCAGACTGCTTGTCCTGTAAAGTTATAGTCGGGGTTTTGCTGATTGCATCTCTGTAATGTTACATGTTCTTTCATGTTAACAACTGCTAGGATGGCTTCATAGGTGGTATTGTATTCTTCTATCAGAAGTCATATGTTTGGTTGTATGTCTTTTTTTATAATATTAGTATCCATTGTGCTTTATATCTAAATCCATTAATTCATTAGCAGTTGCATAATAGGGATATTCTATTCATCTTCATTTATTCACAAGAATACTTCTGTAAAGAAGGGACTTCCTTTTGTCTACTTTTTACATTTCCTAGTGGTAAAGTTTGTATAGGAATAGATTTGCCTCTTAAAAACATAAACTGGATTGTGTCTCTATCTTGCTTAAAGACTTCCTGTGGCACCTCCATGCACAAAGAATAAAATCTATGACCTACACACCCACCACATAGTCTGACTCCTCCATCATCTTTTTCACCATGCTCCATCACATTCTCTACCTATTAATTAAAATTTAAACTAAATATAAAACTTGAAGTTTATTGAAATTTATTGGAAAAGTAAAGCCCTTTTCTGCCCCAAGATTTTGTCCTTGCTCAGAGAAGTGCCTAGTAGGCTTCTTCTTGACCTTCAAGCTGCAATGTTATCTCCTCAAGGCCTTCTCCGACAGCTTCACTTAAGGAGCCTGCTCTCCCTCATCACAGCTCCTATTTAATCCTTTCATAGCACCATCACAAGCTGTAACTATCTTCCTTGTTTGTTTATTGATCATTTCCCACCAAGCATGCTGGCTCTGGAAAGCAAGGATTTTTTGCCCACACACCACTGAATCCTAAGGTACAACACAACAACTGCACACTGAGTGCTTTTCTTTTTTTGAATGAATGCCACAAACTTGCTGACCCTACATATCCTCACCTATATAAATGGGATGCAGGGATTAGCTAGGTGATTGCAGGATTTCTTCCAGTTTTTAATGTTGTTCTCTGAGAACATTAGAGACCAAGACAAAGATCATCTAGTGCAATGCTGCCCGAATTCTTTATGTTGTGGTACCTGGAGCAAATGATGTTTGTGATGGGCAGGCCATTGAGAGAAAAGCTGATTTGGTGGTTGAACAGAGGACCACAGGAGTTGGCATAGGGAAAACATTTCTAGACTCAAGAGGGTGGGCTTACAGATTTAGGGCAGGAAACTCTTCTGAGTTTATACTTTGAGAGCTCCCTGACTTTTATGGCCCTCAAGGACTTAGAGGCCTAGGACTTCCTGCTTGTCTCTGCATTTTGAAATGCTCCTTCCCCCTGAAAAGTCACTTTCTCAGGAAATCCCACCAACTTAACATTATTTCAAAGCACTGTCTTTTTACAATGCAAATACTTCGGGCTCCGTTGAGAAGGTTATGGGTATTTTTCATCCTTTGTGTGAATTAGCTTAAGTAGATTGCTCTCTTCCTAGAGTCTGAGGTATCAATGGTTTGTTCAGTTTAAGAGAGTCAAGGTGGAAGGGGGCAACTTTGGAGCTTGGGTCCTTGTGTGAGCTGAAGGAGGACAAGCCTGACTCAGCACAGTGGACTCCTGTGGCAGACCAGGGTGGTTTGGATACCCTAGGAGTAAAGACAGAGGGCTTAGGTCAGCTCGTCCCAAAGATTCAGTCAATTTCCTTAATTCTGGAGGTCAGAATCTTTGCCCAAGATGTTTATTGCCAGTAGAGGATACAGAGAAACCCAGTATAGAATCCATGCTATATAGATATCACTGAGGTCAGCAGGCACACATAGAGAACCAGACTGGCACTGGTAGCAGAGGCAATGCCAGGGCACCTACAGCATGCGATTGGTGCACAGACCCATCCACTCATTCAAACAGCAACTCCTTTCCCAGGACTACTACTCACTGCCTCCTCTTCCCCCAGAGACCAGAAGAGTAAAAAAGAGATTAGCTTGTAGAGAAAATAAGGCCCAGGAAGGAGGGGGACCCAGGCCTCCGGATATTGCAGGTGAAAAGAGGTTTTCCTCCTTCTCCCAGACCTGCACCCTGATCTGGATAAATTCCCCTGCCTCTTCCTGCCCATACTTCTGAATAGGAGCTTACACTTTGCAGAAGGAGAATTTGGAGAAGCTCTTCTGGAGGGATCATGCTGAGGCAGTCACACTGTGAAGGGATTTGAGGCATGCACAGTTACATACTTGGTAAACTATGGTGAGTGCTAATTTTGAGACCTTTTTCTTATTATACTGGAATTGCACTTGGGTCTTCATTCCCCTGTAGTGTGCTCAGATGACATGCTGAGGAACTCCGTAGGATATGGACTCCATTGCATTCTTGTCTATAGTAATATCTTAGATTTCTTGACTTAGATTTCCCAGACTAAGAGGTTAAAAAAAAATCACAAGATATTTAAGTTATAGCAAAAACAAAACAACTCTTAATTTCATGGAATCTTAGGTTAGAAGACAACTGATTTGGACTCCCCCTTGTTGCATGAAATTCTACATGCCACTGGTTTTCGGTGTGTCCTATCAGCCTTTAACACCTATGCTTGAATAGTGTCAGGGGTGGGGATCACCAGAATTGTCTATTCTCCTTGCAGTGACAGACAATTTATGGTCTTCCTGGCCTTAAGTTAACATTTGATTATAAATTATCATCAGTCTTTATTACCGCCCCCCCGCCCAATCACACAGAGGACATATGATAACTTTCCAAATAAGTGCTATTAGTTATTGTGTATGAGGACTTCTTTTGACTCCTCTATAAGTTATCCAGCTGTCCCAACTGTTGCTGGTCTCCTAGAAGGAGCACTGGAAGCCTCCTTTTCTCCAAGCCCATGGCAAACCTAATCTCATGGGTTTTGTCCTTGGTCCTTTCCTTCCTTCCCTTTTCAGGAACTTTGTTCCATCTCCCTTCTCTCTCTGGGTCTCCAGGGTTTCCCTTAGCCACAGACTACAAATATGCCTATTCTACCCTCTACTCAACATTGCTCTACTCAACATTACCTACTCTAAGAAACTATCCCATCTCCTGATTTCCTGTCACCATCAAATTTATGAAAAGTGTAGTGCACAGTTATGCCCTCAGTTCTTCATTCCTTGTAGCATCTGGGTTCTGTCTCCTCAGCTTTGTAGAAATGTACCTCTGAAGGACAGTAATGTCTTTGAAACGGACTTTTATCAGTCTTCAGGCTTCTCCTCCTTGCCAAGCCCACTCTATAGCATATATAGCATATACCCCCTTCTGTCTTGACAACATCTCCTTTAGACTCCCAGACTCAGAGTTCTCCTGGTTATCTTCCCATTTCTGCAAGTGGCTTTCCCCACCACTTTTATTTTTTTGCCTCCATGGGAAAGAATTTCTTTAAGGTATTGTCCTCAGACCACTTCTCTTTTCTTTATCCTCTCCTCCTTGGTAATCTTTACCTCATTTCAGTTTCATTTATTATTCTTTGTTTAAAATATGTTTTTATTGATTTTTTTTGGAGCAAAAGGAAGGGAGAGGGACAGAGAGATAGAGACATCAGTGAGAGAAGAACATCATCAGCTGCCTCCTGCACATCCCCCACTGTGAATCCAATGGTTGACCTCTTAGTTCTTGGGTCTACGCTCAACTTCTGAGCCACACCAGCTGGGCTTATTTACTATTCTAATAGGGGTAACCCCAAGCTTCCACTAGATCTCGATCTCAACCCTGACTTATTTCTATAGCTCCATTTTAACCTTTCTGCTGAACATCTCAGAAAGGTTAAAATTGGTGGCAAGCAGGCTAAATAGCCATCTCAGATGGTGTTTAAAGAAAATTTGAATTTACTTAATGAAAAGGAGTTAGGGGGTGGAAATATCCAAAGGAAAGAGCTATACAGCACTAAGCCAAAGGGTACTGGGTCCACGATGGCAGCAAAAATGTACTTAGGACAGTGAAACAAGGAAGGGCATAGAAGAAGCAATAGGAAAGCCTAGGCTGGGCTGCTCTGGCTCACTGAGAAGTTAAGGGCCTTGGACACAGGGGTTAGCCTGGGAGGAGCTGCCACTGCCCATTGCTCCCCCTGATTGCAAGTCTCATGGGGTCCCTTAGAGGTTGGGGGATATGTGCCTGTGGGAGAAGGAGAGGAAGGGAATGGCAAAGGCATGCTCCTTGGAGGGAGAGTGCGCACTGTGTCCTTTGTCCTGAGTTATTTATGTCTCTCAGGTGGAAATCTTAGGGGAGTTTTCAGGGGAGGTACTTACTAGAATACTCATTTGCTCTCCAGGCGTGCTCTTTCAGGCTTGTGCTCTCCACTGATTGGTCAGTGCCAGGGCAGGGCGTCAGTGGTCAAAGTAGCTGGTCCTGAGGCAGCCATGTCTGATTTTGCTGTTTTTCTGGGCTTGGAGCTGAAATATAAGGGAGGCCTAGATGTTATCTTTAGAGAGGAATTTCAGGGCGTCTAAACAGCCTGACCAACAACATGGAAGATCAGGCGTCCAAACCGAATGACCAGCACTATGCGAGGAAAGAATAGGTTGCCCTGAGCGTGAGGTTCTTGTTTTCCCTTGCTGGTGAGTTTCTGACCTGGCCCAGTATCTAGATGCCACCTTCAACTTACGATATCCCAAACATAGTTTCCTTCTTAACCTATTTATTCTCTGGAATACCCATTTCCTCTCTGCTATTCTCCTCTTTCCTCCCCGCCCCTCCTCCAGACCCCCCGCTTTTTTAGGACATTGCCCAAAATCCTGTTCAAACAAGTTCTAGATCTACAAGTCATTTTTAGGTTCTTCTTTTTCCACACAATTTCTGTCTACTCTCTTTTTATAGCTTCTGCTCCCTCCTGTCCATTCCCATTGCCCCAACTTAAATCAGGCCCTTGTAGCCTCTTGCTAGTATGTTGGTGTATAGTCCACTTGGCATTCCATTTACCATATTTACTGCTGCCAGATGGTAGTGGAATTGCATCTTTTGTGGTGGTTGAGTATTAAAGTTATTGTTTAAGAAGAAAATTTCTTATTGTTAACATTACTCTTTAAAATGCCTTATATTGCCCATAAAGCAAAATCTACAGACATATTGCTTCTTAATAATTTAACATTACCAGTTTTCCTCCACTTTTGGAAGAGATCACTTCTCTTTTTGTTGACTATCAGATTAAGTCATCTGCTTGGTTTTAGTGGCCATCTAGAATGAAAATGTTTCTTAATACACCTTAACTACTTTCTTTTAAAGTGTTTTTTAAACTCAGTACTAGTCTATTTGAATTCATGTTAGTTACTCATGAGTGTGATATAGATTCTCTGGGATGTATAAAAGCACAGTTCTGATCCTGTTATTTCTGTGCTCAAAAACACATTTAGTGGCTCTCCATTGCTTATCAGACGCACCATTTCTTCAGCCTCACACTCAAAACTGTGCGTGATCTGGCTTCAACTCACTCATCTCATCCAGGTTCCATCCCAGAGAGGAATGTCTCCACACATGCTTTGCACATTCCAGTCTCCATCCACACTTTCCCTCACAGGGTCCCACTGGCGGATATACCTTGTTCTTACTCCCCATTTCTGCTGGGTTGAGCCATTCTTCAAAGATCATCTCACATGCTGCCTCTCCTGGGATTCCTTTACAGACTCTTCTCTAGCCCAGCTCAGCCAAAATCCTACTTCCTTTTCTGAACTGCAGTAGGTCTTTATTTGTACTGCATTTATAGCAAGTATCATTTTCTGTCTAGAATTTTCATTTTTATTTACTTTTTGTGTGTGTATATGTGTTAATCCTCAACTGGAGGATATTTTTTCCATTGATTTTATTTTTAAGAGAATGGAAGGGAGGGAGGAAGAGGGAAGAAGGGAGGGGGAGAGAGAGAGAGAGCGAGGGGACTGTGAAAGGTTGCAGGCCAAGCTGAGGGACCCCTCCCCCCAAGTGCATGAATATTGTGCAATCATTGATCAATTGCTTCCCACACTCACCCGACTGGGGCCAGAATTGAACCTGCAACCCTTCAGTGCAAGGACTGACACTCTAACCATTTACCACAACAGACAGGCCTTTACTTACCACATTTTTCCGTGTATAAGATGCTATTTTTTTCTAAAATCATCAGACTGAAAATTGAGGGGCGTCTTATACACAGAAGTCAGCTAAGGAGGGAGCCGCATGGGTACATAGCTGCCCATACCTTGTCAAACAGGCTTCCTCCAATCACGAGCCTTACTGTTACTGATGTCAGCTGATGCAGTGATTGGAGGTGGAGGTGGAGACTGTGCAGATGCAACAGGCACGGGAGCATTCTGAGCCCATAAAGATGTCAAAAAGTGTATAATCAGACAGTGGAGAAAACAGGAAGAACAACTCCTTAAGATGCCAAAAAAGAAGAAGACCTTAAGAGGAAAACCAGCAAAATGTTTAAAATACTGATCTCTTAATTTGGGGTTGGAAAAGTGGGGGGCATCTTATACATGGGGGTGTCTTATACACAGAAAAATACGGTAAGTTTTATGAGACTATAAGCACTATGGACAAGGTTAGTGCTTGGATCTTCTTTATATTTTTACTAGAGGCCTGGTGCACAAAATTCATGCACAGGTAGGATCCCTAGTCCTGGCCAGCGATCAGGGCCAATCGAGGCCTTCCAGCTGCTGGCCAGGGCCTTCATTCCACGCCGCCCCTTGTTGGTCAGTGCACATCATAGCGAGCTATAGAACTCCCAGTCAAACTCCCATAGGGACACTTTGCCTATTAGCCTTTTACATATGTAGATACTCTTTCACCATCTCCAACTTCAAGCACACACTCAGTTCTCAACAAGTTTGAATGAATAAATAAGTAAAATAATGCGGCTTCCCCCCCAACCTCCCATGCAAAAGAATTTCTCCCAATGTGCTGTAGTCTGGCAGTGCCCCAGAAGGTAGGACTCAGGGCTCCAAAGAAGCAGCAAACTCTTCTTCATCCCTTTAGTGTCTGAAGTCAGGCAATGAATGAACTCAACAGGAAGGCAGATGGGCAAGCAGATATATGCAAATGCAAAACTTTTTGCTCTTTCTTACAAAGCAAAGTAAACATTCTCTTTAGTGAAAGAAAGAAAAAAAGACCTTGCAAATGTACAATACAATGGCTTTTTCATAGAAGGCTTCAGGAAATGCCAAGGTCTGTCATTGGGGTTGGAGACAGTTTGTTCCCATTGTGTAGAAAGAGACCGTTAATCCCGAAGACCTGCTGTTTTAAAGGATCAGACACGTTCCAGTGCATCTCAAGTTCAGTGGGACTTTAACCTTTATGGAGAGAAAATCCCCTCCCCGCCTTGTTTTTAACTCCAGGCTGAAGGGAAGCTCTAACTCCGGGAGTTCACTGGATATAACAGCCCTTAAATCTTTCCCGATTCATACTCCAAGCCCCAGAAATACAAATCTAGCTCTGCTCAGATGCGCAGTAAGATTTTAAAGGACGGTCTGGGGGTTGAAGAGGATGGGGCTGTAATAATATATTTAAGGATGGTCTGGGCGTTGGGGACAAAAGGTTATTTGAGCCTGTCTTACATCTTTCAAGGGATGGGGCATCTTGATCTTTATTATGGACATGCAGAAAGTGTAATCCGCCCGCAGCGACAGAGGGAGTTTGACAGTGAATTTACACCCTCGGTGTTGACTTTAGACTGATCAGGGAAAATACCCGCCCTACACTCTTGTAAAATCTTAATGTACCGTGAGAAGCGCACAGCGTGGCCTGATGGACAGTGTTTAGATTTGTCCTGACGTTATTGAATCGTGGCAAGTGGCTTCCAGGAGGGAAGGTGTTGGTTTTTGTTTTTATTTTTTTCTGCACAATTACTCAGGTGTCTTATCCTGTTTCTCTCCATCCTCCTGGACTTGGGTCCTGGAATCACTTGGGTCCTAGAGAGCTCTTCCCTGCACGTCTCAGCTCGGCCTCCCGTGGGCTCCCCCCGCCCCCGCTTTTCTCTTTCTGGCCCCGCCTCCTCCGCGCGCGCCGTAGCCAGCAGCTAGACAGCTGTGTTCAATCAGAAACCACTTACAACTCCAGACGATTCAAACGGGAAACTTCGGCGTGAAGCGCAGCTCCGCTCGGGCTCTCTTTAGCTTTCTTTCCTTCCCAGGAGCCCGAGGAGCGGATCTTCCTCGCCCCGCCGCCCGGGTTTGTTCTGGAGCTCGACGAAGCCCTCTAGGGTGCAGGATCTCGCTGGGAGCTGCCTCCAGCCTGGTCATGGGGGTCGGCGAGACGCCGCAGGAGTGGTGAGCGGCGCCGAGGGTGGGGCTGCCCCGGGAC
>NW_006285040.1:5637018-5664733 GCF_000327345.1 Myotis davidii
CTGCTCCCCTTCGGAGTGCTGGCATCCTTCGTTAGGACTGCACCGCTGTCCTGGGTGAAAATGGCTGTCTAGACTAGAATCTGCCAGAAGGGACCGAGCAGTGGATAGCGAGCCTGTGAAGCCTAACTCACAGCTGCGAGACCTGGAGGAGGAGCTCGGCTCTGAAAAGTGCAGACATGAATTCTGGAGTTGCCTTGAAATACGGAAACGACTCCTCGGCCGACCTGAGCGAGGTAAGAAACAGCTGAGGTCGAGAGCTCTGGTTTCCTGGGCAGAGTGGCTTTTTGACCCCCCCCTTTCTTAATCCCCCCTCCCCCCACCAGCCCGGTACCGCACCCGCCTCGCACTCCCTGTCTGGAAGCAGCGCAATTAAAGATTAATAGATTTTCTGGATCTTGTTTTAACTTGTAGTGTTACTCAGGAAATGACCTGAACTGGCTTGATGTTTCAGTCTGAAACGAGTGGCTTAAAAAAGAAACAAGCTCTCACCACCCGCCAAGGCGTTTTTACTCTCCGCGGTCTGGGTCCCCTGTCCCTGCCCACCCGTTTCCCCCCGTTTATGTACAACACTGCTTTTCGTACTCACAAAATACCCGGGGATCCCAGCCGAGCTTAAGCCAGCGGTAACTAATTTGGTGAGGCCCGGGAACTCATTGGATTATTAAATCTGCCACTTGGCTCCCACGTGTGATGCGTTTGGATAAATTCGGGCAAGGTGGTCTCTCCGCGGCGGAGACGAATGACCGCGCTGGGGAGGGGCGTGGGGAGGAAGCACATCAAAGCCGCTTAGAACTTTATTTCCTGCCCGGGACTGGACTCCTTGAGTCTTTGAGGCAAGAGCATTTGCAATTCCTGGCTCTGACAGTAACATAGCCACTTGAGTGTTTGAGACCTTGCTTTGAAATTAAAGGCTACATCAAACGGCATGCAAATATGTGAACGGTAAGGATGCCCAAAGCCACCTTTATGATGACTTTAGGGATGCCTGGGGCACATCCCCCCTCCCCCCCCGCCCCCCTCAAGGGTTTGAATACCTGAAAAGTAGGGACGGGAAACCTACAGAACTGGGAGCTCAGAAGAAAGTCTGAGGCGGTGTCTACAGCAGGAGGCTGGATGGCTGTAGGATTTCCTCCTAGCACCATCCCTGAGCCATTTCTGGGAGCAAAAGTAGAATAAATAGTCTGTGCTTCTTCAGTATGGCTGGAGAAAGGAAGGGGGAAGGGGGGCGAGGCGGGGTGGAGACCGGTGTAAAAACAGCCGGAAGGCAGATAGAAGTGATGTCAGATTACTTACCGTGAAGGGAAAATGAAAGGCTGGAGTCCTCACTTGGGGAGAGGGCTGGTGATGGGGAAGGAAGGGGGTGTACAGGGGAAGCTCCATTAGGTCTGGGGCTGGTATCCAGCACCCCAGCCTGGTGCTCTAAGTGTCTTACTGCTGTGCTGTGCTGTGCCTGCTGGGGTTTGGAATAGCGTTTTGAGGTGTTGGTCCAATGAGTAGAGGCATTGCCTAACCCCTGTGCTTTCCCTTGTGATGAAGAAGACAGGAGATGCAAAGGGTAGGGCTTCATTTAAGACTGGGAGGCAGAGGGAAAGCCTGAAGACCTAAGTGACTTTTGCCAATTTCAAATGCAGGGGGAGGTTTCAGATCTAAGAAGAACCCAGGTCCTGCTCCATTACTGACACTATTTGAGGAGAAGCCTTTGTCTTATCTACTAAGGTCATTTAAAAACTAAAAAACTAAAGGCTTGAAGAGTCTTGGCTAGGCCTTTCACATTGTTTATTTCTACCTGGCAGCTTTTACTCTTTCACCTGAAAGGTGCTGTTCAAATTACCTCTGTTTCAAAATGAATTGTGGAGAGAGAGGAGGCCTGGGTTGACTTAAACAGTATTGGCAGGGTCAGGGTGGACATTAGATGTAAAACCCAGGTGAGAGGTAACACTCTCCATCCTGTGTCTCATGCGCCTCATTTTTCCACTCCTTAGAAAACCTGTGGCCAAATGCAAGCCGCGAGGGCGCTCTGTGACCTCTGCATTAGTTGGAGCAATATTTCAGCATTACAAGACATAGTTTTGTCCCTCAGTCAATAAACAAGTTTCTGTCCCAACCATATCCTTTACCAAATTTTCTTTCCTTTTTCTGTGTCTGCTAATTCATTGCTTGCCTTCTTTAGAGCCTTCTTTTTAAGCTCAGTGATTTAGTGCTCCTCCATCCCCCAATCCTAGTTTCCCTGCAGATTAAGTAGTTGCAACAAATTGTGAAGATAGTTTTGTGGGTTTCTTTTTTTTTTTTTTTTTTTTTAGCTTTTGTACATATTTTAAATTATCGTATGTGTAAAGAGAGTTTAAGAGGTAAAGGTGTGAGGTTCATACCTTATGGACCCTAAATCACATGGGCAATATCCCATGTTCTGTAATATCTATAGATCAGTAAGGATATGGACCCAGGAAGATTCTAATACAATTCATTTGTATTTCTCCCTTTACTCTTATTTCACAATCACTTCTCTTTGGTGTAAAGGAGAGTTTCTTCTTTTCACCGTAATTTTTCTTTTAAACACTGGTTTTGCTTTAACATCTTGGGGGGGGGGGCAAAGTCCCCATCCTTTTTTGATGGTTGGTTCCTCCTCATCTGGAAGCAGAGCTAATAAAATCCCTGAGGGGCCCCTTTAATGCCATATCTCTTATTGCCCAGGAGTCTCAACACTGCCTGGAGGTCACCATGGGGTCAGATTCAGCCTGATGTTCACCAGGCATTTCAGGGGCAGGAAAAACTCAAAGGGCTCAGCATTATTCTGGGTATTAGAAACAAGAGACCTCTCTCGTTGGCGTTGACTTGTGAGCTTATCCCTTCTGCAAGGGTCCTCCAGCCATAGGAGTCACTGACTTCAGAACGTCCTGAACAAGGGAAGTGACTTGAATCCATTTCTAGTTGTAATCTGCTGGACCTTCACGAGAGCAGCAAGCTTTGGTCAACAATTCAGGCGCTGACCTCTGCCTGTCCTGCTCCAGGAAAGCTTCCTTACCAGAGAGGCAGGAGAGATTGGGTGTGAGGGATACTGGAGGAGACTGAGGGGGCTGGGCGTTGGGCATGAGGTGTTTGCAAGTGTGAGAACTTTAAGATGCTGGAAAACAGGAAATTCATGAATGTGTTCCTGTTGTGTCTTTAGTTTGAACAATAGCTGTCTAAGATCCTATGAGGTGATTATAGGAGAGAGTAAAATACCCTCTACCTATGGTCAATTCAAAGCATTTTTATTTATCCATGACCACAAATGGCTTCATTAGCATTAACAAAGGTAATTCAAAAGGAAAATTTGAGAAGCATGAGTTGGCAATTCTTTTTTTTTTTCCTTAGCTATTAGCTGTCCCTATCAAAGACTCCAAGGATGTTTTTCTTTTTCTAATAGGAGGTTAAGGAAGGACTTTAATATCAGCCAAATCGAAAGTACTTAGAAAATTAAGTGGTTGGCTTTCAGTCTTCCTCCAAGATCAAGAAGCTGACTGGACACACTGCCAGCAGCATTAGATTAAATTCTCCCAAACCTTGTCAAGGAAGCCTCTTCAATCTTCCTCAACCCTGTGGGTTTTCAGTTGGCAGTTAATTCTGTTTAACTTGGTAAAACCTGTGGGACCAGTTTCACAGTCACATCTCTTGGTCCTTAGAGTAATTCAGACTTTGGGAAGAAGTCTTGTGCAGCATTATCAGAGTACGACTTGAATTTACTCATCTTTACAGAATACCTGTGCACCCAATCTGCTTGTCTAATAGGCAGCTACCTATTAATGTAGCAAAATAAAGAGTTATCTTTAAGAGTTTGTTCTTCTAAGTCAAGAAAGATTTTCAAGGTCTTCACAGATTTGGCTGAAAGGCAAGATCTCAACAGAAAAGCTCCTGTGATATTGCTGCATGAAATACGAATTTAATGTTGAAATGCTAATCATCGTTATTGTTTTGATATTTTGGATTTATTTTGTAAGCGTTCTTATATTGTTCTTAGTTATCTTGAAAATCACAATGAGCAAAACATTCTTTAAATTCCTGAGGGGGGAAAAAAGAGTTTGTTCTTTCCTGGCAATCATGAAAACCACTGGGAATGAAAAAAAAAATTATTTCCTAACGCAAAGAATACTTTGTTCGAAGCAGTTAACCTATATTTTGTCTTTTAAATATTAAACAATGAACAGGTAAAATTCTCCCATCACGATTTATTTTGAAACCTTAGTTGCCCTGGAAATTGTATTTCCCTAACTCTCTCCTCATCACATTATTCAAAGCCTCTTTCATAAGATTATTCCACTCCTGAATATAGGCTATAGCGGCAACTCCCTGCTTTCACCATTTACTTGTTGGGTAGCTACTGAAACCCCACATCTTCACTGATACTCTAATTAAGAAGTAGATTATATGGGAGAAAATTGCTCTCTAGATAGATTATCTCGTATATATATCTCTAAGTGGCCATCTCACAGATGTACTTACTCTTTTTAGTCAAGTTATACGGTATCAGAGCCAGAAGGGCCTATGAGATCACCTAGTATGCCCACTCCCCGTTATACCTCTTCACCTCTGTTTCTATAGAATCCCACTTCATTGTAGTGAGGTGTTTAATGTCTGTCTTAGCCACAGATGATAAGCACCAGAAGGGCAGTGTCAAGACCTGTCAGAGTCTGGCACATAGTAGGTGTTCTAGGAATGTTTGATGAATGAACACCTTGCCTCTTCTCTCTCTTCACCTTTTTTATAAATGTAGAATTTGAAAACTTGATTTAAGAGGCTCTTTGGCTGTGTAACAAACTGCTCTCAAATTTAGAGACTTCAAATGACAATCTTATTTGCTCCTGATTTTGCAATTTGGGCAGAGTTCAAGGGGAAAGACCTGTGACTGCAACTGGAAGATCCACTTCCAAACGGGCTTAATCACAGGGCTGGCAAATCAGTGCTGGCTGTAGACTGGAGATCACCTCAGTTCTCTTGGAAGTGGGCCTGCCCGTGTGGCTGCTTGGATTTCTTCTCCCTGTGGCGGCTGGGTTCCAAGAAGCAGGAGGTGGAAGCTGAAGGTTCTTTTAAAATGCAGGACTGAAACGGGCACCAGGTCACTTCTATGTGCTCGGCTGGTCAGAACAGCTGTGTGCTTAGCCCAGAGGCAAAGGGTGAACAAATAGATCTCACCGGTCCAAGGGGGAGGTGACAAAGACTTTGCAACCATTTTTAATCCACTCCAGAGGCCACAAACTGACAGAATCGTGTCTAAAACACTGGTCTCTTAAGTCCCGATGTTTGGCAGTAGCCTTTGTTGCTTTGTCTTTTAGCTATTAATTCAGTGGTCTGTAATAGCTAACACTTTCTGAGCATGTTCCAGGCATTGACATGCTTCATTGTCAAAAAAACCCTATGAGGCACATTCTGTTATGCCCATGTTACAGGTACAGAAGTTGAGGCATAAAGAGGTGAAAAACTTACCAAGATTATACAGACTATAAATGGCGGAGTTGGGAGTTGAGCCCAGGTCAGCCATTTGTACAGAGTTTCCTTTCATTCGTTCCTGCTCTGAGCTTTTGATCACATGTTTCTAGGAGAGAGTATTCTATTTAATAAGCCTGTTTGACTTGACTTGTATTGTAATCTCTATTCAATACTCAGAGAAATGTTTTTGATAACAATGAAATGGATATGATTAAAACGATATGGTCACTTTCAAGTGGCTGAGAAATTCTAGGCCAGTGGTTCTCAACCTTGGCTGCACATTAGAATCACCTGGAAATCTTTTTAAAATCCTGAATGAGGCCCAGAAATCAGGATTCTGAAAAGATTCCCAGGTGATTCTAATGTGCAGCCAAGGTTGAGAACCACTGCTCTAACCATTGCAGAGCCTTAAAGGCAGATTTGCAAGGGAGATAGGGGCACCGAGACCTCTGTCCCACAGTGTGTGCTTCCAGGGGCGTCGGAGGGATTAATGCTATGATATTTAAGGTGCAGAAGGAGAAGGTTTCCTTTGTCACAAGAATTAGGGTTCTCCCACCCCTGCAGTTAGGGCTCTAGGCTGCTACCGCAGTTGGCTCAGTCACTCTGGGTTGTAGAGTGCTGGGGTTGGTGAAGAAAGCCAGGGAACCCAGTGAAATTGGCAGCCAGCTGGGGTCAAAGGCAAGGCAGCAGCTGGAAGCCAGGTCCTGAGGAAGCATGGAGAACATGACAGTGAGACCCTGCGTCAAACCCAGCTGCGAGGGAAGTAGATCGAGTGTCTGGAACCAGGTGGTCAAAGGGACAAGAGAAAGGAGAAATGTGGTGTGAGAAGAGGTTAGGCAGAGACCAGCAGCTGATCTGGAACTGAGATGGCCACAGACCCCAAAGCAAAGAGAACACCTTGATGCTGAGGAAGTGCTTTGTCCAATCAGGAACTTTTAAAATTAATTGCAAGACTTTCATATTAAGAGCAGGTAGGACTGTGGCTAGCAGATTTGAGGTGCCAGAACTTTAAGTGGGGGCACCTGTCTAGAGCAGGGTATAGGATGGTAAGCTCAAGGGTGCTGTTTAATAGCTGCCTGACGCTGATTTATTGAATGCAAGTCACGTGGGTGGCTTCTTCCGAAGTCAGACTGCAACTGGAAGGTAAAACCTGCACTTAGGGCACAATTAAGAAGTTGTTGATGAGCAAGGATTGCAAGTTTAGTGTTTGATCACTGGAATCAAATTTCAGAAAACCAAGATTACATTTTAAGTAATCTCTAGATTCAGGAAAAGAGGTTTGTGTTTGTGAGGTTATAGAATCAGACAAGCCAAAAAAGACTCAGAAGATTGATAGATAATAGTTATAACGTGGATTTTTTTTAATATCAGCAAGGGGATGTCATGGCAGAGATAAATTATATGCAATTATTTTCTTGAACTCTCCCTCCCCCTAACAACACCCAGATTCCTAGCAGTGGTAACATGGATTCAGATAAAGAGTTCAACTTATTGAGTAAATATTACTGGGAGCACAGAGCTATCCTCTTTTTCTAGCAAATGTTCTTTTTTTCTTGCTGAACCAAAAGAGCCAAAATTAGTACATACATAGGCGAAAGAGGCCATCTCTGGGGAGGTTTGCATTATCGTAAGGAGTGACTGAGGTTTGTAAAGCAATTTATATAAAATTTTTCAAGATATTTCTTATACAGTGGGGCCTTAACTTACGAGTTTAATTCGTTCCGTGACGGAGCTCATAACACAAATTACTCGTATGTCAAATCAAAAAGTGAAGGAGTGAGACACATGATGCTGGGCTGATGTTGTGGCGTTCACTGTGACGTTCGCTGCGCCAACTAGCGGTGGGGTATCTGAAGCTGGCTCGTAGCCCGAATTTTAGCTCGCAGCCCGAATTTTAGCTCGCAACTCAAAGCAAAAAAATCAGCCAAGAGACAGTTCGTATCTCGAAAAACTCGTTAGTCGGGACACTCGTAAGTCAAGACCCCACTGTACTCCGCAAAAAGATTAAACCTTGAGAAACTTTGTGGGGGCTAGGGGAAGCAAAGAGATTAAACCTTGAAATTTGGGGCAAGAGGGGAAATCCAGAATTAGCAGCTGTTGCTGCTACTGCCATACCAAAAAACCAAAACACTATAGGTTTAGGTTTGTTAACTTTGTAACTGAGCAGCCAAAGCCTGTTGGGCTGGGAAAAGTGTGTGGCCAAAGCTACTTGATGCTTTGATTGGTAGATGTTTTGAAGCAGATGAGTTGAGTCCGGAGGTTTGATCAGTGCTTGGAATATATGATGGGGCATATGGGGCCAGAGGTGGAAATGCATCTTTAGCCTAAGCTTTAGTGTTTGGTTACCTGAGAGCAGAAAGTCTCTCGAAGCCTGTGTGTGTGCATGCATGCCAGTTAAGGGCTCCAGCTGGATTGTGAGAAATAATGAAGCGGTTATCAACGGAAGAATGCCAACATGGAGGAAGATTGCCTGGCAATTAGGAAAGCAGTGGAGTCCTCTGGTTGGCTTCATGGTAAGAGTGAGAGTAATTGCTTGCCCCTGTTTCCTATGGGTTGTATGGACTTGTCCATAGAATATGTGGCACATGTATGACTTCTTGCTCCTGCCTGGGCCCCTTCTCCTCCCAAGTTGGTTGTTCTTTCTTTTATCCCTGTTCAGTCCTGACTGTAATGATGGCCAGCCTCCCTGGGAGACCATGAGGTCTTTGAAGGCAGGGACAGAACAAAGCCCATCATGTTATTGCCAGCACCTTGTCAATGTGTGCATAGTAGGGCATTAAAAAACTTCAGAGTTACTTGTATGGACCAAAACCCAGTTTCCATGTCACAAACTGACTGATGATTGACCACTCTACATTTTTGTTAAAGTGCACATTGAGGGAATTTAGTTTGGTCATTATTACTGTAACTTACTCTCTGTTGCCAATTTGTTTATTCAACAAATATTGTGTGCCTTCTATATGCCAGGTGCTGTTCTTAGGTCTGAGGACACAGACACAAGCAAAACTGATGTAGTCCCTGTTCTGATGGATCTTACATTCTAGGAGGAGACAGATGAGATGTGAGTCCAGTGGTGATATATGCTTGAGAGAGAAAATCCCACAGGGACGGAAGGAGTGAGGGATGCTATTACAGTGGTCAGGGAAGACTGTGCGCAGGAATCTGTGATTTTAGATCTGAATGAAATGGGGGATAGAGCCACACAAAGACAGGGGGTGGTCATTTCAGGCGGAGGGAAGAACATGGCCAAGGTGCGAAGGTGGTGTGGCTGGGAGTATGGCGAACAAGGGAAACAGAAAGAGATGGTCTGAGGACACAGATCTGCTCCATCACCTGCAGCCTCATTAGCTGTGGGAAAGAATCAGGATTTCTCTGGAGTGTTTTGAACATAACCTGAATTTTTTAAATCTGTATACTTTTTTTTTTTTTATTGTGGGGCAGTGTAGGAAAGATGTCAAGAAAAGGAGGAATTAACCAAAAAAAAAAAAAAAAAAGTCCTGGAAGGCTTTGTCCCAAAAGCCTATTAAAGAAAGTATTTTCAGAAGAGGCAGCGTGATCAGTCATAAAATGCTTCCCCTTTTGCTCCACTCCCTTCAAGTCTATGCATATTCCCAAACTTTCAAATTGTGTCATTTCTCCTATCAGAAATAATTGTTATATTCCATAAAAATAAACTGTTATTATTTTTTGACATACTCAGCATATTTTGAGTATATTTCCCCCTTAAAGGGAATGGCTTAAAGAACTGAGTGGCATGGACATCAGCCAGGAATGATTTGAAAACTGCCTTTCCTTGATGGACGGTTCAGGGTGGATGGATGCTGATGATGGAAACTATAAGTGGGTCTGACTTAGGAAAATGGGTTTTACTTTCCACTGTCACTTGGACCAGTTGCCTTCAATTATTTAAATCACTGGCTTTGTTTTTTTAAATTAACTTTATTCAGTTGATTGATTTATAACAAATACCGTTTCAAGGATCCTGAAATGCTGACACTTCCTTTTTCCTGTCGAAAAGCTCCTTGAGAGTAAGATTATGGCCAGAAAGTTGCACCCCTGTTGGGGGTGCCATTAAGTTTATCTTTGATTTGCATGACTGATGAGGAAACTGAGGCCTGAATAAGGCTGGCTAGTGGCAGAGTGGGAAATGTAGAACTCATATTCTTTTTATCTCCCAGGAATATGTTTTTCTTCCTCACCTTCCTGTTTCTATGTCACAGGATTTGCTTTAAAATATGTGTTATCTAATGATCTGTTTTTATTTTAAAAGGAGGAACTCTAATTCTTCGGGAAATCTTGTCTACATATGGCACTACCACCAATCCCACTATTAAAACAATTAGACTAATTTGTTTTAGGTCGGTGATTTGGGGTGTATTGTAGTTGCTCTCAGTAGGTTTTTATGGGCCTCTCAGGTATTAAAGTCCAAAAGGGCAGTTGCTTTCTTTTGGGGGGTTAGTGAGATGGGCTTACTGTTTGGTGGGTTTGCCAGCTGCTATGTGTTGATGGTGCATGACTAGGTCAACTCTCTCATCCTTTTTTTTTTTAATTAAAAGTCTATGCTAAAATAATATAAAATGTACCATGTTACCATTTTTAAGTGTACAGGTCTGTGGTATTAAATACATTCACATTGTGGTGTATTCATTACCACCATCTACAACTCTTTTTCATCTTCCCATTGAAACTCCGAACTCACTGAAACTCTGTACCCATTAAACATTAACTTTCCATTCCCCTGCCCCCTCCCCTGACCCCGGCCACCATCATTTCTGCTTTCTGTCCCTAGGATTTTGACTAATCTTGGTACCTCATATATTTGTCCACTTATTACTGTTTATTCCCCGTAGTGTAATGTCTTTAGGGTTCTTCGATGTAGATATGTCAGAATGTCTTTTTAAGGCATCAGCTGATGGCCACTTGGGTTGCTTCCGCCTTTGTATATTGTGAATAATGCTGCTATGAGCTTGGGTTTACAAGTATCTGTTTGAGCCCCTGCTTTCACTTCTTTTGGGTCTATACTCAAAAGTGGAATTGCTAGAGCATATGGTCATTCTGTTTAGTTTTGGGGGGATTTACTTCTCTATAACAATCTACACTGTCTTCTATAGCAACTGCACCATTTTACATCATTCTCACCAGCAATTCACAAAGGTTCCAATTTCTCCTCATCCTTGCCAATATTTGTTTTTTAAATAATCATCTAAACAGGTGTGAGGTTTCTTTTTGCATTTCCCAAATGGTTACTGGTGTTGAGCATCTTTTTATGTGCTTGTAGGCCACATGTTCTGTGGAGAAAAGTCCATTCACATCCTTAGCCCATCTCTTAATTGGGTTGTCTGGGATTGTTTTGCTGTTGTAGTGTAGTACTGCCTTCATACTTTCTACATATCGTCAGTTCCCTACCCCTCTTTGCCTTTGTTTAAGTCTGATTTTCTCCATGGTTGGGGCTTTGCACGGCACTTACTCCTTGCTATTCCCAGATGGAGTGACAGCGAGTGTAAACTGAGGCATGAAAGTAAACGGCTTCTCCACGGAAAACAAATGGGCTCTGCTCAAGCCCAGGAGGCTCCTTAAATCACTTCCCGATGCATTGTGGGCCTGGTGCGCATTTCACAGGCTGACACCCAGCAGCTTTCCTTACCCACAGGCCAGCCGATCTCTAGCAATGTTAGGCAGGCACCACTGTTAAGAGTTACTTTCACGGCATTTGAAGAGTTACATTTCTTTACCGACATGCTGTGATTTCACAGTGTGTAAAGAGGAATTTTAGGAGAGTGCTTTAGCAAGAGGAGCCTGTGGAGAGGAGCCAGGAAGTCTGAGGCTGGCCTGTTAGATTAGATAACTGTTACTTTATTTCTTGGTGCTGTGAATCTAATCCCAGTTAAACCAAAATCTAATTTATTTTCATGCTTGATTGGGAGCACTTCTGATTAAGTGTTGGGATGAGAGTAAGCACCATATAAGACTACTGTGGGAATGCGATAGTCCAGGGGCTCCTGTGCCCGGGCTGACTGCTAATAGGGCAGCGATAGTTAGTAGGGGGGTGGCGGGGGAGGGAATAGTTGATTTGGACCCCAGGACAGGAGGAGTTTTTATTTCCAACTTAGAATGGTAGATTTAAACTCAAATTTGGGATGGCCCTTTTTCACGATGCCCTGATATGTGTAAAGTGCCTATGGTATGACGGATGGAGTGACTTCCAAGACTGTCTCAATTTGGGCTTCTGAGCTGCTTATGAAAACGCTGTATGGACACACATGTAATTGCTGCCAAAGCAAGTGTCTGATGCTGATAAAGCTGCCTTCAAACCCCTTCCTTCGCCACATGTGAAAGATGGGGCATCTTTCTTATTTGGCATTAAACTGTCCCCAACCAGAAATGATGACACACTGGGGTCAGGATAATATGTTAAATGACTAGGAAAGGTCTCAGCTTTTTTCGCCACCTTCTTTACTAACTTCACCACAGGGTCAGGTCACTTGATTCATCTCCTCAGATTCTGTCTATAAAACTATGTGTGGTCGAGTTGTGGGCTTCGCTATCCTAGCTCGATGGTTTGCGGAAAGTTGCTTTTCTGGGCTGCACATTCCCTATTAGAAAATGGTGAGAAGAGGAATATCCACCCTAGGCTAACATGGCAAAGACCAGCGACATACCTACATAATGCTTACAAAGTGCCTGGTGAATACGAGTTAGCTCTTACTGCTATGTTAACAACAATAACAATAATACTAATAATAATAGTTGCTATTTTGCTGTTGCAGTGCTTACCTGTACAGTGAATGTGCTAAATAGAAAAGAAGCCCTTCATAAACTGAACATTAGTAGCTGTCGTTGTGAGCACTGAAATAATTGAAAGGAAGTTCTTAAGTGGAGACAAATATGTCATGGAGACAGTGTCAGGAATCCTGGAAGACGCACTGTCTGCGGTGTTTTTCTCTCTGGACCTTAATGCTTGGGAAAAAAGTCTTCCAAATATTGATAAGTCTTCAAAGAGAACGTTGGGTATTTCCTTTTTTTTTCTGGATTTGCAGAGCCAGAATGTTAATGAGCTAACAATTGGCAATTCTAATTCTTTTAAGTTTTTATTAGTTTTGTTTATTATTTTTGTTAATTTTGTTCTAATTTTGTCCTGGCTGTGGTATCTTCAGGTCTTCTTGTGCCCAGAAACTGACCTTAGGATGACCATTCTGGTTGATCCATAACGTGAGAGAGGGGAGGCACAGCACGCGCCTCCCGCCCATGCCCAGAGTAGGGGTGCATTGCAGAGGAAAGACCATGCTCCCGTTGAGTAACTGCTGCTTTCACAGAGATAAGATTTTATCAGTGATGCACCACTTTGTGAATTCCCTTACCAGCTGTGGTCTGTTAACTGGAAGAAGGCTGCAGTAATGCCGTTGGGAGCTGTGCTTGGGAGTAGCAGTGATGGATGGAGATACGGCAGCTGGAGGCCAGAGCGGAACCTGGGTAAATGGGTTCCAGAGGACTTGGGATGTGCCCCATAGCAGTGAAGGCCATCTTGTTTCTGTTTACTGCTAACTTTGTGTTTGAGTGGTGGTGGTTTTTTGTTCATCCTCACCACTGAGGCCATTTTTCCCATTGATTCTTAGAGTGGGAGAGAGGGGGAGAGACAGAAAGAGAGGGAAGCATTGATGTGAGAGAGACACATCGATTGGTTGCCTCCTGCACGTGCCACAACTGGGGCCAGGGATCTAGCCTGCAACCAAGGAATGTGTCCTTGACTGGAATCAAACCCAAAATCCTTCAGTGTGTGGGCCAACGCTCTAACCTCTGAGCAAACCAGCTAGGGCGTGAGTTTGTGGGTTTTTTAAAATATATTTTTATTCAGAGAGGAAGGGAGAGGGAGAGATAGAAACATCAATGATGAGAGAGAATCATTGATCGACTCCCTCCTGCATGCCCCACACTGAGAATTGAGCCTGCCACCTGGGCATGTGCCCTGACCGGGAATTTAACCATGACCTCCTGGTTCATAGGTTGATGCTCAATTACTGAGCCATGCAGGCCAGGCTGAGTTGATTTTTTTAAAAGGTGAAAAGCCTCTGGTATTTTATTTTAACCAGTTAGGACAAGCCTCTGGTATTTTATTAAGGCTTTGTCTAATGTAGGGGTGGGTAACATCCAGCCCTCGGGCAGTATAGGGCCCAGAAATCATTTGGTCTGGCCCTGCCAAGGTATTAGGGTGAGTTAATTAAATGTCTGATCAGGTATATCAGGCTAATTTTTAAGTTGATAATTTCGTATCAACTTACTGCAAATGATGTTATAAATATCCAAATGGTCCTTGGCAGCAGAAAGGTTCCCTACCCCTCCTCTAATGGTAGGAAGGAGGAAGTGGTGGAATATTTCCTCTCGTGTTTTCAAGTTCTTAGTTTGATCTTTTGTTGAGGAGTGTATACCTGGAAGGAAACAGGAGTCATAGACCCGAGGCTATAACATCTCACTTTTTGGTTGTGAAGTTTTGGACCCCCTGAGCTTCAAGCTCCAGCTCATCTTTGTGGCTTAAACCACCATCCCTATGATGTTGCCTCACAGACCTCTATCTCCAACTCAGATCAATTTGAATATTCAACAGGTAAAAGGAGAAGCACAGGTCTTGTGTAAAATTTTCTTGTAGTTAGTATTCCTCCTCCTCCTCCCTCCTGCCCTCTTGGAAAAAAAGCCAAAACACTCTTCATTGCAGTCCTTCTTCCTGCATTGGTGTTCCTTTGTACAGTGACACCAGCTCACCATGGGTCCCACAACATGTCACCTTCTCCAGAAGGCCTTTCTCACCTCCAGTTAGTGAGTGCCGCATACCCACGTGGTCTGGCAACTCTACTCATTCCTCTGACTAACCCTCAGCATTCTATAATGTGGTCGGTTTATGTAGTTCTCTGTCTGGAAGCTTAGCTGGCGGGCGTGGTCAGTGGCCAGGAAAATGCTTTCTCTCAGAGCACATTCTTGAAATGTGGTTGACAGGAGACTTGTCAGTTAAGAATGATGAAAAGAAAATAAGACCAAGGCGGGGGCGGGAGGGGGGGGGGGGAAGGAAGCAAAGGACAACAGCTTTTGTACCAACTAGTGGGCAAATCCCAGATTCCCTCGCCCTGAAGTTGGATCCTGGCCCCACCTCCCCACCATCTCCTCCTGAAGGCAAACGGCCCAGGGGTTGGAGAGCTTTACACCCAGGCAGATCTCCTGGCAGCCGCCGAGCCTGGCTCTGGGTGTTCTCTCTTGGGAAGAGAAGCGATCCGATCCGAGTGGAGGCTGTATGGAAGCAGGCTCCCCTCTGGGAATGGTGGGAGTAGCTCCAGGAACTGGAGTTAGAGTGTGTTATTGTATTAGAAATGATCAATGTAAAGGATCGAAATGCTAATGTTCTGTTGAAATATTTCAAGGGAAGCAATTTGATACAAAATCACTTCTGTTTTGTCTTGTAAGTATCCCTTCCCTTTATGCATATCAAAGCCTAAGTCTATACTTTTAAAACAGGTTGCCTTCAGTACAACAAAACTGGTTGTTTAATGATGCCCAATAATAGTTCTAATATTCAAAAGCATCCTTTTAGAAATTACTGTTGTCCATTGACACTGATTAATCTACAGTAAAATTGTTAGAACTTATGATAATGTCTCTGGCCTTATCCAGGGTGCTTTCCAAGTTAGAACTAATGACTATGTGGAGTTAAGGATAAGGGTGTGGAGAATAATTTTATATATAATGTGCCCTACATGTGAAAAGACAGCCTTTCTCACAAAGGTAGGGAAGTCCCTGCAGTGAAGCGTTAATAATTATTTGTAAGGGACAGAAATATGCTAATAGCTTTTCTCAGTGAATGATTCTTAATTTGTTGGGAATGATAAAGATTGTAATTCATTTCACTAATATAGGTTTTTACAAATATCAGTGTTCGTGGGTTACTGTATGGAGCTAATAAGGGGTTCCAATAAGGCCCGAGGTTACTGGGTGGATTTCATGCAAAATATGACTGCAGTATTCCTCAGTGGTAGAATTTAATTTTCCACAAAGCAGTGATGCTTCGTGTGTCGCTAAGTGCCCTGAACAAGTGGCACTTACCTGGGCAGGATGGGAAGATTGGCACACATTATGCCATGAAATGATGAGGCTGATGTGCGCTGTCCTATAAATACTACTTAGCACAGCAGCTGGTGTTGAGAAGTTAGTGTGATCAGTTGTGTGCAGAGTTCTGAGGTTTATGACTTAGATAAGAAATTAACCTTTTCATTGCTCTTCTGACTACCAAGGAGCCCAGGTGAAGGTTGGTCGGCTTTGTCCTTTACATTCTTGCCTTGAATTCACCAAGTAAATTGAAGAAAAATTTTAAATTTTTCTCTGACATATTAATACCCTAACATATTAATAATAAATAAAAGAGGACAGCTTAAGAGAAAAGACATTGGACTGTAAATTTCTGGACAGCATAAACCAGACTATAGAGTGGTAACAACGAAAGCAGTTAACAGTACTAGGGAGTAAGCAGTCAAAAGTGTAAGTACTTTGCATAAATTTTTTATGTCATTTCTCTGCTTAACACCCTTCATGTCAGGGTACCCAAACCCTTAGTCCCTGTTGACCTCACCAGCTACACCTCTGCTCACTTCTCACCCCACATTCTGGTCTCCAGCCGGCTCAACTACTTCAAGATGCCTCTTTGTCTCTTGACCTCAGAACTTCACATTTGCTGTTCCTCTGCTGGTACATTATCCATATCATTAACTGTTGTTATTCTACTCCTGCGCATCTCATAGGACTTAGTTGAAGTGCCAGTTCCCCCTGAAAACGTTTCCTGACATCACTCTGGTCTGGACTCCATCCTTTCCCCTGTGCTCCAATGGCATCATCATTGCTGCATTATAGCACTTAGTGCACTGTACAGGCCTGCAGACTTGGTATGTTCTCCCAGAGTGGCTGCTAGTCCCCACTGATCACTCAACATCCCCTTGTGAGTGAATGACCTTAATTTAAATCTTGCAGTAGTTCCACGGGACGAGCTGGTCCTATCTTTAGAGGCATTGGGCAGTGAGGAAAAGGAAGCGCAGGCACGTTAAGGGTTTTGCCCAAGGTCACACATTTAGTAGTTGACAGGACCACATCTAAACTGGGGTCTGAATCCAGAAGTCCCTACTACTTGCATGGTACCCACAGCCTTGTGGGATCATCTAGTCATGGTCTCTAGTACTGGCATGTTAGGAACTGGGGTTGGTGGTAGGTTGTAGGGAAGGAGAGGCATGGAGGTTAATGTCCAGGTTTCTGAGAGGATTGTGCTAGTAAGACAAGATTAGGTTTCATGTAAAATCTAGTTTTAGGGGGATGATAAGTCTGGATTTGGACATGCTGACTTAGAGATGCCTGTCAGTCAACTCAGTGGAAATGTGTGGTTGGTAATGGAATAATGAGGCACAGAAAAAGGTCAGGATTTGGAAATGCCTGGTCATCATGCCTGTTCACTCACAGTGCAGATTAGTTGATGGCCGATATGTTCTCTTCCAGCCTCTCCCCAGTAGATGCCTCTACCTCATGTGCCACATAAATAAAGAGCAGAGTGAAGCAACCAAACAGCACTGTGTGTACTCAAGTGCAGGTCCTAGTCTCCGCCTTCAGCATTTTATGTGTATATTATATACATACAAGTTTATGGCTCAGAATCTGCCATTTAACTGACACAGGTTGTGCTTTTTAAGTCATGGTTCTCTAATTTTTAAAGAAAAATCTGACTCATTCATCTTATCACACAACCATTTCTACCTTTGATTCCTCCTTAAAGAAATGACAGGGAAAGGAGTAAGGCGTATGGGTGTAATCATAAAAGTAATGCACATACATACAGAATTTGGAAAATAAATGAGTAAACCTCCAAAAATCTTGCAACTTCTGTCAGCAAATATTTCAATATGTTCTTTTAGTTTTTAATATTTCTTTAAAGATTTTATACTTGGGTTTTATAATATTATAGCTTACTTTTCCTCAAGTTTTCCTTGATATATTTTATTTTTAAAAACAAATTTTAATAACTCTGATAGTTCATACTATATACCATAAAATATAATTAACTATTGGATAACTATTTAGGTTTCCAATCTTTGTTCATAAAAGTAATGCACCTGTATAACTTGTGTTATCTTATGTCTTGGCCGATGAGGGGGGGGGAAGAGAATGTGTGTAAATACAGAAACGAAGCAGTATATTGTGCAGTTGGTGTCTGATGTTAAGAAAAAACAAGGTACCTGGAGCCCCTGGGGTGGTCTTTGTAAAATAACCCAAAGACTAAAAAGGTCAGTTTAAAAAGTCAAATGCACAGACTGTAATGAACTGGGACCATCTGTTGTTCCATCGCGGCCTGCTCGCTTAGTCTTCTGCCCTTGGCTTATTTCAGAATGCCTTTAAAACGGTGAAGGCATGATGCCTAGGTGTCAGACGGCACCAGGGAAGGAGGCAGAGAGACCAGGAAGGCGGGGCATTAGTTTCCACAACCAGTTGGACTGCTGCATGATTTTATACAGGTTATATTTGGGGCCAACATAACTGTGGCCACTGGTCCATAGGGGTATGGGCGGGGGAAGGTGAGTTAGTTGCCCTTTTTTTTTTGTAAACCACTAAATGAAACCAATGTTAAATGATGTTTTATGAAGGATGTTTCACTTGAACAGCTAATAATGTATTACTCCTTTGTTATATATTCATCGATTCTTACCTGTCTCTGCATGATCTAATGTTTGTCTATTGTCACACAGTCTTCTGTGAACAAATCTAATTGTGGGAGGCTTAAAACTTTGGCCCAGTGAGTCCTTTTTAATCATAGGGGCTGCTGAATTTTATTTTCTGGCTAAAGAGTATCACCATTATGAATTGCTGGTATTTCTCTGTTTTAATGGTGACTTCCTATAAATAACAACAAAATTATTACTTGGAAATCCCTAAATTGAACTATGTTGCTAAGTACAAGTCTACAGTTAAAGGCCCTATTTAAAGTTTTTTATTTAAAGTGGATAAGACCAAAATGCTATTCTAGAGCAACATTTAACCTACCGGCTTGGCAAACTATGCTGTGTAATCAATTTAGCTCCTGGAACCAGAGTAACTATTTTAGCAGAATGGAGGAGGGCCACTTGTAGCTTCAGGGTATTTGGATTTTTTTGTTTTGTTTCTTTGAAGGAGCTCATTAATCCTGGATGACCTACCAGCTGAAGGCTTTGGTTGCTAGGATGGTCTTAGGTCTTTGCTGCTTTTAGGAAGTGAAGGGAAGGCTGCAGGCCATGTGAGTGAAGCCATCTGCAAGCTGGCCTTTCTTCTGCATCCCCTCCCCTCATTCTCTGGCACACTGACAGTCAAGCTGGGAAGATAGGCCAGTTGAGGAGGAGGTGTCAGAGCCTGGTTTCCTACCCAGAAATGTCATTGAATGCAAATATATTTTCTCAAGCATAAGGTATAACATTCATTCAGAAATGAGTATTTATGAAAACAGAAAATGTTGATTTGGGGAACGTGGGTGATGAAAGCCTTTATACTTGGAGATTCCAATAGCCCAGTATTAGGCCCATCAAAGGATTGTAGTAGAAATTTGACTGACTGAATGATTACAAATAGCTTTCAGGGTGCTAACCTGGTCTCCGTGTCATCAGTTTTCAAAATATCTTTCATTGAAATGAAATGATCCCAGCTTCGTAAAATGCTTCTCTACTGGTTTGCCCCTTTCCCAGGAGGAGGTTGGTCCGCTAAGAATTACACCATTCTTAGCAAAGTAGAAGGAATTGACCAGTTTCCAATGCCCGGAATCTGATTTATGCTCTGCTCTAATTACTACTACACACTGTGACAAGCATTGAGACTATCATAGGAAGTACATTGTTTGATAGCATGACTGAAGTAAGTCCCTGTGGCCTTCAGTGACCTTCTGGAAGTCTCTTACCCTGCTTCAAATCGCTGGTGGGTGTACAATGTTCAGCAATTTGTAATGTGCTGGAGAACCTAGTATTTCGCTGTGCAGAGGTGAAGCCCTCCCGTCCTCTGCATGTCACAGTGACAGAGGACAGCCCGTAGTTAGGAATGGAGTTTGCCATAACATGATCGTCAGGACTGGGAAGGAAACAGGGAACAGACCATATTTCCTGGAGGAAGGGCTTATTAACCTATGCACCCTTGATATTACTCATTGTTTCTTTCATCATCCAGTTTATTATTATGGATGATCTTTATTACCATGGACATTTGCATAGTATTATTTGCATTTCTTTTCTTAATCCAATTTAGTCATGAAAATGCCCGCCCTTGGGCCTGCTGACTCTGCTTGGCTCCACCATATGCCTACCCTCACCCGTCTTTTCTAAAAATCCTTTTGCATTTAGTCTCTGCATGCACATGTTAAATGCTTTAAAACGTGGCCTCCTCCTGTTTCTCATGCTTAAGTTTTTCCTTCCCTACAAGTTTGTAAGCACCATCCCTGGCTGGGAGTGTCCAGTATCTCATGTACTCCTCAGTAATACTTACTACAGCATGGGAAAATCAAAGGAGATCCAATTGAGAAAGACTATGTGTATTGAAGGCATGACTCAGAATAGAGCACAGAATCCCTGACTCTCAGCTTTATATAAACATCCTAAGATCTCACTGCTATCTACAGGGCTTTCCCTGCAGGCGGCTTTCAGAAAACCCTGAGCAAGTCAGAAACCTCTGATCCCCTCATTTAACGTGCTGAAGCTGACAATGGAACTTCGCCAGAAGGGGAAGAGGACACACATCCATGGCATTACTACTGTTCGCCAGGAGCTATGCATTGATTCAGTAATTGGCAATGAGTCAGTTTCTTGCTTTGGAGGAAATGCTGCTTTCCTTTTTCCACTCCAAAAATTTGTTCAGTGTCACTCTCAGCCCCTCAGGTACTGTCCCCATAAACGTGTCGGTTAAGAGAAAGAGGTTCTTCTTTTCCTTTCTATTGTCATGGGACTAATAGTCCTCTCTCTTACTTCACTATTGTTTTCACATTGGTGACATAGTTATAGTCACTTCTCTAAACTATTCCTTGCCTCATTCTACAGTCCCTGTTGCTGGCAGCCCCAAGAATCAGCAGCCACCTTATCAGCATTATTACATTTTTCTCATTCTGGCCTGCCTACACACTTGATAGTCAGTGGTTTTATTAGCTGGAGATTGAAAATTCAAATAAATACAGGACAACAAAGTAAAAGGAGCCTACTCAGATATGATAGGAGAGTAATGTCCCTTAATCCATTCACTGAAGTGTTCTCTGCAATCCATGCATTATCGTATTCATTTTTAAAGAATAATTACTGTATTTTGATGAAAGAGTAGGCTCACAAATTCCAAGAAGCTAATTATATTTTGTTACTGGTGTTGCTAGAATTCTAATAAGCTTATTCCTATTTCTGGGTTAGCTGTTGGAAAGGGGAACATAATCTAATGTGGACAAGTATATCCTGGTAATTAGAAATTACTGAGAAAGACATAATGATATTTTATCATTAAAAGAGTTTTCTAACACTTGGTTATGCTAAAATGAGTATGGTAGAGCTTGATTTTAAATTGAAGAAAGAAATTAAATTGCTTCTCTATTTTCAATGTAGGTCTGTCAGGGAAAAGTAAGAATTAAGGGAGTGCCAATCAACCTGATTATACTTGTAGGCTCTTCGGAGGTTAAAAAGAAAGAAAATCCATGGTATTTACAGAGATGATGGCTGATATTTAAAAATCACTAGCAGAACAAATGGAGTTATACCACTAGTCTTACAGTATTAAAGAGATGGTAGTGCTGGCTCCTATTGGAGTGCTTACTGTTGTGCCTGGCATGATGTGGAACTTGAGACAGAGGTGAAATAGCTTGCCCAAGGTCACAGAATAAGTGGCAGTTTCCCTTGGTGAAACTGGGGAAAAAATCAAGAAAAAGATAAAATAGAACCAAGCTAAAGCTATTCAAGCTCCAGTTTTTAATGCAGAGCATTGAGTTTAAAGTAACGATATTTGTTAAGTTGATCAGTCATTTTTGATTATGCAGATATTCTACCCATTTGAATTTCTGTTAAGGTAACCGTCTCGGTTTACCCAGAAATTTCAGTGTAAAAATTCTGATAGTCCTGAGCAAACTGGGATGGTTGGTCCCCTTTATCTCTGTGTAGATAGCAAGTTCTGTTTCTAATTTCACAGTAGGAATTAAAGCAAGGCTGACTGATCATGAGAAACATTTTTCTTTCTTTTCTTTATCAGTTCAGTCTCCTTTCTGTGGGTTTTGTCTGACTTAAGATTTGAGCCTGGAGACCATTGCTGTGTATACAGTGTTTATTAGCATTTACTAATAATTTGTGCATCTGATGTTCTGGGTAGCTAGTAGAAAAGATAATAACTGTGACATTTTTAGTGATGGGGAAACTGAGTCAAGGAAAAGCAAAGCATTTCTTACAGCCATAGGAATCCACAGTAGCCCAGTCAACAGCATTACAACCTTGTGAGTCTGTGCTTGGAAACATAAACAAAGGCGTCTTAGATAAAAATATTTCCTTCCGTTATCTTAAACATACTTAACCATGTAAGGGTCTAATTTTAAGTAGTACTGCTACACTCAATGACTTGATCAAATTGCTTAGTGAAGCTAGACTAACTGGTAAAAAATTTAATGAAGCAGTTATTTTTATCCTTGTTTAAACTGTTCATTTTCCTCAAGGAGAGATAAAATTAAAATCATATATGCCAACGTTGTATATTTTTGCAGGGAAATTTATGAAGTAAAGTGAAATAGTTATCGTTATGTCAAAGGTTTTACTTAACATTTATATTGATAGAATTTAGGCCCCTTAATTTTTTTTTTTTAATTCTTACCTGAGGACATGCTTAGAAGAAGGGAGAGAAAGAGATCAGCTGCCTCCCTGACTAGGGCTTAAACTCACAGCCCAGGTATGTGCCTTGACTAGGAATTGAACTGACAACCTTTCCGTGCATGGGACCACGACACTCAACCAGGGCCCCTTAATTTAAAGAGCAAAGACAAATTGGGCTACTGGGAAGATAACATGCATGAAACTGAGGGAGGTAGCTTAAGTCCCATGGGATTTGGTTTGGGGATTTCCCTTTCTCCATTTTCAAAGCAGAGGCTTTGTTACCATATTCTCTGCTTCATCCTTCAAGCCGAAAAGTTACAATGGGCCTTGCATTAGAAAACATGAAGCATGGCTACCGTATCCCATTATGTGGATACAAGTAGTCAGAGAGAGTGGGGAAAGTGCAAAGAATTGGACAGGATGATGTCTTGGGAATAGAAATTCTAGGTTCCATTGGGGACTAGACTGAGGACTTTATTTTCTCTTACTTCCTTTTATATCATTCTTTTTCATAATAATCTAAATGAATGTGATGTTTCCCATGGTAAAATGGGAAATTTTATCAGTGAAAGGCCAAGTCCTCAAATCACACATGCATAAGCTTTCTCCCCCCGTTCCGTTGCAATTAGCTTAAGTGAATGCCTTCCATGTTCAGACATCTGGACACCCGTAACCTAAAGGTAAACAGCCTGTTATCTATTACTGACTCTTAGAATGATTGCGTTTGTTACTACTTACATTTATTTAAGGAAGGATAAATTGAAATTGCTAAAGAAGGAATCCATTTTTATTTTATGTTGACTAAGTCGTAAGCATAGTTTTCTAGTGCAAAAGTGATGAAAGCAATCTGGATCTGGCTCCTTCAAGGTACCCTTTCCTGAAATAGTTTATGAATGAAAGCAAATTTTGTTTAAACAGGCCTGATCTTCCTATTTCTTCCCTGAAGTGTGTTCTTATGCTCTCTTCCTTCTACAGTGAAGCTTCTCATATCTCACAGTTTCAAAAGTGGAATTGTACTTCAGGCAAAATAGGTGGGTATGCTGGATTGAGCTCTGTGTAGTCCATTGCCTTATCCCTGAATTAAATCTTTCAGTGGGGAAAGAAAAATAAAAGCAGTCTTATCAGTGGGGTGTTCTTGCTACCATTCTAGTAATCATCTTTATTGCCATTCACTTCTGCTGATTGCTGCTCTGACATTTCCATGAAAATTACCAAGGGCAGCAAACTAGATAAATTAGGCCCTTGCTGACCAAATGAAAAACCATTGACATTTTGGCAGTGCTAAACTCATTAGCGGTATTAGCCAGGAGTCCTGCTTTTAGCAAAGCTCCATCCTGGGCATGTGACTGTAGGTTGAGGAAGATAAAGACCTTACAGCTCCTAATTAGCAAGTGTAATAAATGGCAAACAGTTTGTGGGAGTCCCTGAATAACATTAATCAGACTTAGAAAGCTACCACAATTTAATAATTAGTTTCAATGTCGATGTGCAAAAAACACACATTGTTCCAAAGATACGAAGAAGTGCTTTTTTGATGTGTTATCACTGCAGTAGTTACATGCAAGGCATTGGAGTCTCACCACATAAGCATTCTTGACGCTTCAGGTTTTCTTTGAAAAAGCTAATAGCAAAGAGTTCTTTTGTCTTCTGGTTCCTTGAAGCAGAGTTTCGTGGAGTCAAAGGGCTGGGTCCCCACCTAGAGAGCCCTGACTCCAGGAAAGGAACTAGCCTGCTGGGGTTCCCCGGGTTTTGTAAGCAGAGAGTGATGTGCGTTGTCTCCCTCCAGCCTGCAGAGCTGGTCTCACTTTTGTTTCTGCATCCTTGTCTTCTCTGTCAAGTGCTCACCCACCCTCTTGTCCTGCTGTTTCCTGCTCCCCTCACAGTTTCTCATTTTTGCTGCCGTCCTCCTTATGTCCTTTTAGTATCCTTTTGCTCCTTCCCTGCCTTCTCATCTTTGGGGGGAAAAAGTCTGACCATTACAGAAAAGAACAGTCAATGTTCATTTTCCTGTACTTGTGGTCTGTACTAACCAGTCAGGATACCATTGAGTATAATCGGCTTCTCCAAGGTGGTCTGTCTCAGCTGTTTTTCTCCCCTGCAACCCAGTATTTGGAACCATTCTAGAAACCAGTGAAGACTAGTTCTGATAATCAAAGATTAATGGATGATTTTTCAAAAAACTCAATTTCCCAAACTAAAAAGTTTTTCTTTTGCCAACAGCTTCTGGAGTGTTATATTAGATGGTAAATGGGTGAACTGTTATTTCTAGGAGCTCATGGTTCTATAATAGTCAATAAATTTAGGGGCACTTTGCATGATAACAGGATTCTGGGCCTGGTACAGGGAGAGGAGGACTTGGGAGATTTGACGCCCTCCACCTTCCTGAGCTGCCTTTGACCCTCAGTGGGAGACAGATGCAAAACTGCCTTCTCTCAATATTGAAGTATCAAGTGAGTCATGCAGACACTTGATGCCTGATGTTTAGAAAAACAACATTATGTGCGCGATGGTCAAGGGAAGCTGATGAAGGTGGTCCATCCTGAAGGATGAAGGAAGGAATTTCTAGTGATGGGGTGTGTGTGTGTGTGAAAGAGAGAGAGAGAGAGAGAGAGAAAGAGAGAGAGAGAGAGAGAGAGACACGCCTAGGGATACATGGGAGCACTGAACCTGTTCTGCTGAAATGGTCTAATAATGCAATCATTGCTAAGTTCTCAATAATGCAATCATTGCTAAGTTCTCTTAATTAGCTAGCTGTTGGAAAAGTCATGTCTGTGCAGGCTTCCCTGACCTGGTTTATTATTGGCTCCAGCCCACTTGCTAACTGGTCAGTACCTTGGGCCCTTATTTAAAAAACAAAATGGAACAAAACAATAAAGTACCCTGAGCTTGAACTGTAACGGGGATCCTGAGCCAAGATTCCACTACCTGATGTGCTGGCTTGAGCTTGACGCCTGATCACGTTGAGCCTTGGGTTTTCTTTGTCTGTACATGATAGTTAACACCCTTGCTGGGATGTGGAAGGTCACCTCCAATGCAACAAGGTGTACAGAAAGTCTCTGTGAGAGTTAAAGCTCCTTTAAGGAAGTGGTGCTGTCCCTTCTGCTGCCCATCCCTCTCCCTAAGAAATAAAAATAATAAAGCCAGATGTAAGATAGCGGGAATTTCCCAGGGACTGATGTTGCTGCATTTATAAGAAGCCCTCCTTATGTTGTGTAACACATTTGCAAATGGTCTCATTACTTGTTGCTGAGTACTCAAGCCCTACTTTAAAAGAGTGAACATTTTGGCCTGAATTTTTTTCCTGTATAGTTTTTTTTGGGGGGTGGTGTCTGTGTGTCTGTGTCTGTGTCTAGAAGGGGGAGTGGAAAGGGGAACCAAGAGAAAAGAAAGGTAGATGGAAGGTGGCGGTGGTAGTCATCTGAGCTGGCACCCAAAAGTAGAGGTAATTTTAGGTTTCCAGGAGAAGTGAAATAAAGGAAAACATTTTAAAAATTTAAAAAACAAACCAACCAACAAAAACCCACAAAATTTTCTGGAGTTTCCCTGGGACCTAGGTCTTAATAAAAGTTAAAATCAAATGCCTGACCATCCCATACTGTGAGAGTTTTACTAGACTTGTCTTTGGAAGGAGACTTACTGAATCTTTTCCTAAATATATATGGCTTGATCTCCCCACCCTGCCCTCCCTTATGCTGCTACATTGGGCCTGTACACTTGGCCCATCTGCTGGGCATTTGGAAATGGAGTATTTCCCACTCCTAGCCCAAGTATTTCTGAAACGGGAGATGTAAACTCTGGCCCTCTATGAACTGGAAAGGGGGTTGGTCTTTAAAGAAGGGCAAAATCAAGAGGCCTGCCCATGTTCATTCTGGATGACGTCCACAAGCTCCTGGAGACCCCTGTGTACTTACAACAGATGAAAAGGGAGTTGGTTCACTTTTTTGCATAAACTACCCCAGGTGGTTTAGGGAACTTGTAACTAAAGGAGACCTAAGTAATATAGTGGTTAAAAGCAGCCTGCGACTTTTACAGCTGCTCTGAGGATGTATGATGAGAGAAAGTAGGGGATGTAAGCAGTGGGCTGAGTTACTGAAAACGTGGCCCCATAGAGAGAGCTTGTCCTTCCCAGACTGCAGGCACTGAAAGGGGGGCACTTCCTGTGACATCATAGCCGTGCTCTGTACTAGAAGGAGAAGCATTTGCTAAAGGGACCAGGTTGGGATCAAACAACCTCCATGCTGTTTTTCAATGAAGTGTCTATCTCCAGGATTAATTTTCTAAAGATCTCAGAAGGCTAGAGGCATGCGTGTAGGATTGGGGCCCAGAGCAGGGGTAGGCACACATTTTCTGTGAGGGCCAGATAGTAAACACGCTAACTTTGTGGATCATATGGTCTCTGTTGCAACTACTCTGTCCTCAGAGGTTAAACTCAGTCATAGACACCATGGAAACAAATGGGCGTTGTTATGTTCCAGTACTTTATATGAATTTTAAATTTCAGTGTCAGAAACTAATTTTTGCATATCATAAGATAATCTTCTCTTGATTTTTTTTCAACCTTTAAAAGTGTGAAAGTTCTTAGCTTATAGGCCATCCACAGTTGCATAGTGAGGTGGGTTTTGACCCCGGGGGGTGGGTAGTGTGCAGACCCCCTAGAGCAGCGGTTCTCAACCTGTGGGTCACAACCCCTTTGGGGGTCGAACGACCCTTTCACAGGGGTCGCCTAAGACCATCGGAAAACACATATATAATTACATATTGTTTTTGTGATTAATCACTATGCTTTAATTATGTTCAATTTGTAACAATGAAATTGGAGGTCACCACAACATGAGGAACTGCATTAAAGGGTCGCAGCAATAGGAAGGTTGAGAACCACTGCTCTAGGACAGGGGTCGGCAAACAGCGGCTCGGGGGCCACATGCGGCTCTTTGGCGCCTTCAGTGTGGCTCTTCCACAAAATACCGGCTCTTCTGCAAAATACCGACTTCTGCACATGGGCCACGAAGTTTCAATCACACTGTACATGCACGCCCACATGTGGTATTTTGTGGAAGAGCCACACTCAAGGGGCCAAAGAGCCGCATGTTGCTCGCGAGCCACAGTTTGCTGACCACGGGTCTAGTACCTTTAAAGAGGAAGTGTAAACTGAATTAGCAGACATCAATACCATGCAATCTTATTTCCCCAAATGCTGGTGGTTTGAGCTACAGGACTGTTGAGTAAGATACCAAACTTGCAGATGGAGACTCTTTAAATTCCTGAGCACCTCTCAGGAGCGGCCATGTCAGACTGACCACAGAAGCAGATATGAGCCTCTGTTAAGCCAGACCATGAGAGAGATTTGCAAATCTGAAACAATTATGCCATTCTTTTCACTTTTAAAATTGTTTAGGAAGCTG
>NW_006285040.1:5664821-5670169 GCF_000327345.1 Myotis davidii
TTTATATGTGTCATTTCTCTTGGGGTAAATACCTACGAACGGAATAGTTGGTCCCATGGAAAGCATCTCTTTAACTTATTAAGAAACACCCAAACTGTTTTCCAAAGAGGTTGTACCATTTCATATCCCCACCAGCAGTAGGAAGGCTCTAGTTCCTCCACATCTTAGTCAACTAAGTGTGCTGGTTGGAGGACGCCGTTTGATGCTCATTTATCTTATAAAAACTCTCTTAAATATGGAAAATCACATCCTGAGGATTACTTACTTTTTGTTTCCCAAGAGCATTAATACCCGGCACCTCTTTTTATTCCCAGAGCATCTTGCAAAATGAGGAATTAAAGGACCAAACAAAATGTATGACTTCGAGGCAAAGTTTGGCTCCCAGGCTAATGTCTTTTTCTTTTGTTTCTCCTTCCCTTTAAATATAAGCCCACTGATTTTCTTTCTTCCTTTCCTTTTTCACTTCCTTATGTTATATTGCTTTTGCCATGTTGAGATGTGTTGTGTGTCTTGATCTGTGTGGAAGTGGTATGTGAGGGTCAAGCTGCTTTCTGCCACCCCATGAATGTCTCAAGAAAATTAAGATGCTCCTGGAGATAACCCCTTAGGTAATAGCTGTATTACAGCTTTTACTTTTCAGAGTGTCTTCCCTGGAGTAAAATTATTGCGGTCTTTTTGCCCTGTCCTTGAGTTATGTTACTCCGAGAAATGAAATGTTGCTGAAAATGTGTGCCTCTCACTGGGAGCGTGTTAAACAACTTGGAAGAGCCATGTTTTAACAGTGCCGATTTTGCAGCTTCCTAGGCAGAGGTTTACACTGAGCCCATAGCTGTTCAGCTGTGCAAGTGAATCAGGGCCACTATTGATTAATCAATAGTAACCCAGCTATGATGCTTTGGTATGGTAGCCAAAATCTGATCCAGACTTAATGTACTAAGAGCATGTCTCCTCTCGTACATTCTATTTCCTTGTCATTTGACGGCAGCTTCCATTCCCTTTCAGGGTCCTCTCCATCACAGTCACTTAGATTTAGCTGCAGTCTCCCCTGACTAGTCAGTTGGAGAGCTGTCTGCCTGTCTAACTCCCTCAGATGCTGTTATGCTATCGATTGGCTTAGAAGAGACATTGACACTTCAGTTGTTCGGACCAGTCTCCTTTATTCTTTCCTAACTGGAGAACACTCCCCTCTCCCAGGTGAGGAAGTGAACCTAGGGTCTCTTTATGGGCTCTTCTCTGCCAGGGCGATGGGGAGAGTGCCTGTTGCTCTGCAGACTCCCTGATCGTGCCCGGAGGCAAAGCGAAGCCTGAAGGTGTTCTTCGAAGGCATGGAGAGCAGAAAAATGCACACGTAGGAAAGAGGATTTCTCAACTTGAATTTTAAAAAACGTGTCAGAATTCTAAACTTTTTGCTCCATATGAACTCGGTGGCTGTGTTACCTTCACTGGCTTTCTGCATGCACATTGAATCTTCTTCAAGGTCATGTTGGCTATGGTAATTTAGAGGCATAGTCTCAAAGTGTGGTCCCGGGCTTGCAGTATTAGCATCATGGAGGAACCTGATAGAAATGCAAATTGTCTGGCCCTACTCCAGAACTACTGAATCAGAAAATCATGGGGTGGGCGCAGGAATTTTTTTAACAGGCCTCCAGGGGATTCTGATGAGAATCACTTGTTTAGTGCCAAACCTGTGTTTGGATCCTAGTTGTGTTTCTTAAAAGCTAAGTGGGGACAATCACTTTTCCTTCAGTTTTTTAAAAAAATATATTTAATTGATTTTTTACAGAGAGGAAGGGAGAGGGATAGAGAGCTAGAAACATCGATCAGCCACCTCCTGCACACACCCCCACTGGGGATATGCCCACAACCAAGGCACATGCCCTTTTCTGGAACCGATCCTAGGATCCTTCAATCTGCAGGCTGACGCTCTATCCACTGGGCTTTTCCGGAACCGATCCTGGGATCCTTCAGTCTGCACGCTGACGCTCTATCCACTGAGCCAAACCGGTTAGGGTAGTGGTTGGCAAACTGCGGCTCGCAAGCCACATGCAGCTCTTTGGCCCCTCGGCTGTGGCTCTTCCACAAAATACGACGTGCGGGCGCTCACATACAGTGCAATTGAAACTTCATGGCCCATGCGCAGAAGTCGGTATTTTGTGGAAGAGCCACACTCAAGGGGCCAAAGAGCCGCATGTGGCTCATGAGCCGCAGTTTGCCGACCACTGGTTAGGGCATCCTTCAGTTTCTTTATTTCTATAAAAAGATGCTAACCATCTGTATCTTTCAGGGTCATTGTAGGGATTATAATGATGTGTATAAATATTTGCACATAAGTACTCAGTAAACGATAACTGCTGGTATGTGGCACCATCCTTTAAAAGGCCACATGGTGATAGACAATGAGAAAATAAAGGCATAAAAGGTGGTCACATCCCTGAAAAATTTGCAGTGAGAAGAGATGACTTACATACAAATGATTATCTGACCAAAAACTAGTAGCCTTTCTCATGAAACCCAAGCCTCGGGCATTTTCCTTGATTTGAGCCTCTACCTGATAGCAAACATGATAGTTGGAGAAAGTACAAGTAGTAGTGTGTCTAGAGCAGGGGTGGGCAAACTACAGCCTGTGGGCCGGATCCGGCCCATTTGAAATGAATAAAACTAAAAAAAAAAAAAGACCGTACCCTTTTATGTAATGATGTTTACTTTGAATTTATATTAGTTCACACAAACACTCCATCCATGCTTTTGTTCCGGCCCTCCAGTCCAGTTTAAGAACCCATTGTGGCCCTCAAGTCAAAAAGTTTGCCCACCCCTGGTCTAGGGTCATGGAATTGACATTACTTTTGCTGGAAATCTGTTGAGTTTGTCTTCATAGTCAGGAGAAGGAAAGGACAGGGCATCCTAGAGGGGCCTTGGTTTCAGGGAACATTACCCGAACATGCCTTTAGTTTTGCATGGACCTTGCACTTTAAAAAGCTATTGTGTCATACTCAAAAGTTAATGCTTTTGAATTGGTAAGGGATAGGATAATCAGTTTTTCTAATTCCCCTTTCCTGTCCTTTATTAGCAAATGAGTAGATGGATGCATGGGCCCTTGACTTTTTTTTAATAACCAGGAAGGTTTGCGTATACTTCAGTAACATTAGATGTTGTTATCAAACATCATACTTTGAAAATAGCTTTTGGGATTTTTACAGCATTGCATGGATTCTGTAATAAAAAAGTGTTAGAATAATGTGTTGAATTTTGGACAAAACCCATTTGTTCTGCAAAGTCTCCAAAAAACACACCCCACAGTCTTTGGGAAAGAATGTGTAAAAATACGTACTTCTTTTTACCTCCTGTGCCAAAAGACAAGGCTTGTTGCTTCCCCTTTGAGTCGAATAGAATAGGATTTGTATTTCATTCATTTTTGTTTCAGTGATGTTGGACCCTTTTTTTAAAAATCTAACTTAAAGGTAGATAATAATATTTGTCAAGCTTTCCCATCACTATTAATATTTGATAAAGATGAGCCTCTATTTGTAAGTCTCCTAAAGGAATAGATATGTGTTCTGCTTAAGAAAAAGTTTAGTTTTGGTTTTGTGGCTTTATCTAATACAGAAAAACCTCAGGAAGAGATATGCCAACTTCTAAAGTATAGCTGATAACATAACATATATGCAATTTTTGTTTCTTTTTTCCACTTATACTCCATTTAAAATTTATCATGAGTTTTCCCCATACCATTAAATTATTTGTAATCATAGCCATATAATTCTTCATAAGGATGTATCCTAACATCTCTTTTTGAGTGCCTAAGCCCTTCGATATATACTCCGAAATAAATGAGAAGCCTATCACTTCAAGAAAAACACCTGACAGTATATGTTGCCAGTAATACAATTTGAGTTGTCAGGTGAGAAGTTGAAATTGGAATTTTGGAAAATTTGTATTTACAGCCCCGTGTTGACAGTTTTCCAATACTTAAAGATGTTTTTGCTAAAACCAATGGTAATGTGATTTCTTCATATTTTCTAATGAAATGTGTCGGCATTTGGAATATCTGCATAACTCAGTGAACCTGGATTTTTTAAAATCATGCATGGATAAAAAGATCCTTTCAAAGTGCAAAATGGACTATTGGATTCTAAGGTAACAGAATGCAGAGAGTTTGTTTCAGATTCCACATTGTAATGAACTTTTAAGAAAATACCTTCATCAAATTGTTTACACTCACCAAGTTGTATACATTAAATATGTCCAGCTTTTTGTATGTCAGTTGTATCTTAATCAAGTGGTTAGAAAAAAAAAGAATCTACCACTTGTTGAATTTTCAGGAAGTACCAAAAAAGAATATCCACAATTATCTCTGTATAGGCTATTAAAATCATTTCTTCATTTTCCAACTATATAACTATATGAGGCCAGATTTTCTTCATATACTTCAACCTGAACAACATTTCACAACAGATTGCATACAGAAGCAGGCATGAGACTCTGCTGTTTTCCATTAAGCCAGCCATTTAAGAGATTTGCAAATGCAAAACAATGCCATTCTTCTCACTTCATTTTTTTCTTTTCGAAAATATGCTTCTCATAAAAGGTTTTAAGTTAATATGTAATTTAAAAAATAGTTTTAAATAAGTATTTTTTAAATTTCTCAATTTTGAATATACTGAATAGTAGTAGATGTAACCACATAACAAAGCTCTTTAGGTCCTCAATAATTTGAGTGTAAAAGTTGCCTGAGATCAAAAAAATGGAAAACCATTGGGTTAGATGAATTTCTGTATCTAAATGGTTTTTTCCAAAGTTGAATATTATTGATTCCTGTTTCTAGTCTTGATTTTGTAATGAATTCAAACCACTTTGGAAGATAATGTTCACTAATCAACTAAATTATTCATATTTTTCTGTCTTTTCTAGTCATTTTGTAATTAGTTGACTTTTCCTAGAAATAAGTATTTACCCGAGTGAAATGTTACATTTGGTGGTACCTAGAACATTGTCTGACATATAAAACTAAAGGCCTGGTGCATGGATTCATGCACCAGTGGGGTCCCTCGGCCTGGCCTGCACCCTCCCACAATCTGGACCCCCTTGGGGTATGTCAGAGAGCCCATTTCGGCGCAATCCCTGCAGGCCAGGCCAAGGGACCCCACCAGTGTACAAATCTGTGCACTGGGCCTCTAGTATGCATATAAGATCTTTGGTTAATCTCTTCCCGTCTTTCCCCCTACCCCTTTCCCTCTGAGATTCATCAGTCTGTTCCATATTTCCATGCCTGTGCGTTGAGCATCTGCCCTCTGGTGGTCATTGTGCATCATAGGTACTGGATGGTCAGACGGTCGCTTAGGCTTTTATAT
>NW_006285040.1:5671098-5685331 GCF_000327345.1 Myotis davidii
TTTTATTACTTTTTTATTTTAAAGTATTGATTTCAAGACCCCTTACGTCCGGCTTGTTGAAAAACACTGCCTTGGACAGCTCTCTCTGCCCTTCACCACAGTGGTTATTCCCTTGTCTTTTCTGCTCTCATGTCTGATCACTTCTCTCAGTTTCTGCAGATGCCCTGGCCCCGTGCTTTACAGAGGAAGCCCCTGAGTTGTAAGTTCTCGGCTTATTGCCATCATGCAAGCTTCTGCGCTGGTACCATTCATTCACCCGCCCTCTTTCCACGCCCTGGCCCCGTGCTTTACAGAGGAAGCGCCTGAGTTGTAAGTTCTCAGCTTGTTGCCATCATGCAAGCTTCTGTGCTGAGCTCTGGTCCCACACACCAGGCTGGGCCAGGATAACTAGAAGTGGTGCCTGGAGTACATGCCAAAAGCCCATGAACCTTAAAATCCCCAGCCCTACAAATCCCCAGCCACCTATGTGTCTTGACACCACAAACTTCTGGTAATCACCACCAACAAGATAGAAGGGATAAGACAAAGAGAGGTCAATGGTCACAACTGCTTGGTGCGGCAAGGTAAGTCTGATAACCTCCAGCTACATCTCACTTCCTGAAAATTAATCACCTGGAGAAATCAAGGAAGGTTTTAATATGGATGACTTGAGTTTTGCTTTACTGGCATTTTCTGCAACATAGGCAAAAAAAAAAAAAAAAATCTGGTATGGTATAGAAATGAAGCAAAATCTGGCATTAACCCAGATTTGAAAACCACAGGGACTCTTTTCTCAGAACTGCAGCTGCAGTAGGTGTCTGTTGAAAGAGTGAGTCTGTTGAAAGAGTCAGGTTGAAAGAGTGAGTGTCAGTGTCTGCAGTAATCGTACAGCTCTTAACCTATGTAACTGCCTGCCAGAATCCTGTTTGAATACCTTAAATTAAATCTGTGTTCTTCTAAGTTCTTAATTTCAATAATGATACAACTGTTTAAATGTGCAGGTAGACAAGTTCCTTGAACTTGAACTCAAGTTCCTTGACTATATCATGTTGTGTCTTGCCTCTAGGCCTTTGCATATGTTTCCTCTGTCTGGAGAAGCCATCCCAACTATACCTTAGTTTTCCTAGTACTCCTTTCCTGACTACCCTTTAAGTCCCTGCTCTGTAATTGCCACAGTTCTATTTTCTCCTTAGGACTCAGTATAATGTGTTGTAATAACTTAGTGACTGTTCCCTGTCAGAACCTTACTTTACCCTAGCCTCATAAGTCCTTTAAGGGCAGGTATTCTCTTCTTTTCTAGAATATCCACCATACTTGGCACATCATCTGACATTATTTCAGGTGCTCACTTAATATTGTTAAATGAATGAAATAAGCAGTGCTAGGATGAGGATAGGATTTGATTCAGTTAGAGTAGTGGTATTTCGCTGCCTCTTGCATGGAAACTGGGGAGAACCAGGAATAATTCTGCTAAAGAAAATAGGGTCAGCATAGCTAAACAATATGCTGATTTCTTTTAAATGAGAACCTTCCATTTGGATTCAATTTATCTGGGGTGTGGTGAATTCCCAGAACAACAGACACACCCAGTTTGTAATACAAATTTACTCAAGACAAATATTTTGGCTTATCTGTGCCATTGTTCAGTAAATAATTAAGAGTTTGCTAGTGAATAAAATGTTGCTGTGACTGATTCAAACCAAACCAGCTCTCTTGAGTTTTAGAATTTGCTATGTTTTGACATATTACCAGATTGATCTAAATGATGTCGTTCACTATGCTTACATAACACCATCCCATACTCTGACAATATTTTATGTGGCTGTAAACTCTCTGCTTCATTTTATTGGGGCCCACTAGGGCAACGTGGTGTCTTGTGAGGCTGGTGTCTCATATGCAGCACAGGAATTAGCCTGTGGTTGAGGCCAAGTATTAGAATGAAAGCTCTGCAGAACCCTACCCAACATTGTAATCCTTCTAAGGAAGAAGGTAAAAAGATATGGCCTTTGACGGTGACTTTTTTCCTCTGGAGCAAAGTGTAAAGAAAGTGGATATGTATTGGCTCTTTATTGCTTGCAGACGACAGAAACCCAACTCAAACTGGATTTCATTCAAAATGGGAAATTGGTTCCCTGTTTCAGTTAGGGATGTGTTCCCCAACAACAAATCATGCAGCTAACATTGTAAATAAACAGGAGGCTAGTTTTCTCTTGTAACAAGAAGCCAGAGGAAGTCCATCCAAGGCTGGTAGAGGCACTTAGGGAAGTCATTTGGGACCCCTATCCTCCTGCCCCACCATTCTTAACACGCGGCATTCTCATTGTTAGTCACAAAATGGCAGGGAAAATAGGGAAGGGAAAGGGGCAAGGCTTTCTCTTTAGTATGTCTTGGGCTTTGTATCTTAAAAGAAAACCACCACAAGGACTCTGGTGGCTCATATGCCCATGGCTGTAACTGTGAGCAGGTTGCAAAGGAAATCAAGATTGGGAAAATCCAAGGAGATGGTTTGCTTTTTTGTCTTGATTGGATCCAGAGGCTCGGATATCTCTGTTGAAGTAGTGTCCAAACATATGACTAGATCATAAAGATGGAATCTGATATTACCAACTAAGCATAGGCTAGTTGAAGGGAGGTATTCCGAGCATCTAAGTCAGATTTCCTCCTTATGCATAGTCATTTGCTTAGGATCGCAGCACACTTCTGTTTGCTTCACAGGTAGACCATGACAGCCTTGTTCTTCCTGTAATTCTTTCTTTCTTCTTAATATATTTTTATTGATTTCAGGGAGGAAAGGAGAGGAAGAGAGGGACACAAACATCAATGAAGAGAGAGAATTATTAATCAGCCGCCTCCTGTACACCACACTGGGGATTGAACCCACAACCCAGGCATGTGCCCTGACCAGGAATTGAACCATGAACTCCCTGTTCATAGATCGACGCTTAACCACTGAGCTACACTGGCTGGGCTTCCTTATTGCCTATTTTCTCATTAGGAAAAGTAGCATGTGTTCTCTTTCTCTCAACACTATAATTTACTCTCTTAATTATACAACTTTTTTGAATGCCTTATCAACTAACTGCTTTCTGGACCTGCTTACATAGCTGTCAGCCTAAAATTTCTTTTTCTTTTATTCTTGGATCAATTTCATTTTTCTTGGATTCCTCTTTCTTAGATATATCTTTAATTTTGCTAGGGTATATTTTGAAATAACATTTTCAGAAAGAATGCATGGCAAGCATACTTTAAATCTATGCTTATCTACCCTCATACTTAGTTGGTAATTTGGCTGGGTATGAAAATCTAAGTTCAAAATAATTTTCCCTCAGCATTTTGAAAGGAATTTCTTTCTAGCAGTCAATATTACTGAGTCTTGTGCCTTCCTATAGCCCTTTCTTTGGAAGTTTAAAATGTTTTCTTTCTACTTGATATTGTGACTTTTCATGAGAGTCCATCTTTTTTTCATTTATTCTTCTCAGCACCCGTAGAACTTCCAGTCTGAAAACGTGTGTTCTTCAGCTCTTAGAAATCTTTTATTTCTTTCATCACCTCTTCCCACTACTTTCTCTTGTCCCCTCCCCCTTTTTAATTCAATATATCAATGTTAGAACTCCTGGATTACTTTTTAGATTATCTTTTTAAATTCTCTGTCTTCTCTTCTCCTCCCCTTCACCCCTTTGTTGAAATTTCATCACCCTTTTATTTCAGCCCTTCAATTGAATTTTTAACTTTAATATCCAATTTTAGTTTTAATATGCCCTTTACCTTTCCATAATCAGGTTTTGTTTTCATATATGTATTATGTGTTTTCTAATGTCTTTGACTACACTCAGATTCTCCCATTTCCCCTTAAATTCTCCTCTGCTTCATGAATTGCTATCTGTTTTCTCTGGGATTGGTTCTGTTCATTTCATACTTATCTTTCTCTTGTTCCTTTGGCTATCCTCAAATCTGGTGATTCTTGGTTACCTATCCATAGTCACAACTGAAAGACTAGGTTGACTGTTATAAGTATCTGACTTAATTCCCCTCATATTAAGAACATCTACCGCTCCTGTTGAATTTTCCCTGTGTTGGGAGGGCTGGCTGTTTGTTTTGAAACCAAGGGTGTAGTTTGTCAAAGACCAGGTTTCACTTTAGGGTGTGTCAAGGTGAAGCAAGCAGTACAACTTGAGGTTCCCTCAGTGTCTGAGAAGAAGTCCCCACTAAAGAGTACCAATCTCCCCGGACAAATCACTCGCTCCCTTTGGAGGGTAGATGTCTGACTTCAGACCGGGGGACAAATCTGCCACTGTCCTCCTAGGCTAGGGAAGGGGAGATCAAGCAATGCCACCATCTGTAGGCAGTTCTTCAGACAGACACTCCTTTCAGTTTCTTCAGTGCCTGCCAACTTTCACCTCTGCTCTTGCCTTCCCTGTATGTGTCCCAAGCTCTGCATATTTATTTCTCAATATACTGTCATGTCACACAAAAATCTTTAGTCCATTGATGTGCCTCAGTGGGTTGGGATGAATAGATGTCTAGGAACCCTGGGATATTACGTTTTTTTAAAGTATTATATTTTTGAAAAAGTAATACACATAAGGTAAAAGAAAGAAATTCCAAAGGTAATAAAAGAGATGCAGGGGAAAATAAGCTTCCTTATACCCAGGCTCCCAGTTCTCTAGCTCCCCCTCGTAGAGACAACCACTGTTAGCAGTTTCCTACATACTTCCGTAGAATGTATGATGTGCACGTTGAAGAGAAATCACTTTGGTAGTTGTGTGTAGAACTAAGATTGGAGTGAGGAAGGAAGAGAGAGAAACTGGAGTCTGAGGTGCCATAGTGACTGCAGTGGTCTAGGCCAGTGGTCGGCAAACTCCTAGTCAACAGAGCCAAATATCAACAGTACTTCTTCAAAATAGATTCGCCTAGGCCGAAAACCGACTTCTGCGCATGGGCCATGAAGTTTCAATCGCACTGTATGTGTGCCAGCACGTGGTATTTTGTGGAAGAGCCACATTCAAGGGGCCAAAAAGCCGCATGTGGCTCGCGAGCCGCAGTTTGCTGACCACGGGTAGGCAATGGGTGTGCATAAGGTAACTGGATGGGAATGAGGGGTGTGGTGCTTGTTTGAGAGAATTCCTGAAGGAAATAAACAGGATCTGGGCACTGGGTAGGTGCTGGCAGGATGTCAGGGTGGCTGGAGTGAATGCTGTGAAAAGAGAGCAGTCCTTCTGGTTGATTTTGTGGTGGACAAAGGTGGGGTTTTATTTGCATTAATCCAGTGACTTTACAGAGAATCTGAATGCTTTGATTTTCCCCCTAAGTCCATGAAACATTAATAGTTTTCTGTTTCTGCTATGTTCCTCTGCCTTTTGTACATTCCCTCAGGACACTGGAGGGTTTCCGAGACTGACATTCTAAAGTAATTTTAACTATAGTTATTGAATATGTATTATTCCTTCTTCCTGTAGAGGAGAGAGGTAGTGAACGGGAAACTCAGCAACCAAGTCTAGCCCATGGGCATATTTGGTTGGGCAAAACTAGCGTTTTATTTTCAGCTTGAGTTAACATTTTAAAAAATTGAGACAAACCTGGATTTATGGCTTCTTTTGAGGAAGTTCTTGCTACACTGAGATGGCCTTTCTCACTTAGTAATTATCTAAGCCTGAATAGTTGCCACCTCTGGGGACAGGTCATACCTTCTCCACTTGGCCACAGCCCCCACACTCAGTTCCTGTCTGCATGTGAAGTCACCCCTGTCTCTGGATTCACATAGTCACCTGCCAGTCCCCCGCAGTCCTACATTAGTTATCCTGGCTATGGAGATCGCACCATAAAAGATTCCAAACCCTCCAAGAAGCTGTCTCCATCTTGAGGATTCTCTTAGCACACTCCATTGTGATACTTTCCTTCTAAGCACAGACAAATGGGATAATATGGAAATGTTAATTCTAAAAATTGAAATCTAACCTAGACAATACCAACTTTCTTGTTTAAAAAGAAAGGCAGGCAAGCACTGATCAAAAGTTATGAAAGAGAATCCTTTTGGTTTGGCCAGACTGATGTAAATATTCCTGATGATGTGGTTAGCTAGCCCCTCCACCATTCACAAAGGCAGTGAGATGACGACTGGAATTCTCCTTCTGAGGTTCATAAGCTAAGAGATCAGATAACTTTATTTTCATCTGGAAATAGTGCTGTGTTAACATGGGGGAAAGTGGAGCTGAATAAACGTTTTGATTATATTATTGAAGGAGTACCCTAAGAAGTCCTGGATAAAATCTGTGCCTCTTAAGTCAGTAAGGAAGAAGTATAAATCCTATGTACAACAAAAAAAAGTTGGAAATAAAGAGTGTCAGTTGAAATACTTTATTGGAATGAGGTGCCCTAAGTTTACCTGTTTTGGGGGCTGTGGTTTTGAAAGACCATCCTCGGGAGTTCCCTTTGTGTGTGTAGGTCAACCTTGGACTAACCCCAAGGTTTCCAGTCATCAGAACATAGGAAGTGGAGGGACTGGTATTACACATGCTTGGAACCCAGCCTGTTAGAAAAAGCCACATTTCCAGTGTTGGCTGTCTTTGTCTTCAATTTTGAGTCCCTCGCTGAATATTTGATCTGAATTCCCCACACTGCTTACATAAACAGTTCCATGCACTTCTCAGGAAGTGTGCGACATAATGTTGTGATTGATGTTAAGATTCCAATAGCAAGAACACACGATCACAGAAAAAGCCTGGTAACCTAAGTAACGTTTATAAAGGTGCACGTCTTAGTGTGTAAAAACAGATGTAGGCAGGCCGTGTGCTGTGGTAGCAGAATGACTCGGGGTGATGACTCAGGAAGCACCGGCTCTAATCCCAGCTCTGTCTCTGTCTTGCTGTGTGAGCTTTGAGCAGATTTTCTCTGCGTCTCCTTTTCCTTTTGTGTAAAGGAAGGCGGTTGAACTGCTGATCTTCCAGGCAGTGTTCCCATCTCTGACATTGGAGCAGTTCTTTATGCTTGTCCCAGGGAGACGCTCCTCCGTGACTATCTCATCCGTGATCTTGCTTAGCTACTGCGTCCCTGAGGTAATGACAGAATACCTAGGGTAACTTGTATCCCTGGTGGGCCATCACTGTCCAGCCTCAACTCTTGCTGGATGCATTGTTATCTGGAGCTACCATGAGAGCAAGACTGGATTTTATGGGGAGACAGTCTTTTCTGTCTGGGTTTCAGAATGTCAGGGAAGTTCTGCTCCTTTCAGATGTTCCTCTATTGAAACATACTGAAATTCTGCAGTATTTTTTTTTTCTTTAACCTTTTTTATTTTTCCTTCTTGAAGACTGGATGTTGAAGAGCTAGTAAATGGCAAGTCTTAGAATCACGGAGGACTAGTTTAGCAGATAGCAACACCAAAGGATTGGGGGAAGATGGTGACACCTGAGTAAGGAACATTGGTAAGATCCTGAAGGCCATTTTCATCCTTGTCATAAACGTGTCTTGCCTTGGTCCTTCTCGAGCAGGTCAGAAAGTGAGATGAAGCATGCTGCTCTGCATAGCTCTGCTTTCTGCCCCTGAAACCCAGCAGTAACAGGTGCGTTGTATGTGCCTCAGACACACAGAAGTACAGCCAGGTCTACTAGAGCACGTCTGTGGGCTGAGCCAGGAGGAAGGGAGAGAATATACAAAGGAGAGGAAAGAACTAATGGAACAGCAGCTAGCAAGAGGCTGGAAAGAATGGGATTGAGTGTAGGTAAAGGGTGTGGGTTTGTGAGATGGGAAAGGAAATTTTGTCATCACAGAAAGCTATGAAGGAAAAGAATGAGTGAGTGTACAGCCTAGACACTGGGGGATGGGGCTTTGAGAAATTGCTTTTCTTCTGACTTGTCCTCAGTAAAGTAGGAAAGTCTTACTGTTCTCATCTCTCTGCAGACCTCCTGGTCTTCCTGTGTTTTATTTGGTTCTACGTGGATCTTCGTTGTTGAGATTGTCATATAAACACGAATAATTATTGTTAACAACAAGGACTTGGCTCCACTCTGCATCAGCTCACCGTTTCCTTTCTCGTATAGTGTGGTGTTCAACAAGGCATTTACACAAGAGTTTAAATGTGCAGAGATCTCTTTTTATATTAGAACCCCACCATTACCATGGCATAGGACTGTGGCAATAGCTTTACTATTCAGAACCCTTCTTGGTAGAGGTATTGGACCAAGAAAACTTGACCTGTGTCTCTTTTAGCATTTAGAAGATCACTGGGCTTTCAACACAGCAGCAACATCATTTCTTACACAGTCTTCATGTATGTATTTCACTGAGATATAAATTTATTTTATATACACCCTGACAGTGAGGCAACAGTAACACCGAGTATTGTGCTTATTCTGATTCACATTCTCCAGTGTTTGACCTGTCTTTACAAGTGACCATACCCTCCCCTGCCAACCCTGTTAGGGTGTTTCTGTCATCCCCCTCTCTGGTCATGGAGACTTCACCCTCCTGTATTTGTACCTGAAGATTAGGAGCCTTCTTTGATTCCTCCATCTCTCTTTCCTGCCTCACATCCAGTTGATGGCCAAATCCCATTGGCCTTTCTTTCAGAACATCCTTTCTTACATCTGTCCTCCTTCCCCTGTTCGCCTGTCCCCACAATCTCATACCTGAACTACTGGTCTCCTCTCAGGTTCTTCCAACTCTCCGGTCTTTCTTTAGTCCACCTTGTACTGCATTTCCAGAGCTACTTTCCTTTAAACGCTGCCTTGTCCACATTACTTTTATTTCTACTAAAACTTCTATCTATTTGTACCAACTGAAATATTTACTGGCTAGTAAATAAAGTCCAACTTCCTTAGCTTGGCATTGAATCCTTTCTATAGTTTGTCTATTTCCTTCTCATCATTGTTCTCTGTCTTCTTTAATATCTCATGAGCCGTTTCCACATCTTCCTTTGTGTGCCGGGGATGGGACTGCACCTCCACCTCCCTTTCCCGTTTAAAGTGGTTTCTTCTGGCCCTCGCCTGTGATTTACTCTTTCTCCACCAAATGCTACCACCTTCACAAGCCCTTCCTCTCTTGCCCTTTCCCAAGGCAAAGGCCCCCTTTCCTGGATTCCTATTGCTAACCGTATTATATCATATGTGTTTTCATGACTTCCTCAGTAGTGGTGCCGTGCTCCAGGGTAGGGATCATGTCTTAGACTACATCTCCAGTGACCAACACCTTCCTTTTTACCCCAAACCATTTGAGGACAAAGGTAGAAAGAAGGGCTTCATGATGGAGTGCACAGTGAACCAAGTGAGGAAAACTAGGTTTAAATCTCACTTCTACCTCTTAAGTCACAGAAAACCTTACCACATCTCCTGAGTTCTTTTCCTCCGTATTTTAAAAATATGTTTGTATTGATTTTAGAGAGAGCGGAGAGGAGAGGTAGAGAAAGAGAAACATTGATCATAGATCGGTGGCCTCCCACACACCCCAACACGGGACCAAACCCACAACCTGGGCATGTGCCCTGACTGAGAATCAAACTGGCAACATTTTGGTGCATGGGATGACTCTCAACCAACTGATCCACACTGGTTAGGACTGTCATCAGTTTTTTGCAAACTTAAGTAGGACAGCATTTGAGCTGATACCAATGGAGCTGATACCATCTTTGGGGTCCTAAACCTAATATTAATTGAATGATTCCAGGGATTGGATTTGGAAACAATATCGGCATGACAGCCTCCCCACCCTTGCTGTGATTAATCAGGAGAGCAAGATGCTTTACAGAAGTAATATGTAACTTAATAAAGACAGTATAGAGAGTTCACAAAATAACGTGGAAGGGTTTTTCTTAAACACAGTCACAGAAAGTGAGGAGACAACTTTCCAAAAAATAATAATAATAATAATGAAAAGCTCACCACAACTAGAGACAGAGTCAGTATGTATTTCCTTTTCGTATTCATTTACTTGGCTCTCAGCCTCTGAGTCCTAAATAGGATTAGCTGCCTCTTCTTTACATTTCTCCAAATTCCTAGTTGAATTGGCAAATAGCAGGCACTTAGCAGAGCAGTCACTTGGCCTTCCTGTTCTTCTAAAAAGGAAATCCATCCCTTCTCCCCCACCCCACCCCTTCATCTGGAAGACCTTTCAGTTCCACAGTCTATCACTGCTCTACTTTATCCTCTTCCTCTAAGTCAAGATGAGACTACTTTTCACAAGAAATATTGCTTTTGGAAGAATGAATTGGTTTCTCATTTATGAATTTAAAAAAGTATTTCAGTGGGTAAGGAGGAATCTCATTGTACTGCAGGGGAGAAAGAAACTTTCCTCTATCCTCGAGTTTCTTTCAGCTGGTCCAATAAAATCAACACAAGACAGATTAACAAGAGAAAATAACCAAGTTCAATACATACATATGGGAACCCCACATACATGAGCTAGTCAGAGACACCATACACTTGGAGATTCTGAAAGGTTAAGGTCCGTGGTGCGAGGGCAGACTAAATAGCCATCTCAGACAGTGATTAAAGAAAATTTGAATTTATTTAAGGAAAAGGAGTTGGGGATGGGGCTATCCAAAGGGAATGGCTACACAGCACTGAGCCAAAGGGTATTGGGTCCATGATGGCAGCAAAAATACTTAGGACAGTGAAACAAGGAAGGACATAGAAGAAGCAACAGGAAAGTCTAGCATGGGCTGCTCTGGCTCACTGGGAAGTCAGGAAAAGGGAGGCCTTGGAGACAGGTTCAGGGGGTTAGCTGCCACTGCCCATTGCTCCCCTGGTAGCAAGTCTCATGGGGTCCCTCAGAGGTTGGGGGATATGTGCCAGTGAGGGGAAGGAGAGCAGGAAGGGAATGGCATAGGCCTGCTCCTTGGAGGGAGAGTGTGCACTGTGTCCTTTGTCCTGAGTTATTTATCTCTCTCTAGTGGAAATCTTAGGGGGGCGGGGGTCTCAGGGGGATATCTCAATAGAATATTCATCAGCTCTCCAGGTGTGCCCTTTCAGGGTCCAGGTCTCCACTGGTTGGTCAGTGCCAGGGCCCGGGGACATTAGTCAGTGTAGCTGGTCCTGAGGCAGCCATGGGGTCACTTGCTTGGTTTTGCTGCTTTTCTGGGCCTGGAGCTGAAATACAACTAAGGACTAGATGTTATCTTTAGGGAGGAAAAGGTCAGGGGCCTAAACCACCTGACTAGTGATATGCTACAGGAGGATAGGTTACCCTGGGGGCAAGGTCCTTGTTTTCCAAGTTTTGCCCCCTTGCTAGGCATCCGGGGCTTTCTGCCCTGCTAAGTTTCTGTGCCTGGCCCATCATCCTTGCTCCGCTCATGTCTGTCTAACAGGCTTAGAGACAGGAAGGGAAAATGAGGTACATAGGACATTCTGAGCGGGATGAGGTGAGGCCAGTCTTGTGGCTTCCGAGGGGAGGGAGATCATTGCAAGACGTTAAGAAGAGCAGATGTTTATTAATTAGAAGTTTGCCCAGCCTTATACAAAGCTCACTATCAGCTTTTTTCTGGTGATAGCTCTTCTTACGGGGTAGGTCCCTAATTTAAATTATTTAATGGGAATTAAATGTTTCTCATGAGCCTGCGCAGGGTCTTGATTGCCTTTGGCTCAAAGTAATTCATGTGTCAAAGTGGCCCATTTGGGGGCCTGTTCTGAACCCCTATTAGTATTAAATCTCTGATTAGGAGCCAGCAAGTGGAATCATATTTTAACTGTCTCTGGAACCCTAAAACCTCAGAATCTGAGTTACAGAGTTACAGAGAGTCTTGAAATTCTGGCTGAGTGCTCTTGCCCTGCCACCGTTTATCAAATTCTCTTCTAGCAAGCCATCTTTATTACTGAGTCCAAATGTCTCTCTTTTCCACTGAAAGCTCATTCCTTTTGTTCCCCATGTCCCCTTTGGGATCTATTTTTGGTTAGGAGCTTATCTCAAAGCCTTTGTAACTTGTGTTGGGGTTTTTTTCAGAACCTCTGAAGTAGCACTGTCCTCCTTGGACTCAGGGTCATGGTGAAGCCCCGACTTCCAGACACTTTCTGATCCCATTAGATGCTGATTACATTGTTGGCCCTTACTCCTGGCGACTTTCTTCCTTTCAAAGTGGCAGTTGCTGTGATTGAATGGGTTTTAAATTGTCTCAGTAGGAGTTCTTTGTGGCTTGGATTTTCCATCATTTAGGGGGAGGGGATGAAAATTAAAGTATGAGGCTTTGTCAGACATGTGGTACTGAAACTGAGGCGCTGTACGGTATCCCCTAGGAAGGTTGCAGGGCACTGGCACAGCCCAGCAGTAATCACTAGGAGTTTTTTTTTTCTTACACGGACTCCAAACCAACGATGGGTGGCACGATTCTTGTTGGCCTTCTGTCCTTGGTTGTTCCTGAATTCTACTCTAGTCTAACCCTTCACTCTGACCCGTTGGAGTGCAGATGGCTCCAGCACATTTAAGTTGATCAATAGAAAATGTTCAGTTGGGTGAAAAAAAATCAGGTAACTTGGAGAATATAAAGAGCACATCAGGGCTTTCTTTGGGTTGCTCTTCGAGAGACTTTGGGTGGAACCTCCATGGGAAAACAGTATTTTTATGTGCTTTCCAGAAGCAAGAGCTACCCGGATGATGTAATCTAATAGGTTCGTGTGGATTTTTCTAACCCACATTGACTAATCTATACTAGCTTTTGCATATTGTAGGCAGCATTGCTGGTAGAACGAGTGGAGAAACTCAGATCTTATCTGACAAATTTGTTGTCACAGTGGACTGATTTCATATTATTTGAGGCGTGTTATAACAATACATACATGCAGTGTTTGGGGGATAGTAGTAAAGTGAAATATTGTTTTCCTAATCACTTTAGGGAGGCATCTCTTCCTCTTCTGTAGCTATCTTTACTACCAGCCTCCAAGAGCAGAACTCAGCAAACTCACTTAGTGAAATCATTTCTCCAGTGAGAGAGTGGGTATGGATTTACACTAATTTTGTTTCCTTCCTTTTAGAGTCTGACATTTCATCTTTCAGACTAAGTAAATTCTCAGCCACAAGAGATATTTTTAGTAGCCAAATGTATTTAGAAATGTTACTTAAGGCTTTTCTCTTTTTTTAAGCTGAGTCGTCTATCGTTTCATAATGTATAGGTTACACTTCAGAGCAGATGTTAAACACATTCTCCCTCCAATTCCAGAGATTATATCAAGAATTATGTAAATTGGAGTATTTCCTCTGTTTACTCAAAATAGGATGATTGGCCCTGACCGGTTTGGCTCAGTGGATAGAGCATCGGCCTGCGGACTGAAAGGTCCCAGGTTCGATTCCGGTCAAGGGCATGTACCTTGGTTGCGGGCACATCCCCAATAGGGGGTGTGCAGGAGGCAGCTGATCGATGTTTCTCTCTCATCGATGTTTCTAACTCTATCCCTCTCCCTTCCTCTCTGTAAAAAAAATCAATAAAATATATTTTAAAAAAAATAGGATGATTGAAAGAACAAAAGACATTGTGGTTGTCCCCATAGGCTTTAATAGTTAAGTCTACTTGTAGTTTTCTTAACAGTGATATTTATTTAATATATCTATTTCTCATCTATAGATGGTTCCATGTATTATTAAGAGTACATCAATAACTGAGGCCAACAATTATATTCATATTACATACACAATTTGGGGTGATAGAGGTGTGTTGCCATTTAGAAAATTGTTAACTAGATCAGCCAGATCTGTCAGAATTCAGATCTGGGTCAAGTTGGGTGTTGGATGGGTGGGAGAAGCAGAGAAAGATGGTAGTAGAGCCTGAAGCAAGGAGAGGAGATCGGGAAATGCGTGTGTTGTGAAATACTGTGGTGTCGCTTAGCTGCAACATGGGAGGATGGAGGGCCAGGCTGGGGGCCCTGAGCCCATTGGTAAGGTCTTGATTGCCAGGTTGGGAGTTGGTAACTTAGTTCAGGAGTCAAAGGGGCACAATACTAGTTTTTAAATAAGATTAAAGGAATAAACAGTAGGTGTTAACAACACCTAGTGAGTTATTATTTCTCAGAAACCAACTTTTGGCTCTCATGAGTGTTCTGCATCTGCCTAAGCATGTTGCCATGTGAGTTAATAATTGTTTCTTCTAATAAAACAGTCTTTTCTTTACCTTCCATTTATATGTGCTGATGACTCCAGTCCTGGGCTTCTAGAATATATTGATTCTAAGATACAGGATGCAAAAGGCATGGTTGTTAGCTTCAGAATTCAGTAGACCACTTGACTGGTTGTTCTGGCTTAAATTTTTAAAGTAAGTAATTGAATAGAAACAGAAGAGTTT
>NW_006285040.1:5685353-5702620 GCF_000327345.1 Myotis davidii
TACATGGCATCATTGTGAACTGGATTTCTTTGATGATCCTCGTCCGAATGGGGAATGGGAACTCTCACTACTCACCTACTCCTGTAACCCGGTGCTCACTCAGTTGTCTTGATCTTGCCTGACACTTGTTACTGCTTCACAAAGTCACAGCTTTGCTTTCTCAATTTTCCACAGTTTTCTCTTCCTTTTCATGAGAGTGGAGAGAATGTTGTTCTGAAGCACCCAAAGTGGGCAGTACACGAGTCCCCATCCTGCCCTTGTCTCTTTCTTTAATTTATATATTGCTTTGCCATTATTTTGGTGGCTTTGGTAAAGGAGAGGTGAATAATCATTCCACTCCATTTAACCATGGGCCTATAAAATCACTCAGAAGAAAAAAGACTGCAAGTTAGAGTTACGTGAGTTTCTATATAATATAATACAGTGGGTCCTTGACTTAGGAGTGTCCCGACTACGAGTTTTTCAAGATACGAGCTGTCTCTCGGCTGATTTTTTGCTTTGAGTTGTGAGCTAAAATTCTGGTTATGACCCAGCTTCAGATACCCCACCGCTAGTTGGCGCAGCGAACGTCACAGTGAACGCCACAACATCAGCCCAGCATCACGTGCCTCACTCGTTAACTTCTTGATTTGACATACGAGTAATTTGAGTTACGAGCTCCGTCACAGAACGAATTAAACTCGTAAGTCAAGGCCCCACTGTATATATATAGTTAACAATGTATTATATAACTCAGACACCATTATTACTATGAAATTAAAGATAATTCTAAATGACTTCTGAATGACCTACTGATGTTATTCAGTGTCTGATTCAACCAACTTAATGGAGCAACCAAAGGACATTGGCCCTCGTGCTCCAGAGCGGGGAACAGCTTGTGTAAAAGCCATGTACTTCTCACTCCCGAGTCTTTCATCTGGACCTAGGGACTCGCAAGCTCCTAGGAACTGAAATCCCTGTGGGATGTTGTTGCCTTATTGGCGAAGTGGAGCACGGTGCCTGCTCCGGTTCTCAACTCCTTTGGTCCTGAGGCTGTGGTTCCCGGAGCACAGAGTCCCGTTGGCTGCAACACTGACTCCCATCTGCTCTCCCACAGCAGCTGGTGTGTGAACTGTGTGAATGAAACAGCCCAGTTTGCTCTCTGCTGAGTGTAGGCTGCAGGGCTGGAAATGGTTACAGTGAGCATTAGACTTTCTGAGGAAGGGAAATGGGAAATGTGATATCCGAGCAAACTCCTCTGGAACTATCCTCACTGTAAATAATCCCAATGATCTATTAAAAACGCCACAGTAGAGGAAGGAGAGGAGGGCTCGGTGTAGTAACACTGCACAAACTAGAGAATGAAAAATCAGGGATCATGTGCTATACTTACATCCCGCTGAGCTGAAAGTGTGTACTCCCATAGCCTTATAAATAAGCAGGGAGTGCACTATAGTCTACATTCTAGATTTATTTCAGGGGAAAGTTTAAAAACCTATTTCAGGTTAGCTTATCTAACTGTAAGTCAATTGAATGACTTTAACTGTGGCTAGACACTGAGGCCCAGGCTTTGTGCTCAGCCCTCCTCTCTCCCCATCTGTTCATTGTGCCCGTGCATATTGACCTCAGAGAGGCCTGACTTAAGTCCAGTTCCAACTCCAGGCCAGTCGCTCTGCCGGGGAGACGGTATTATGGCTCCCCAACATCCACACAGAAAGGAGAGGAGCTTTTCCTGGAGGGAACAGGGTGGGCAGTAACAACAAATCCCCATCACTCGCTGCTTCGTACGCAGAAAGTACGGTCCCTTGTGAAGATTTAATTTGCAGAACAAGAAACTAGAAAGGAGCCGAATTTGGACTTTTAAAAGGAGGCAGGATGAAACCATTGGAGGACACAAGTGATATAATGAATAATCAGATTTGTGTCTTAAAGCTTGACCTAGGCTCTATGTAGAAAATCAATCACCTATAAACTGAATTGAAATAGGAGACCAGGCAATGATTAGAAACTGGTAGGACCTGGCACAGAACCAGAAACCTGTCTTCTGTGATATTTGGATTTCACCCAGAGAGGAATTGGCAGCTCATTGTGGGAAATCTGACAAATGAGAAATGTGTATATGACAAATGAGTGTGCACACCATGGTTGACTAAGATAAGCATCCACACAAGCCATCTCCCACTGGAGAATTTCCCACAAATGCACCGCACTTTGATGTATGGGACCTTAACTCCCCATCTGGACTTCACAACTGAGGTCCTTTCTAGCTGTGGCTGAGCCTTCATTCTGCTTCCTAGGATCACAGTCCCAGGAAGCCAGGAATGGGTTTTAGCAGATACATCAATCAAACCTGGAAATACTTGATTGGAAGGTCACCGATCAGATTAAGAGGGAGCTAAACTGAATGAGATTAAGAAATTATGCTAAGTGAAATAAGCCAGTCAATGTAGGAAAAATACCACATGATCTCACTTATTCATGGATAATTGAGACCATTATAAACTTTTGAACAATAATAGATACAGAGGCAGAGCTGCCTCAAACAGATTGTCAAACTGCAGCGAAATAAAAATTTTAAAAAAAAGAAAAAAAGAAATGCTGCTTGATGAGAGCCCTGGAGAGATGCAGTAACCCTGCTTCCTCTCGGCTCCGGTTCTGGGATCCACACTCCCATTATTCCATGTGTTTCTGAAAGAGACCGGCCGTGTAATGGAATGTTCCAGCGACAGAGTTATCCCTGTTGAACCATGGAACATGTTTTTATAAAGAGATCTTATTAATACTGGTAGGGTAGCAAGCAAGAGTAATGGTGGGTTATTGTTTAATAGTCTCCAATCTTCTCTGTTTTTTAAAAAAATAAGTTTGAGCTTTTACAGCTTATATTGCCAATTTCTGTATATTTAGAAATTAAATATTTTTCTACTGTATTAATGTTATGTATTCTACAAAATATAAACTATATGTTAAAGGGTAAGTGAGAAATAAACAGATAGATGAATATTCTTCCCACACCCCAGTGAATTGTCACAATTACCTTTTCTTTGAGACCTTTGGCTTAAGCTACATGGTTTTAAATAGATTTTTCAGAGTAGACTAGAAATATGCCCCAACCCTTTTTCTTGTACTATTTCCTTGGAAAATGTGTTTTAAGATCTAAACAACCATTTTACAAAAATTAGAATTACATTTCTGTTATATATTTGAGACCCCAGAGTCTTTTCCTGTTGTCAGACTGCATCGCTGGGGATTGAGGTGAACCTTGGTGAGGCTGGGCTTGTGTCTTGGTGCAGACATTGGGGGGTGTGGGAGGCTCAACTCTGAATAATCCCCCGAGTCCCTATCATTTCTAAAGATGCCAACAATGCATCAACCTTATTTAAGAATATCTACGTCGATAGGCGGTGATAGGCATTAAAACAAGCTGATATTTTACTACATTGTATTCTAAACTACCCAGGTGCCTCCACCCCCAAAGCTTTGTAATTCTCGCATCTCCTACTTTCTGAATTTAACTCTGAGACTGAGTGTGTATTGCTTTGACTGCTGCTTAAGCCACATGAGAAGCTAAACATAGCTGCGTTCTTGACATCTTCCTGATATAAGTCTAACAGCCAGAAATATTTGAACTCTCTATTGTTGAAGGAAGGAAATACCACAAAGCACACATTCTTCCTTTTCAGTTTTTACCTTAACACCCCCCACTCCACACACACACACACACACCACCACCACCACCACCACCACCACCATCACCATCAACACCTTCCATCATACTCAATTCATGGAAATTATTCTTCTGCTATTGCTGAAAAAGAATTCAATTCTGGGACTTCATGCATGAGGCACACTGATTGTTTTTCACTGCTCTTGCCTTAGAAGAAATTAAATCACCAGCAATATCTTGCATCTAGCCAACACACATCAAAACTCCTATCTGTCTAGCTTTGAGAGCCTTGGAAGTTTCTGAACCAGTCAGAAATTATAGTAGCACTGAGACTGATCAATGAGGAAGCCCAGTTTTATTTTTCAAGCAGTCTCTTATAGCCCATGTGTTTGCTTTGCATTCTCTAATATACAATATGTTTTTTATTTTCTTACTCAGTTTAGACCTGAAACCTCTGTGTTTTCCTCCCTGGGTCCTCAGTGGACAGCTACTATTTTCATGTAAATGATTTCAGTAGATGCCAACTTGGATTTTTTTTTTTGGGGGGGGGGAGGAGAAATAAAATTAAGTAATTTTATACCCTTCCTAATCCTAGAGGCACTGGTTTTCCTAGTTTGTCATTTTATTATCAGGTTTCTACATAAAAAATATTTAAAGAACATTAAGATAGATGAACAGTAGAAGTAGTTGATAGTTGGTTTCATGGAACACCGCTGACTTCCCTGTCATGTGGCCCATAATGTCAGTGAAAATACCTTAAGTCATATTAAAATATCTTTGAACTGTGAAACTCAAAAGTTTCTGTGGTGTTAACTTTAAACATAATGGCCAAAATTATACCCATTAAAAAGTAGAAATAAAATGTTCACATTTCTGCCTCAGTGAGCTCAGTACTATGTTTATAATAGTTATTTAACTTAAATAACTTGGGTACTTTTTGCATGGGTACTTTTAAGAAGAAAGATATTTAGTGAATTGTACACTCTAAGAATTATTCCCTGAAGGCACATACGTTTCCAAGTTTTCTTTGAACAGGGAAGTTCAGTCAGTTAGCAAGCATTTAATGAATACCCCGCGGGCGTTCAGTGCATTAGGAACCCCCTTTACCACTTTCCTTCCCAATTAAAAAAAAAATTGTCAGTGAATACAACTTAATTTCATGGTGTAATTTCTTTTCATATACACAGTCACACTACTCAACTTCATTATAAATTCAGTTGAGAAAAAGAGTCTTTTGGGCATTGGCCCTTCAGGAACACATTCTAGCCCAGCCTCCCAGTCCAGCACCCACACTGTCCCCCTGAACATAACACTGATCAGCTCATGGAAGGACCTTGGTTCTCTTCTGAGTCTTCATCTAGCTCCTCATCTCTCTGCCTTAAGCTTGGCGTTTGACTTAATGTTCTATTGCTGGTCCTCAGAGCGCCTCATTTGGAAATTATCATGTTATGGTTGGTGACACTAACAATGAAGACAAACACCATATCGCACTCAACTGGTGTTGGTGTTATCCTAAGCACTTTGTAATACTCAACAACCTTAGACATGGTTATTCCTATTTTTCAGATGAGGAAGAGAGACACAGAAAAATTAAGTAACATGCCCAAAGTCACACAGCTGGTTAGTGACACAGCGGAGACTGAAGCCTCCCTGTGAGTCTGCAAGCCCATCTGCCGCCTGAATCTCTAGGATTTGTTGCAATTTGCATTCCAGATTATTGGTGTCCTTCTTGGTCAATGCAGTAAGTGCAGCAGTGCATTTCCAACCCAGAATCGTGTACCTCACCTACGAGCTGCCATCTCATGCCCTCTTGGGTGCATGGCTTAGTTGTGTAGATCAGCGAAGCCGGAGGAGCCCTATCATACGATTTCCTGCTTTGAGGCACTCAAGAGTCTTTCAGGAGCATGGGGAAGTCAGCCCACTTACGTTAGGAAACTGGCTCCCGGACATGGGAGTAGGTGCATCACTAACATTGCCTTCTCCTGGGCTCCCATATGGCCCAGCGGACCCTGAGGCTGTCTTGTGGTTATCACAGTTAGGTCAAGTCCGCAGAATGTTCAGATTCTACTTCTTTCTGCTTCTGCACAATGGGAGCTATTGTTATGGAACTGGTGCAAAAAGGCAACGGTAAGCACTCGGAGGTTTCAGGAGAGACATTTATTCAAGCAGCACTGTTGGCCCAAGGGATACAAAGATCCAAAGCCTGAACAAGTGATACAATGCGATTGCTATATATATATTCCTAGGTTTCTTTGTTTTCTATCTGTTTCCTAACTACCAGGCTTTTGTGGTGGGCTTCACAGCCCCTCCTGAGTCAGTCAGAATGGGGAAGTTAGGTTGTATCTAAGTGTCTAGCTAAGCTGCTACATTCTTTTGTTTATGGCCCATTGTAAATTAGGAGTAATTAGGAAAATAAGTCTTACTAGACCAGATTGTTAAGAAAGGGCAGTGACTTAATCATATGCTACCAAGAATGTACTGATTTAACAGATTTAGGCTGCTAGTCTTTCTATATCCTTTCTCACTGTAGACTGGATATGATGTTGAAGTAAAGTGATGGCCCCTCAAAATGGTTTGGCTTTCTCCAAGTTCTGTTTTTTTATTTTGTTTTGTTTTGTTTCTGTCCCAAAATAGTTTTTCTGCAGAAGAAACCATGCCCTGACAAAGAAATTCCCCTATACCTAAAGTGAAGATGTGCTTCTCCAAGCTCTAAATCTCCTCATGTCGGTTCTATCAAAGAAAAGATGGGATCCAGGAGTTTCTCCCAGGCCTCTGCCCTCAAGTGGCAAGACTGTAAAATCCATGTTCACTGTTTCATTGTGCTCTCCCCAGCTAGCTCCTCTTAGGTACAATTAAATCTTTTTAATTCTCAAGTGCTCACTTCCATTTAAATATGCTTTTTCTCTGAGGATCATTTACTTTTTACGTATTAAGTGGGCTGAAGAAGAAAATGCCCTTGCAGAGCTGAATGAGATTTAGATTCCTTTGGAGTTCCCTTTGGGAAGGAGCGTGGGATATGCATGTGTTTGGTTATTGGAATCTACGTTAATAGGAAGCTGGTGTTTCTGTATAGAGGAAAATCTTTCTTTGAGTCATTTCTCATGTGTGCCGAAATCATACTTATGAAGACCCCAAAATGTGAAGTGAAAAGAAGAATGAGAAGAATTTTCTGTTGTTCCTGAATTGTTGCTTTTTAAATAAAGCTCACTCATTTTTATGATGGAACAATTTAAAGTTCATATGGCACCTTTCATCTTGGGCAGCTCCAAGAACAGTCATCTCACCCCTGAAAAGTTACTGTAATCTGTTGGGCCCAGCCTAGGAGAAGCAGAACTTAAAGGGAGCATTTTTAGGAGTATGATTGGAAATTAAAAGACTGAAGTTACCACCTTAATCTGTGGCAGAGGCTCAAGAATTCTCTGAATCGGGCTCTTGCTTTAGCCCCTTTTATGAGGCATTTATGTCTCTATCATGTATCTTTGGGCTGACGTGCTAGAACTCCAGAGTTCATCACTCTGCAAGGAACCTGTACTGTATGCTTTGTTTGCAGCCTGCGTATCCGGGACCCATGAGAAGTAGTGTTATGTACAAGGCTGGGTGGAGCTGTGAGTTTCCTTAAGGAAATGGGCAGGAAAGCGAGTCCTATTTTAAGTGTCGTTGTTTTCTATATATAATACTTGTACTCAGTGTAGCTTTCTCTTTTTCTGTCTTTTTGAAGGGAAATTGAAAACTCTGGGCAGAGATAGAGACCTCTGGTTTGGGGATTTGGGTTTTGTAGAAAGCCTATCTAGGAGAACCTGCCCTGGCACCCGAAAGCATGACATGGTCCTACCGTGTGTCCCTCTACCCTGGCCTGATGTCCATCACTGCCCCCAGTCATATTCCACAAGGGGAGAGATGTGTAAGCTTAACTGCATTTTGTAACTGAAGGGTTGCTCTCAGAGGCCTCCTCTTCTTCGCAGGATTATAACACTTGATTTTATTCAAATATATGTTTTTTTATATGAGATTTCAGACTTCTAGTAACTCAAGTCAATGTCAAGAATTCATCTTATGTATGCTAAAAGTTGAAAGTGATCATGGATCAAAGTGGGCAGCTCTATTTAAAAGTAATTTCCAATATTATGGCAGTATTTGTATAGTAGACTTCTTTATGTGTTTAAATGTCTATCATCATCAAAGTAACAATTAGGCCATTTCATTTTCATCGCAATGTTCCTGAAAGTAAGTCAGCACCACTGAATTTAGTTAGTCAACAAATATTGAGTGCCTGCTATTCTTTAGCTACTAGTCAGAATGGATCTTTCTGTTTAAACTCTATTTTAGGGCAAGTGACTCACCCTTAGAGGTAGAGCGTGGAAGAACTTTTTCTCTAACATATACTCTTTGTCTCTCTATCTCTCCTTGTGGGGTCTCCCCACCCTGGGAATCCTTTTCTGCTTGGGAGTGGGGGATGATCAGATGAGCAGAATTGGTTCTGACAATCAGTATCCTCCTAGGCCCATCTGCTAGTTTGACAAATTTCATAGTAGTTAGGATTGAATATTACTTGTAATCTCGGGATTTGGGGCAGCCAAATATATCTTAGGAGACTTGGGATGGATTTGGATCTAATTCTCAAAGAAATCTTGATTGAATGGTAAATGTTTCAGCCTTTCTCTCCAAAGTGACGGACATGCTGTTAACATCTGGCTGGAGTCGGGGTTGGGAGGAGACTCATGGGAGGGAGAGAGGAGAGAGAATGTATACACAAGCAAGTTCACATCACCTCAGAACTATACATCACAGAGAAATGGCAGTTTTGTTCCCATTTATGAGAGACTAGATTGTCTCTCAATAAGACAGGACTTGTAACACCCGGGGTTTCAGAGAATCTGAGGGACTTCTAGTCTGAACCATTAAGAGGCATTTGGATCTAAGTTTAGTTATCTAAGATATTTATAGAAAAACATCAAAACCCTTTTGGTAACATTTTCTTCCCTGAATATGGGTATTTTCAGCCTTTACAATTCATGGCAACTTGCTCTGTAAATAAATATTCCATCTGGACCTAAAACAATTTGTTTCAAAGGAGCCTGTTTCCTTTTGCTCTAATAGATAAAGTGAATGGGCTTATACCATTTGCTCTTTTGTATAATTACACTTCATTTCACTAATATTAGTGATAGTCAAGTTCATAGGATGCTAAATGCATGTTAGATGCAGATACAGAGGGCCAAGGAAGGGACTTGAGCATGTACAAATTTTGGTCTTCTCTGGGGGATGGGGTCTGGAACCAATCCTCATGGCTACCAAGGGATGACTGTGTAGAGATGGGTTTACCATGTAGCTACTCTTTTGTTTTAATTTATTGATTTGAGATAAAAACATCGATTTTGTTGTTCCACTTTTTCATGCATTCATTGGTTGCTGCTTGCATATGCCCTAGCTGGGGACCAAACTTGCAACCTTGGCATATCAGGACAACACTCTAATCAACTGAGCTACCCAGCCAGGGTCCAGTGTAGCTATTCATTTGCATGGCTACTTCAAAGTTCTGGAAGGGCCTGCCTCTGTAGGTTCACACAATCACATGCCTTTGAGAATGACTAGTCACTCTAAGCTGTAGCTCCTCAAAATCTATTCTGTTCCTAGGTAGGTAATAAGTTAAGAAACCTGCCCCAAGTCACATGGTGAGCCCAGCTTGAAGCCCGAGCTGTCTGGCTCAAAGCCCTTCAGCAGTCTGCACACAGGGAAGAGGCTGGGTTTTCCTGATAATCTGTATAAAAGTCCTGCCTCATATAAATGTTATATGAATTATACTTATTTGCAATTCTTTATTCTTCCTAATGTTCAAGTAGGTTCTTTCTTGCTTTAATCAATTTCCAAAGTACCTTTCATTAGAGTTAGAGGTTTTTTGAAGTGTTGACACATTGAATATATGTGTATATAATTATGCATTAATCTGAATTTGAAGGTGAGTGCAAGAAACCTATCAAATAAACCAACAAATTCTCCAGTCCCAACTGTTCGGAGTTTTCAGGCATGTAAATCCAGAACAGGGAGGCAAAGGGGGCATTTGGGATAAGGTATGGACATGTTGACTCGCACAGCCTGTTGCTATTGTGTGCTAGCAACTAGGCCTCTATTCTAGGAGATTGACTCCAAAACTAATTGGGCCCCTTACTCGCCCACTGAGGCCCAGCATTTCCGCTTTGTGAGATGGAATGCAGTCATATTAAATGAACTAAGCAGAAATTATTAATCCAAATCAGAAAAAGTTTCTGAGTATGTTGTCAGTTTTTCCAGGCTGTCATGCTTTTTGGTTCTTTTTCCCCTGGAGTTTAGAAAATCCAATGTTTGAACTGATAGACTTTATTTTTGCTTGTGTGTTAGTTTCCTTTAAAGTGGAAGCTAGCTAATAATGTGCAGTCTTTGTGCTTAAAGTGGTGATAAAGTTATCGAGGTGATTGTATTCCATAGTTTGCTAATCCACTATACAGTGAATACTAGAGGGTTAAGTTCGAAGTTACATGGATTTTTAGAATTTAACTTAGTGTCAGTTAATAAGTAGTTGGACATAATGAAAACTTGTGACTCATGTAGCTAAATAGAGTTGAAATGTACTAAAAGAGACTATGACTTGGATGTTTAAAAGGAACATTGACGGAGTGACATGGCCTTGAAGTAAATGTGACAGCCCCCAAAACTCATCGAGTATCTACAAACCCAAGACATTCTTTATTGTTTCCAAGTTCAATACATATTTTCCATATTTTTCTCACACATATTGGTAATCGTGATTACCTTAAAGACATTACTGGTAACTTTCATGGCTGTCAAGAAAATTTGTGTGAACATCCCCCTTCTAGGAGAAAATTCCAGTTCAGAGATGATATAGGGAAGGGAAGGGATTAATGAGAAAAAGCTCATTAGCATTTTTGGCTGTAGGAACAAAGCAAACCTGGGAGACAGCCATGACTAACGGGCAAAACATCACTCATGTCCCATGGTGGTGAATATGTGAATACTTTGAGTTGTGATCTGGTTAACTAACAGGTCATCTTCATTTTAAGTAAATAAAGATGTTAAGAATATCTAATTTGTAAAACTTAAAAAAATTATGATTCTTCTCTTTTAAGGATTTGCATCCTAAATAGTTTTTCTGTGGGGGCATATTTACTGGTGATGGGTGAGAATGTAATACAAACTGAGCTCCTAAATTAAGTTAGAGTTGGAAGTGTGACATTAGGGAATTTCTAAAGCTGAGAAAATATTTTCTTATGAGGAGGGACAGAGACTCAGGGAGAAACATTGAAATAGGGAAGTGTCATGGTACCTTAATACTCCAATTTTTAAAAAAGATGTAATCTGTCACCAAATTTTTTTTTTCACCCTAAGAAAACATTTCTGAAATTAGGTAAGAGTTTTGAAGGAAAGGACTTGTTTTTTTAGAATGAGGACTTTTAAAAATCTGACTGCAATATATAAATTCTGCAATCCCAGGAATTTCTGAAACTAGGGAAATATGTTTGTTAGGGTTAGCTCTTCACAATTAGAAAACTCCTTGTAAAGTGTAGGGAGTACATAGGAGTATGTGAGTAAGAAGTGAGAGGTAGTGGTCCATCTGCAGTCCTCGGTAGTAATATGGCAGAACTGCTGGTAAAGGAGGTCAACACAACTGTATTTTTGTTTGAGAAAACCACAGTGTGGCGTGATCACAATGCAGTCACCTGGCCAGGTTTATATACCTGAGATGGTAACAGACACTAGGGTTCTCTCCTAGTTGCACCAAGTATTTGTATTTGTATCTGCAGATTAGTACACTAATTTGTAGCTTCCAAAGGAGAGAGAGTATAGTAACCCTTTTCCAATTGAGGCTGCATACACATGCTTTTTTCCGGTTTGGATGGATTAGATCTTGTTAGATGAGAGGCATAACTTTGCTAAATTGAAAAATCAATGTGAATTATTGTTTCTCTTAAAGGAAGAAAGGTCAGGTTCCTGTAGCTTTCAGTTCACTGTGCTAGAGGGAATAGTAAGATGGGCAATGTCACATTGAGAATTTTTTATTAACTTGTCGTCACATTGAGAATTTGATTGGGGCTCTCTTATTAACATTTGTGATATCAGATTGATTAGTTTCAGAAAATACAGTGGTGTTCTGTGTTGTTTATGTATGAGATGTGAGCTCTCCCACTGTGTTGCCTAAAATTGCACTATCTGAGAGTCATATTTCAAGGACATTGATGTGTTAGTTCTCTTAAGAGAGTCTTCAAATTGAATTTTTAATGAAGATATTTTTAAACGATGAAAGCAAGTTTTAAAATCCTAGTTCTTTAAAAATCCAATCACTGCCCTAATTTAGTAGGGAAAATGATTAGGTAGTTGAACGATGCTATTGCCATTTTTAGAATCCACTATTTAACGTCTCGATTGGGGACTGAGAATTATTGAGGTGGTGTGACGACTTCAATTTGCTTTCTCCTTTGACTACACATTAGCTGGAGAGAAAATTTCAGTGGAGTAAAAATAGAGCATAAATAGTAATTGCCAAGTAGCTCTTCTGTAGTTTACTACCTAGACCTGCCTGAGGTAGGTGTCCAAACCTTCATAAGAGGGTGTAGAAAAGGTTAAGTTGGTCATGTAATCCTCTAAAGCAGGGGCGGGGAACTTTTTTTCTGCCAAGGGCCATTTGGATATTTATAACATCATTCTCTTAATATTATTCACTTAATATAAATTTATGTTGCTATGAAAAAAGCTCCTAGATGTATCGAATTTTGAGTCCCACCTACGATTGTCTTCGCAGGGCCAGGCCAAATCATTTCATGGGCCTTATACGGCCCATGGGCTGGACCTTCTCCATCCCTGCTCTGAACGATCAGTTTTCTTCACCTGAGAACTTGTCATCTTGTTTTGTTTTGTTTTTAAGCCAATTCCTTTGTGTGTGTGTTAGTTGAAATCACTAATATTGTATAACATTAGGTGCTTGGAGAAATATATTAATATATTTAATTGCTGGTTGCTGTGAGTCACATTGAATCTATCCTTACAAGATATTTAACTATACATTCCTTAAAGGAAGAAGCAGTATCTTTTCTGGTTTCTGAGATTTTAAATAGGCACTCGCTTCAGTTGTCACCGTGTGGCCAGTATGCTGCTGACGTTGGCTCTTCTCCCACCTCACTGGATACCCCTTTTGGTCTCCCGTGCTGGCTCTTCCCTCCTTCCCTGGCTCTTCATCTGAGGGTGTCTTATCCAGTTTTCATGGCTAAAAAAAAAAACATCTGAGCACTGACTGCTAAGTCCATCTCATCAGCCAAACCTCTCTTCTCATTCCAGGTCCGTACTCAACTGCTTCTTTGTCATCCTTACTTCAACAGATATCCCAATCTAAACATGCTAAAGCTAACCTCTGTGAACTTCTCAGTCTTCCCAGGGGTATAAATGTCAGCTCTATCCTTCCATTTGTTCAGGCCAAAAACATTAGAGTTTTCTTTGAATCTTCTTTCTCAGACCCCACCCTCAATACATTATCAAGTTACATGGTCTCTACCTACAAAAGCTAACTAGAATCTGATCGCTAGTCACCATCCACCTGTGTCATGTTTTGTTTTGTTACAGACTTTTGTAACTTCTCTCTCTGTATCCACCCTTGCCTCTCTACAGTCTGTTCCTATCATAGCAGTTGAGTGATCCTTTAAAAATGTGAATTAGTTCATGTGCTTAAAACCCCTATCCTTCTCAGTCAGTATAAAAGCTGCAAGGTCCTAAAAGTGAGCCAGAAGGCTCTGTATGATCATCTACCATCATCACCACCTACAGTTACCCAGCCCCGGGAACCCTGGTTGCCTTGCTGTTCCTGTAGCATGCCAATAACTTCTCTCTCAGGGACACACTCTCCCCAAATAGCCACATGATTTTGCTCTCTCACTTTTTTTCAGGTCCTTGTACAAATGTCACCTTATCAAGGAGGCCTTTTGGACCATCCTATAAATATGGCAACATTCTCCCTACCCGCCCTCCAACACTGCATTCCCAACACCATCTGAATTTTCATATATATTGTCCCCAAAAATGTATACATACTTTAACAGCTGATTTCTATTACATTTTGAAAATGAAATGTATGTATTCAAAGTATGCATACATTTTTGGGACACCCTATGTAACTTATTTTGCATACTGTTGTATTCCTGGCAATAAGTACAGTGCTGGGTACGTGGTAGGTTCTCAATAGATATTTAACGGAATGGATGGACTTTGCACCCTGCAAGAGTTGCAAGAATACATTATTTTATACTGCTCTTGATACTTTTGTTGGTCTTCAGTAATTTTCTTTTTCCTCCTGGACAATTCCATTTTAATTTTCTCTCCATTAAAAAGTATTAAGTGTACATACTGATAGTTTTTTTGAAAAATTACAAACCTTCAGAAACGTTGCAGGCATTGTATAATGAGTGCCTGAATACCTGATAGTGGTTCAAACATTCTGCCACTTTTGTTTAATTGCTATGCCTGGAATTATATGATTTTTTTCCAAACCATTTGAATTAATTTTAAAGTATATCTTCTACAAACAAGGGCATTTTCCTATGTATCTGTGGTACAAGTATCATTTTCAAAAAATTTAATCCTGGTAGAGTACTACTGACTAATGTAGTCAATAATTCAGATTTCCCCAATTGTCTCCACAATGTCCACAATGACTATTTTTTAAAATCTAGAATCTAATCAAGTTTCATTAGCTGCATTTTTGGGCCATGTCCCTTTAATCTAAAACATAGTTTCCTAGATTTTATGGTCTGTCATGACTTCACATTTTTTAAGAATCCAGACCAGATGTTTGGCAGGATGTCCTTCAATTTGGATTTGTCTGATTGTGTAACCCAAGTCTAATCATGAGAAAATATTTTTGGCAGGAGTATTACACAGGTGACGTAGGCACATGGTGTCATCTTCTTTCATTGTTGGTGATGCCAGTTTGGATCATTAAGTGAGGATGGCATCCACCAAACCTCCCTGATCTGAAGATGTCTGCCCGCCTTCTGTAGCGCATGGTCTCTGAAGTGCTGCTCTGAGACCATGTGGCCATCCTGTTCTCTAACAGCCTTTCACCCAATGGTGTCGGTATCTATCAATGATTCTTTCCTGAAGCAATTACTATTGTGGTTGTACATATAGCCATTTGCTTTGTCCTATCATTCCTCCAAACTAATCAGTTGAATTTCTTCTGTAAAAAGCATTCCCTTCTGTCTTGTTTTAAAATCTTTTTAAGTATAAATTCATGAATTCTTTTATACTAGGTGTGTTAAAATTCATTATTGTCATTCACGTTGATACTCAATTGTTCCAAATTTGGCAATAGGGAGTTCTGAACCCGTTTTGATGGGGGAAATAATTGAGGCACCTTTTCTTCAATGGAGTCAGTCATGAGAAGAGATAAAGAAGTCTCCCAGTTACTGTAAAACATTGAAGTGAATTGATAGTATAATAGGCTCTTCAGGGGGGAAATGAAGATGCCCTGAGCGTCCAGGGAGAACTCCATTGTTCAACTGGCCCTGCCAACCACTCGATAAATACCATCCTGGCCGAGGCAGGTCTGGAACTGGGTTCTTTTTGTCCTGGAATCATTCCTGCCTTGAGTAGGGCACTTTGGCAGAGACCTGGAAGATTTGGACCTGTCACTTCAGCTGTGGTCCCCAAATGTAGCTGATCCCTGGAAGAGAGATTTTGGCTTACTTTTACTTTGTTTTTTGTCTTGTTCTTTAGTACAACTTCCAGACGTATAGAATCTGACTCCTTGAATTGGATTCCATACCTATTCTGAATGTTTAAAAGCTTTCCCCAGGTGATCTTGCTATCTTAGGTTTGAAAATGAGTTTTTCATTTGTTTGTTTGTTTGTTTAACAAGGACTTGAGTGGTCAGGTACTCTAGTCCACCGATTTTCAAGCGGTGTATGTGCTGCAAGAATTTTTAAAACATGCAATACCTGACTATTTAGTCAGGGTCACTGACAACTGCAGCTCTCGAGCCACATGCGGCTCTTTGACCCCTCAAGTGTGGCTCTTCCACAAAATATCACTTGCGGGCGCCCATGTACAGTGCGATTGAAACTTCGTGGCCCATGCGCAGAAGTCAGTATTTTGTGGAAGAGCCACACTCAAGGGGCCAAAGAGCTGCATGTGGCTCAAGATCTGCAGTTTGCCGACCACTGCCTTAGGCTGTCAGATTTTTAAAAATGACAACAGCCAGCACAAAATTAGCCATCTAGTGTGACTGAATCCAAATTATACCTGTTTTTCAGATTGGCAAAAAATATATTATTTGCTGTGGGGCAGAATTTTAGTAATTAGTTTATATGTGCCATTACATGAAAAAGGTTGAAAATTGCTGCTCTAATCTGTTGGGTTTAATTAAACCCAGGCTCGCTGGGCTAAATGATATAGCCGGTGGGTTAATTGCAAGTGGCCTGACATCAGCTCTATTATACTTAATACCTCTACATGAGTTTGGTTAGACTAGACCAGCCTTTGAACAGAAGGATGTGTTGACCCAGGAGCGAAGGATCAAGTATTTAGCTGATGAGAAGCCTTCCTTACAGATTCTTTTACTAAAGAACTTTGATAACAGGTGCTAAAAAGTGGGGAGTAATGGAAAGTAATCGATCTTAAAGAGGCAGAAAGACTGCCCTTTACTTGACTTTTATGATAGGAACAGAATGTGTTAAATATCTAGTTCCTACTTTATAGCCATTGTCATTGTATAGAAGTAGTATATGCCCATGAAAAATTTATGAGCTATCCCAGTATTGTCTCCTCTAGACTTGCCTTAAGTTCTACTGTGTACTAAAACAGTAGAATTTGACCTTTGTTTAAAGATTTTTTTAAAGGGGCGGGGAGGAGTTAGACTATAAACTGTATTTACTTAAAGCTCAAAGGTTAGTTACATGAGTGAGCCACATAATCTCCATCGCTATAGAATAAGAGCTGAAGTCACATTTAGGGCCCACGTTCCCTAGCTGGCAGGCACCATACAGATAACTTGAGTTGCTATAAAATATGATTCAGTTCAGGAGTGAAATATTTGGAAAATGGATGTCAGTTTTCTAAACTATGGTTATATTCTACACAATATATGTATAGTTCCTTTTGGTGAGGGTTCATGTTCTCTTTTTTTCTAATGTTTTGGTATCTTTTATAGTACCTAACACCAGATCGTTTGATAAAAGTTCAGCATGCTTAATTTTTCTGGTGCATTGGAGATGGGGTTATATTTATTCTTTTTTTTTCTTTTCTTTTTTATTGATTAAGATATTACATATGTGTCCTTGTCCCCACGTTACCCTCTATCCCCCCCCCCACCTTGCCCTCCCCCCCGTTGTCCGCGTCCATTGGTTAGGCCTATATGCCTGCATGTAAGTGCTTTGGTTGCTCTTTCCCCTTTACCCCCACCCTCCACTACCCTCCCTCCAAAGCCCGACAATCCAATCAATGCCTCTCCGTCTCTGGATCAGTCCTTGTTCATCAGTTTATGTTGTTCCTTATAATTCCACAAATGAGTGGGATCATGTGGTATTTATCTGCTCTCCAGTTCCATTCATGCTGTGGCAAATGGTGAGAGTTCCTTTTCTTTTTCCTC
>NW_006285040.1:5704022-5729463 GCF_000327345.1 Myotis davidii
TTGTAATTGCTGCAAGCACCTCTGAGGAAAACCGCCCTCAAGTTCCGAGTTCAGCCTGCTGCCAGAGGGTCCAGTTTCTCCCCGTATGAGTCCTGGGCCCCCAGAGACTTCCCGGAACCGGAGTTCAGAGCCGTCGGGAGCTTCTGACTCCCTCCGGATTCAAAAAGACAGCCGCGTCCTCAGGTGCCAGACCCTTTCCACGCGCGCAAGCCCCCTACCTCTGCACTTTACTTCTGCAGCTCCTCTGGCTCTCAGTGTGCTTTTCTTTCCTTCTAGTTGTAGAATTTACACTCAGCCAGCCTTCCTGTAGTTCTGGATGATGTCCGTTTTGTGTTTTTGATGTATTTTTCAATTGTTGTGGGAGGCAGCAATTTCCCGGTGTTTATCTATGCCGCCATCTTAGTTTCTCCTATATTCTTTTATGATGGTATTAGGATATTCAAACACTGTAGATAGTGGTTACCTTAGAGGTAAGATAATAGACAATTGTTAGAGATTAAAATGTGCATTAGAGCATTATGGGCAATGCTGTTAATCATTCAAAGTTTTATAATGCCCTAATGCTAAAGAAATTAATTAGTCCCCTTTAGAAATAGGTTGTCTTATTACTTTGGGTTGAAAAGTAAAATGAAAAGAGACTTTGTATTTGCTGCTATTGTTAAATATCTCTGACATAACTACATTGCTTTATCCCTAACAGAAACAATATACGTTCTTACTCTTCATAACAATACATAAAACAAGTACAATTATCCCCATTTTAAATGCAAAAACCATTATTAAGATAAAGTAACCAAGTTGAAGTCACTCAGCTGGATAATAGCAGAGACAGACTTTAAAGGTCGGCCTGTATGAGGCCAAGTCTATTTCCTAAAGTTTTCCCCTGATGATAAGTAGTATTTACAGCAAAGAAAAACATTATAAAGTTGGTAATTTTATTATTTTAAATTCTCATACTTTCACATCCTAGGGATAAACACTTTTAACATTTTAGGGAATATTGTTCATTATTGGTTTGAGAAAGTGTTCAATTAGCTTAATTTAAAGCTTGTAAAAAGCATGTGGAAAGTAAGTTTAGCCTATTTTCTTCTAAAATGTAGTTGAATAACTCTAGACCAGCAGTTCTCAACCTATGGGTCGCGACCCCTTTGGCGGTCGAACGACCCATTCACAGGGGTCGCCTAAGACCATCCTGCATATCAAATATTTACATTATGATTCATAACAGTAGCAACATTACAGTTATGAAGTAGCAACGAAAATAATTTTATGGTTGGGTCACAACATGAGGAACTGTATTTAACGGGCCAGAAGGTTGAGAACCACTGCTCTAGACCCTCACATTAAATCATTAGTTACTTGCAAATGTTGTAGCATTTAGACACATGTAACTTCATTTGAAAATGAAAGCTATTATTTGAAAGCCTGATTTTCTTCTATGCATGGGTGCCTGAACAGCCTTCGTCAAAACTTTTCATCATGCTGTGTCCCTGTGGAGAAATGTTCATGGGTTCCTGTTGCCTGCAAACTAAGATTTAAGCACATCTCACTTTTATCCATCATGGGTCTTGCCTTTCCAGTCACATTAGTCCCTTATGAGGGACTCATAGTCATTACTTTTGATCCTCTCCTGCCCCCTCTTAGGTTTTGCAATAAAACTTTTCTTGTTTTCTTTGGAAGGTTCTTTGTGTTAGCACAGATTCTGCTGCTTGCTAGCACTCTCACTTTAACCTTAGTTCCTTCATCTCCAACATTAAGGCATTAGAGGTGGTCATTTAATATACTTTCTAGCTCTGACATTCTGTGATTCTCCCTTGCTGGCACTCAATCAATGAGCATGTGTCTGTGACTGTCCAGCACACATCAGCAAACCAGGAACAGAGGAGGTTTCTGGTATAGCTTCCCTGTGTTGTGATTTCCCACCTTCCTGTTGTAATTATATTTGAAGATCAAGGAGGTGAAGGACTCAGTGGGGCTTGTAGCTATGAAGTGCTCATCAGAATTGAGGGTGGATAATGGTGAGTATTCAGAGGAAGGGACTGGAAGAATTTACCCAATGTTCAGAGGATGCCTGGCGGTAACTTGTAGCCCTAGAAGTTCAATAGCAGTAAGGTGGGACAAGTGGCTCAATGGTCAGGAGGTTTGGTTGAAGAAGGAAAGCCTGGTGTTGAGCTCTTAGAGCAAATCTAAATGGTGACAGCCGAGGGTGGGTTGGAACTGAGAACTTTAGACTGGTGGTAATCAAAATGCCTCCATGGCAAGAGTTTTAGAAGGAAATGCATTGATAACATTAGTTTAGTGGAGTACAGGGAAAAAAACATAAGGTTTAGTGTTGTACTTGGATTCAGGCCAAAACTCGGATAATAACCAGCTTTGTGATATTGGCATCTTTGACTCTGTGTGCCAATCTGGCATATGTATCTCAGAAGTTATCCCCAAATCAGGCAATGCATAGGAAGGCTTTATTTAGTAAATCTGTAAAGCACCATGCGGATAGGTCAGTTGTTGTTTGGTGCTGTGAATGAGGCCTCATTTTTCAGCCTCTTTTTATTTTCTACAGACTTGGAGCAGGGCCACCACTTCTGCATCTCTTGCATTCTGCTAACTTTTGTTCAGCCTGTAGCCTGTGCATCCTATGTCATTGATCTCTGACAAAAATTTTTCCTAAGGAACCACTTGATATTCCCTGGTTGAATTTGTTTCTGTGAGAAGGGGTGTGAACTTAGACTTACTGCATTGCATCTGTAAGCGATTTAAAGGTAGTAGCAACCATGCCCATTGTTTGTACTTCAGGAAGGTCCTTTAGATGACCTTTCAGATCTCAGCTGAGATTTTTCCTCTATTTACTCCTGTTTGACGAGCTGCTGTTTGCATTAGCGGTGATACTTTGGAATTTACACAGAAGAAAACATACTGTTTACTGAGTCTGGGAGCCTTAAAAGGCTTCTGTTCTTCCCACAGTGATGTTAAAAAAATGTAATGTTATGCCACCATTAGAAAATATTCACAGATAAGACTATTTCCTCCAAGGAAAACAGGCATTTTCAGTTTGGGGCTTCTCCAATTCTGACATAAGGAAAAGTAGTTTGCGTGCATTCATTATATAAAAGGAGAGTTTTACAAAGAGGGTGGAGAGGAAAGGCAGAAATTAAGAGTCAAAGAGGAAATACTGTATTGGTGAGCCCAACTTAAACAATATCCCATTAAAAAAAGGTTTTGAATTTGAAAAGGTGATGGAGGTAGAAGGGAGCTGATTTATCTATAAAAGGATTTGCTACGAATATTTCCAAGTCTTTTTTAGATCACTAAGTTCTTTTAAATGTTAGGCTGATGGCAGTGAAGCTTAAAGCCTAAATGTTGGAAGTGAAAATTAATTGACAAGCAGTCAAAAGTAGAGTACACATGTATGATAACTTAAAAATGGTTGGAGAAAATAAAATTGGCTTTGCATGTAATGGTTTAGGACCCTATTCATAAAGCAAAAGGAGAAGAGAAGCCTGAAGAGGGAAGTGATGGATGACAAGGTTTCTAAAGGATGTTCCCCTGAGAAGAACATTAGATACGTCTTTTGGGATTCATGGGACACTTGATCCAACTTGCAGGACCTACAGGTAGAAACTGTGATACTGTTACTCAGACGCTGTAGCCATTCAGTATGCTGGCAGTGAGCGGGGGCCCCATGGGAGATCCAGCGTTCCCAGACTGAGTGTTGAGGCACAGCTGGTGATGTAGTACAAAGTAAGGATTCCCAGGTTTTCAGACTTAGTCTTTAGGGAGGGAATTTGAGGTCTGTACTTATAAACGTTCTCCAGGAGAAAGTGATGAGCCAGCTTTGGAAACCACCAGGCTAGACAGTATCAAAGAAGGAATGGTAGTAAATGTAGAGATAATTAGCAGATTAGCCTAAAGTTGCCTTACTCTGAGTTTTTTTAGTCTGTCCATTATAAATCATTCAAAAGTGTGTAAGAACATGTGTTCTATGTAGAGTCATACTCCCTAGGTTCAAAGTCCATCTCCATCACTTATTAGCTGTGTGAGTTTGGGTCAATTGCTTAATCTCTCCGTTTCCTTATCTATAAGTGAGAGATTTTAACAATACTGACTCTAAAAATTGCCATGAGTATTACTTGAGTTATTGTTTGTACAAGACTTAAAACAGTGTCTGGCATATAGTAAGCTCTCGGGAAGTAGGGCTCGTATAACAGCACTACAAGGAGCGTGTGGAGAAGGCCTCAGGAGCCCTTGGCCCAGAGACCTCGAAAGATGCCAGTAAGTGAGGGCTCAGGAGGAATGCCAGTTTCCAATCTGGATTTACTGGAAATGAAGTACTTGGAGAAATATCAAATCTATAGCCAAGTAATAGAAACAAATCTAACCTTTTTGGTTAGATTTCGCCATTCTGTTATCTAGGCTAGGAGCCTTGACTCCTCCCTCTGTTGAATCACCATCTAATCCTTACTTAAAAAAATAAATAAATAACCCTCCTTCTTTAATTCCTGTGGCTACTGCCCTAGTAAAGGCTTGCTGCATCTTCTAATTTGTTTCCGCAACCAGTCTTCATGTTATAGGGTTGGCAGTGCCACCAGAGGGATTTTATCTAACACCTAGTTCCACAAACTCAGATGCCTCCCAAGGACCCAGACTGGGTAGGGGGGCGCTTAATGAACTAGGGACATTCCACAAGGGACAGACGCTTCTTGACGCTGAGTAAAACAAGCTGGACAAAAATGACAGCGTATGATTTTATTAATAGAAAACTATAGAAATACAAGCTGATCTATAGTGAAGGGAAGCAGATCAGTGATTGCCTGGGGTCCGGGCTGTAGGAACAGGTGGGGAACTTTTTGAGGGTCATGGATATGTTCACTCTTGATTGTGGTCATAATTTTACAGTATATATATATATATATATATATGTCAAAACTTTTCTAATTATACACTGTAAATATGTGCAATTTATTATCTGACTATTATACCTGAAATCCTAAAAAGAAAAAGACAGGACCTATATATATTTGTCTGATCTTGTTTATTGTCCAGAATACATCGTGGCTTATAATAGGTGCTTAATTATTTCCTGAAGTGAATTTCTTTTTCAAATAAAGTTAGAGGTGGGGGTGAGTGGTCTGGGGAAGGTATGTGAGGAACCACTGGAGATTCTACAGTCTCAGCTTCATTTATTCAAGTGAATGCTGGCAGGGACCATCTTCCCTTTTAAGCTACTCCACTATTTATTTTCTTGTCATTAATAGATTTGTTTCTGGACTAAAAGACTAAAATAGAGCTGGTGTTCGCTCTGATACAGCCTTTATGCCCAGAGGGGCCTTAAATAATATGAAAGCAAAGTTTGCTTTTTATAGGTGAGGAGGCTGGACCTGAAGAATTCTAGAATCCAGACTGGTGCCAGTGTTGACTTTTACATAAATGGTATCAGTTTTTTTCCGCTTTCCTGTTGGTTAATTAATTCTGTGTGCAGATGCTTTCTCCAAGTCACGTTGCCACTCCAGTTTGTTTTCCTGCCTAATACAGGAGAAGGAGGAGAATCACTCTTATTCTAAGGAAACCTGACTCAACACTGAGCGCAGATTCTTTATTCTGAGTCTGAGTCGGCTTTATAACATACCTCTGCATTTCTCTGCTGGAAAAGACATCAGTCACTTTGTCTTTGGATCCTGTATTGCTGTTTTCAGAGTGAACTGGAATGGGCAGAAAGATTTTTGATTAGGTGGTAGGCTTTATTTCAATCATTGATCAGGAAGATGTGATGAACCACAGTTATTTGTACCTGGAAAGTCAGGCGCTCCAGCACATCTCGGTATAGAGCAGAAAAGGGTGTAAAACAAAAACAGTGGGAACTATGCCTAAGGCCAGTTTGGACTGCGTGAAGAGGGAGCAATACCACCATCAAAGCAAATAGAAACCTTCTAGAGTCTAGACCAGCAGTGGGCAAACTACGGTCCGCGGGCTGGATCCGGCCCGTTTGAAATGAATAAAACTATTGAAAAAAAGACCGTACCCTTTTATGTAATGATGTTTACTTTGAATTTATATTAGTTCACACAAACACTCCATCCATGCTTTTGTTCCGGCCCTCCGGTCCAGTTTAAGAACCCATTGTGGCCCTCAAGTCAAAAAGTTTGCCCACCCCTGGTCTAGACTGCAGTTGAGGGACATGAAGTTTAGCCTTTAACATAGTATCTATCTGGCCTGCTAGGACTTAAAATAAGTCTTTGTTATGGACAATTTCAGCCATGTACAAAAGTTGAGAAAATAGTTATAAGGTGATTCATTATACTGTTCCCTAGCCAGAACTTTTTAATAATAATTTTTAATGATTATCAACATATGCTATGACTAATACAGTGAGAAATGATCTATTCTGTGGGATATGAATGTTTTAATCTCACATTTCTTCAAATAAACTCTTTTGAAAATGCAAACATCATATTAAAAACTATTTGTGAGTAAATGTAACAACTGATCACTGGGTTGTTTTTTAATTGCTGATTCTTAATGCTAGTGACTGACCATTGGAAGTCTTGGCAGGAGTCGAGGGCCCCAAGGAAAGCCTGGGAGTGAGTGCGTTGCCAAAGGCCGTTTCCGAAGCCCTCCTGTGCACAGATAGTTCCTAACGTACTTAGCAACAGGACTCACATGAAATATTCAGCCCCCAACAGTGAAAACAACCACAAAGGTAAAAGCAATGGCCAGGTCATGTCCTGCGGCAGTTTGTTCTGGGTTTGACAGCAAACATCTTATTGTTTGGGGAAACCGGGAAACACTCTCCGGAGGCCAAGGACAATTAAAAACTGCTGTCTGACTACAGTTCTGTCTTACACAGGGATTTCTTCTTACCACAAACAACACAACACAGGAATTACGTGTCATCTATGATGTGGAGAATTTCTGTGGATGATCTTAGTTATAGATTAATTTCCAAAGCCACTCCTACAGTGTTTCCCCTCCTATTTCAAAGGCTGGTTATTAATTTCAATTGTTTTAAAGTAGCTCAAAATCTAGAACTGAGGTTTCTTTGGGCCTGAGTATATCTTGACTTGCACAAGATACAGTCAAACACATATGTAAATCACAGGTTTAGTTATTTAAAATGCCTGAGCAGACATTTATATTGTAAAAGAATTCCACTTATGATGTGCAAATATAGCTTCCGAACTATTTGAGGGTAATTTTTTTAACTTTCTGACTTGTGTAGATTGAAATGTACCCACACTTTGGTGTTATGAAGTTCATTTCTTCCTCTAGGCATGTTCTCATTAGTTGCTCATGTGGGACTTATAGGAAAGAAAGGGGAAAGCCCTAATGTTCTTAACTGATTATTCTGACCTACCATCTACCCTCCTGGTCGAGTGGATGGTACTGCATGTAGTAAGGAAGAGAAAGCAGAGGCACTCAGCAGATCCCGGGGCGCCCTTCGCCCTTGCCTGACCTTCACTCTGTGCCTGAACACTGTCCCACCCATCCCCCAACCTTTCAGTTCAGTGACAGAAGTACCAGCAAATCCTGAAAAGATTCAAATGTTAGAGATGCAAGAGAATAAAATTAATAAAAGCCAGAGTATAGGTCCAGCTTCCTAGCATGCAATTTAGAAATTACTTATTGTAGCTGAGGCATTTACAAGCCAGTGTCAGATTGGTGATCTCAAGACGCTGGGGAGAGGGCTCCCCCACCTCCTTGCTGCCCTCCTGGCTGCTTCTAAGGAACGAGGTGCCCAGTCAGGCGTTGTGGCTCCTGTCTAAGCAAAAATTATTTGTACAGTCTGGTCAATGTGGGGCAGATCAAGCTGCAGGAAATACCGAGGGATTTCTGTCTTTCATATCTACTCCTTACTTCCCAGCCCCTAAAAATGTGTTGAGTTGGAAGAGGAGCGTATTCTGGTGTGATGGGCACACACGCAGTGTCCTCTCTGACCTCTCGATATTTCTCTTCTCTCCCGGGAGTAGATGGATAGCTCTTCCGTGGGCAATGCTCAGTGGGCTCTGCCTGAATTCTCTGGTTTCACTCCAAAAGATAAATGACAGTGGTCTGGCCATCCGTCATGGTCCCATGATGCAATGGGAGTATCCATTTAGGGATATGGGTGGAAGGCAGAGCTTTCTCCCTAATTAGTTTTAAACTCCACTTTCCGCCCTTAATTCCCAGTCCCTCTGAATGTTTTAATACACTGCTGGGGTATCTGTGTGTTTCCTTTTTTGGTAAATTTATTGATACTACTCTGTCTTTATGTATTGACATGTGCAAAACTTCGGTACCTCTATTCCAGTCCCCATCTACTACCTTTACTTTTAAAGAAAGATTAAAGTTTCACATGCTTTCATTAACTTAGAGAAAAGTATCTTAGCAAACTTTTTCTATAAAGGGTCAGATAGAAAATGTTATACATGTTGCAAGCCATATGGGCTCTGTCATAAGTATTTAACTCTGCCATTATAGCAATAAAAGCAACCGCAGTCACCATGTAAATGAACGGGCATGGCTGGTTCCAATAAAAGTTTATTTACAAAAACAGGCAGCATGCCAGATTGGGCTCTGGGCCTGTGTCCTGACCCTTGGAATAGGGGAAGGAAAGGAGTTTGTCATCAAACAAGATATGACCGAAGAGTTGACTGAAGAGTTGACTGGAAAGTACAGTTTTGACTAAACAACAAAGCAGTTAGTGGCTACTTGAGAGATTAGTGTAGTCACTCCAGCCCCTCCCTAGCATATTTTAGGCATTTAGTATTTGTCAAATGACTAAATGATGGCTTCTTTGTGACCTGGCGATAGTAACTGAGGCAGCCTCAGAAGTGAGAGGCACATGTAGTAGGAGTTTTATTTAAATTTTAAATGGATTATGTATAAATTACTTGATGTTTTATTCTAAAGAAAAACAAAAACATCATGTTTGAAAGCTTATTTTCACTTTTAAATGGAGTCAGAATGCAGGCCACTTGTTTGGGGCTCAGCCGACATATTCTTGGTTTTTGTTTGTTTTGTTTTGTGGGGAAGGGGAGGTGTTTGTACTTAGTCCAAAGATATTGAAGTTGTTGATATTGAAGAAAAGTGTTATCTCTCATTAAAAGTCTGAGGATATGTATTATCCACAGGGCATAGACAGAATGCTTGAACATCAATAGTTTTGGTAAGGCTTAAATGTCAAGGTTGCTATGAGATGATTTTAATAACATCCCACTTAGTAACATTCATTTCACACTATTCTTACTTCTGAGTGTCTGAGACAGGATAACAAACCAGGTCTATTGTTGTTTGAGTTACAGTGACAGCAGTTGTCCACAGCTCAGTTGTACAAATAAAAATTAGTCCTCATAATTCAGCTCAGTGGCATGTCTGTGGTACCAGAACGAAGTACTTTGCCCATATTGTGGGAGACAGGAGCTGTTTCTGGCAGCAGTGATGGATGTGGCGGGCTTTGCATTTGTTTTCATTTGAGTATTTCTCCAGAGAGACAACCATTGACACCATGGTCACAACAGGACCTTCCCAAATCTAAGATGGACCATTTTCTTTCCTTTAAAACTCAGGTGATCCCTCATGCATTTGGCCACAGAGAAAGAGCTCTGAGAGAAAAATTGCTACTGGGCACCTACTCAAGTTGTAAAGGAACCCACTGATGTGCCAGATTTTTGTTCCAGAAAGTTGACAAACCTGCAGTCAGGAATGCGGTTCCTTTTTTGTACTCGCTCCAGGCAAATGGACAGGAGCACGTAGAGCGACCTCTGACACCCACAGCTCTGTTGAAGAGGCAGGGGGTTATCTCGTCCAACCTGGGTGTGCAGCTGTGCGGATGGATTCGGTTGTGTAGGAGGGGTGGGGGAAGCAGGGGTGACAGCGCAGGTTGTCAGAAAGGAACAAGTGCTCCAGACTCTCCCAGGCAAGGAGGTGGTACTGGAAACTACATTCAGCTTTTTCTTTTTGAAACTTGGCGAAGCAGAATTTGTTAGAAAGTCTGTCTTTCATTTCTCAAGAAAACCCGGCTAACTTTCATCATGACTTTTTAACCTTGTGTCTTTTTGTAAGTTCACTTTTAATATAACCTTAACTGAAGATATGTAGACTTCTGGTGTGAAAATAAAATCTATTTGTTAGAATATTGAAACAAAAATTCAGATGATCCCTTCCTGTATGGAGTTTTCCATTGACGCCTCCAAAAAGAGTGATACCTTCCATTTAATAATTACTAGCTTCTGGCCCTGGCAGGGTGACTCAGTTGGTTGGAGCATCATCCCATACACTGAAAAGTTACAGGTTCAATTCCCAGTCAGGTTACATACCCAGGTTGCAGGTTTGATCCCTGGCCAGGGTGTATACGGGAGGCAAATGATTGGTGTTTCTCTCTCGATGTTTCTATCTCTCTTTCCTTCTCCCTTCCTTTCTCTCTAAAATCAATAAAAACATATCCTCGGGTGAGGATTAAAAATAACAATCACTTCTGTCAGGCATTATGCAAAGGACAGGGATGTAAAGGTAATCAAATCAGAGTGTCCTGTGATTCCTTATTTGCAATAGATTTCAACCTTACTACTCTACGGAAGGTTCCATTCTAGTCCCCGAAGTTGTCTGACATCTAGTAGAGGAAAGAGGTATGCTACCAAGCAATTATAATAGAGGATAGTAAGTTTTATAGCAGGAACTTAAAGAGAGGCATCTAATCCTATCTAGGATGGTAAGCAAAGACTTCCAGAGGAAATAGCTAAACCCAAACATAAAAGACTGGGAGCAGTTAGTCAAGGAAACGGTTTGTGTGCAGTCCCTGAGGCAGGGTTGAGCATGGTGATTTGGGGGACTACGGTTTTCAGTGTGGCTGAACCAGGTGCCGGTGGGACATGGGGAGACAGAGGGATTACAAATGGCATTATTGCATCAACTTTATCCTGATGGTAATGAGGAAGCACTGGCTGGTGATATTTTTAAGAGGGGCCTGGTATTGCACAGGATTAGAACTTTGAAGGATGTTCCCGACTGCTTTGTGGGACCATGGCTTGGAAGGAGATGAGATTAGAAGCAATGAGAGCAGTCAGCCAACTGAAGTGATCTGGGGGGCGGGGGCGGGGCGGGGGGATGCTGATTACTTGAAATGAGTGAGCAACAGCCGAAGAGTGAGTCAGCAGAGTTTAGGTGCTGGAATTGATAACACTGGTGGTTGGAGGGACAAAGAAGCTGGAGGAATCAAGGAACAAATCTGGCGTGCTGTGGGATGCCGTGCCCATCTTTGTTCCAGCACATGTCCTATTGTATTTCAGGTGTTTCCTTCTTAGGTTCTCAAGTCTGACTGTAAGCTACTGAAGGGTTTGCTGTTGTATCCACAGCACCCAGTGTAGGGGGGCAACATGGACAGGCAAGGTCAAGGGTTCTGAGGATGTGGCAATAAGAAGGGGCCTCTGAGCAGAAAGGACTGTGGGTGTGGTGGTGTCTCCTGTCCTCAGCTCTGTTGTCCTTTTGTGGGTTTGTGAAGTAGGCCCAAGGGAATGAGCAAGGGGGCATTCGGCCTTGGCTGCAACTCCGGGCCCTTTTCAGGGCTGGAGTAGGAGCTGCTTGGTGTGTGGCTTTGGGCTTTTGTGCATTCCTACCATGGAGTAGCCTTGTATTGAAGACAGGAGGTGGGGGTGGAGGGGAACAGGGAGAATGGACACACCAGAAACAATACCACTGCAAAAATGCCAGTCTGGCAAGTTCTGACTTGGCTGCCTGGGTCCCTTGTGTGCCTGGAAATGAGGAGGATTTAGGAAGGGGGAGTTGAGGGGGCAGGGACGATGCACCCTGTTGGGAAATGCTTTAGCACTGAAAAGACTTATGGATTAGCTGGTGTGTCCTCTTCCTGACAGAGTAGCTTTTGATGAGTGAGTTACAGAATTGTGAGTGTTGTGAGTGATGGGGTAACAAAGGGAAGTTGCCAGTCCACAGTGAGGGTGTATGAAAGAGGGCACGTGTCAGGAATGAGAAATTGGCCTTACTTTTTAGTCTGGCAGCTCAGAACGTGTGGGCATGGTTATTGCTACCCCCGCATACCTATGGGATGTGCTTTGACAGAAGGCCCTCAGGACCCTGGGTGGCTTGTTAGTGTAGCTAGCCTGTTCGTTCTTAAGGGCCCTCACATTCTTCAGGTTATGTTTTTGTTCCCCTTTTATGGCTAATTTTATTTATTTATTAGGATACTGCTATGAACTGCCTGGAGGCGATGGTCATTATACACATTTTCTGAAAGCCATGACGATTGTGAGGCCACACGCTTTACATTGCACATGGCTTCTATAAATCAGATTTTGTTATCTCTCCCTCCCAAGCCTCCGTGGCACTGTGTAACTCTCAGAGCAGCCTTCGCGTGCTGTGTAATACCCTGTGGTATAGCTTATTAGCCTGCTAAACTTAGCTCCTGATTCTTTTCGTGTTTGTTCCCAGCCCGTGAGTCTGCTTCTTCAGCGGAGGGATAGGGGGGTGGGGGGTTGTCAGGAAGTCACAGAGACCCTAGGGAAACGTGGCAAATTGGAACAGCAGTGACATAGCACACGATAGCAGCAATTTCAGTTATCATAAGCTTGTGAAAATGGGCCTGGCTAGGTTATTCTAAAATACAGGTCAAGGAACATTTTCACTAAAAGCAAGCCTTGCGTGGTAGAATTTTAAAACATAAGAAAAACAAGTTTGCTTCAGAAGGAAGAAGAAACATTACAAACAAAGAAGACATGTTTGGAGTAATTAAAGATGAAAACGATTACAGTAAATCAAGAGTAAAGAAAAAAAATCAGAGTTCGATGGGAGGGGGAAGCACCAGTCGGAAGGAGGGTAGGTGAGAGCATTGGAGCAGGTGGATTGGGTTTTGTCTCCCCCGACACCACCTCCCCAAGCAATGGTTAGACGGGGACTGCCACCTGAGAAATTGTGCAAAGTACAAAAATGTGTCCCTTTGCGCTCCTGGCAGGCAAGACGTAGGTTTGTCCAGGTCTGTGTTCTGTGCCTGGCACACCGTCCTGGCGCACGCAGTGAGTGTGAATAGTAGGAGGAGCGGTTTCTCAGCTCTTCGGCATGCGGAAGGGGCTGGGAGTTGAGAGAATGACACTGCAGGAAGTGATCCATGTTGTTTGAATATTGGCATTGTAAAATAAAGGGGGCTATATTTAGCGGCTCACATTTTTTTTTGGAGTGGTGCGTGTATGGACAACTAAGGAAGCTAACGTTATAGCGAAGCTGTCTGCAATGTGGGATTTTTTAAAATTTAGATCAGGCTACATGTGGCTGTTGAATACTTTCCAAGAATGGTATGGCGCCTCCTCTGTGGCCTTCTCTGGAGTGGAGTCAGGTACGAGAGCTCTGTCTCATGGTTGCTGTCAGCAACTCATGTTCATGTTCAAAACATGTCGGGAGTTAAGATGAGCAAGAAGGAAGTGCTGCTAGGCAGAGAAGGGATTGGCGGCCTCTTGCCTTTGAGCATTGGATAGTATGTGTTGTCTACGTAAGAATTGATAAAGACTGGTTACATGTGTAATTTATATACCAGCTTAATTTTATGCACAGATGTGTTCTTATTGAAAAAATCTGATGGGGTTTCATTATCAAATACTCATCAGTGTTTCATTTCTACACCTTAGTAAAATGCACTTACTAAGCTGCAAATATGTACTCTTTTATAATTATTTGGAATCTTATAATATCTTAGGGACATTCTTTTAGAAAAACCATGTATTGTATGATTTTACCAATTGTAGATACTTGACCTTTTTTTTCATGTTTAGGTTCTGATTTTAATGAAAATCTATTGTAGTTTGTGGTTTTTATTTTTCAGGCATTTTCTTTAAATATTTTTTTTATTGATTTTTTACAGAGAAGAAGGGAGAGGGATAGAGAGTTAGAAACATCAATGAGAGAGAAACATCAATCAGCTGCCCCCTGCACACCCCCTACTGGGGATGTGCCTGCAACCAAGGTACATGCCCTTGACTGGAATCAAACCTGGGACTCTTTAGTCCCCAGGCTGACGCTCTATCCAGTGAGCCAAACCGACTAGGGCTCACCCATTTTTCATGCTTCTAAAAATGTTAGATTCAAGTAAATGTCTCGAGGTATGCCATATGCTGGCCTCTAAGCCATTTTGGCTGATTTTGCTGAAGTGGGATTAGGGTAGATATCGGTAACCTCCTACAACTGAGGTAGATGAGGGATGTAAGTCTGTCCCTCAATTATATTTCCACATATAAGAGCAGACTCCTCCTACAAACCCTCCTATATACACAAACACTTAACTGCATAAGTAGACAGAAAAGAGTCATTGAGTGTGTTCTCTGGTGTAGGTGCTCTGATAGTACCTCATGAAGGTGCTCATGAAAAGTTACCCTGAAACAAATAATGACATTTCTGGGGGCAAGATCCACTCACCTCGTGATCAGGTGACAGGGTGCCTCTAAACCAGTGGCTGCATGCAGGATTGTTCCAGAATTGAGCTGTAAAGGTCAAGTGAAAAGTTGGGCTCTTCAGATTCTCATGTCTCATTCATCCTCGGGTGGGGTGCCTATACCATATTTCTAGTCAATTCACCTATCTTAAACACCACTCATTTCACCAGTGAAAAATCTTTTCTAACCTCCGTTGAGCTAATTTATGAGGCCTTTAGTGCTGAGAGAGAGGTGAAGAGCTTGAAGTTTCTGTTTCTAGATTGAGGCCTTTTGATGAGCATCTTTCAAATGCTAGCTAAACATTTCCAGAGTGCTGGAGTATGGGTGCCTGGTTATGGCAGGTCACGTTCCCTGGAGACCAGATTAAAACTAACACGTCTTAGCCCTAGCTGGTTTGGCTCAGTGGATAGAACGTTGGCCTGTGGACTGAAGGGTCCCTGGTTCGATTCTGGTCAAGGGCACATGCCCTGGTTGCAGGCTCGATCCCCAGTAGGGGGTGTGTAGGAGGCAGCCGATCAATGATAGTCTCTCATCATTGATGTTTCTATCTCTCTCTCTCCCTCTCCCTTCCTCTCTGAAATCAATAACAATATAATTTAAAAAAGAAAACAACAGCATGCAACCATATGTCCTGTAAGTCAGGTGGAGACTGTGCCTTACAAATCTTATCCTTGCTGACAGAGATGCCTGGAAGGTGCAGCCACTGTGGAGACACAGTATGGAGGTTCCTGACAATATTAAAAATAGAACTACCATATGACCCAGCAACTCCCCTTCTGGGTATTTATCCAAAGAAACTCCAAACACTAATTCAAAAAGACATATGCACCCTATGTTCATTGCAGCATTATTTCCAATAGCCACGATACAGAAGCATGGACACCATTTTATAAGCAAACTGATACTCTATTTATCCATTTATAAATCTCATCTAATCCTCACCCTGTCTCCCCCTGCCTTTTTTTTTCTTTTGCCAAACTTAGTATTTATTTTCTTTGTTTTTGTTTTTATTGTTTTTTTCCAAAGAGTAGGTAAGACACATGAAAAACCTGACCAAAATATGGTGCCCTGGAAAGTAGCTGATTCCCTACAGGAACAGCATGGAAGAGGGTGTCAAAGGGTCGGTGGACACCAGGAGCTGCCGTCCTATGTTGGAAAGCAGCTCCTTTCCTGTTCTGAGTGCACTGGTGCCCTTGAATGAGAAGAAAACATACCTGCCTTGTTTTATGCTTGACAATTTAATATAAAACTCTTCCCAGAAGAAATTTCTGTACTGGGTCTTTACAGTAAAATTATTACAGCTATAACGGTAGTCATGTACCCAAAGCCTAAAGGAAATCAGGATAGGTCACCAACAAAGTGTACACATTCTGTCATCTCTCTATTTCCTTGGCAATCTTTATGGGCTCTGGTTGGAGGAACCCAGTGGAATTGCCGTCACCACAGTCTCATGTTTTGCTGCATTGCTTAGGCAGAGCGCGACAGATTGGGGAGCCATTGATATATGACAGTTGGGAGCTATAACATGTGGGGAATGAAAATAATTGTGGAAACGTTACTTCCACTACTTCTAAAGCATTTTAATAAGTCTGTTCTTTATGACTTTAGGTAAACATGTCTAGTGTTCCCTAAGATCAGAATGAGTTTGAATTAATGAATTACTTAGAACGTCAATCTTGAAATATACGAGCCTGTCAGGAAAACCCAGACCCGTGGCACAGAATATAATCTTGCTCTATCGGATATGCAGCTTCTATAAAAACCCTGGTTGGAAGAGCCGATATTTAGGGGAGGTAATTTAGGAAGCAGTCTGTATCAATCCACTTCTTGAAATATTTTTAGGATCTGTCTTTGGATGAGATTAACAGCTATAGGAAATAAAAATACCACATCCCTTAACCCCTCACAGAGTGTCTGCAGGATCTGACTTCAGTGGTAGGCCTCTGAATTTTAGAGTGAGTTGTAATATACAAGAGCATTAAGAAATCCAGGTCTGCATTTTTGTGGCCATGGTTTTTGGTGACGTTACTTTTGAGTAAAGTAGTAGGGAACCTCTATATTTCTTCAGGTGAACTAGGATATTTGAAAGGTTAGTGTTACATCATATGGCGGCAATTGGATTTGTTTCCTATGGGTGAAAAATGTGCTTTTTTCCAGTTTTTCGAAGACTCTAGTTGAAGAAACTTGCAAAGATCATTGTGTAGAGGACTCAGTCCTTCTTTCTTCCTTCTTTTTTTTTAAAAAAATACAGTGTTGCAGCCTAAGACAAGAGAAGAACCATTCAAGAAGCCAGCTATAAATAGCTCTGGGTATTCTTGAAGGGTGGTAGTTTCCTTCAGCATTAGATTAAGGAAACTCGGAACAAAGGAGTTAGTCTTGTCCATCCAGGTAAAGGCCAGGTAGATGCCAACCTCCTTCTCATAAAGAGCTGACCAACAAAGGACTGATCTGAACAAACTATCCAGCTAATGAGTTATTATACAGTGTGGGCAAAAGTTGGTTTACAGTTGTTCATATGGAAAAATAATACAATAATTAAATAATAATCCAAGCCTAAAGTCTACGTTTCCCATACTCACAACTGTAAACCTATTTTTGCCACGCCCTGTATATTAGTGTTTTGTTTTGTTTTTTTCCTTTTATATTTAGTAGGAGAACTTGTTACTTTTTTTTTTTTTTTTTTAGGAGAAAGTGCCTAGGCTAGCCCATTTAGGCCACATCTCTGCTTCATCCACATTAGCTCCTTGGGCTCACAGGAGCATGTGAGTTGAAAGGTGTGCATGGAGAGGAAGTTGGAATCATAGTATGAAGTGGAACATGTGGGATTATTATCTATGTTACCTTTGGTAAGCAGATAGTGCCTGTGAGCGCACACTTGTCCAGGTACATTCTTTCCTTCAAATGAAAGGTGAAGTCCAGCATGGTTGAAATCTCATCTGTCCCAAGCTCTGCCTCTGCTACTGAGAGTAGGGCCCTCATTCAGCCGCCTCTCTAATGTGGCCTTTGGGGAGGGTGTGTGTGTGTTTTCATTGTTAACAAAAAGTCATTTTGTTGAGGCGAGGTTCTTTTTATAGGTGTATATCTCTTCAGCTGTTACCACTGGCTAGGACCAGAATGGACCACAGATATGCCTCATTTCACCCAGGAGGTATAACTGAAAAGCCTGTGAGTGTAACTTTTATAAATGAGCTCACAGTCTAAGTATTTCAGGAAAAGCCTTTATTCAAGGGATCCCTGCTGAGAACCATTTTGTAAAGTGCTGTGCTCACAGTAGGCACTGGATAACTACATGGATGGACAGATGACAAGAAGGATCTTTTTGTATGAAAAACCCTTTCATTAGAGCCATTCTCTAGGAAACTCTGTCCCCCAAACTGAGGGTGGATGTTGCCAGACCCTGCTCCAGTATGGCCTCATATGTCTCTGTCCAGTACCCTGTGTCAGTGTTAATACAAATACGTACTACTTGTTGGAGGCTTACCATAAACCAGGACTTTACTAAACATCTTTCATCTGTTATCTCATTTAATCCTCCAGGCAATTCAATGAGATGCAGAAACTGCACTTCACAGAGGCTTGCGCAGCTTGCCAAGCTTGTATAACTGGCAAATAGTGGAATCTGGTCTCAAATGTGAGTCTATCTGATTCCAACGCTCTAACCCAGTGGTTCTCAACCTTCCTAATGCCGAGACCCTTTAATACAGTTCTTCATTTTGTGGTGACCCCCGATTTCATTGTTACAAATTGAACATAATTAAAGCATAGTGATTAATCACAAAAACAATATGTAATTATATATGTGTTTTCCGATGGTCTTAGGCCACCCCTGTGAAAGGGTCGTTCGACCCCTAAAGGGGTCGCGACCCACAGGTTGAGAACCGCTGCTCTGTGTGTGTCCACTACATGCCAGCTCCCTGAAAACCTGAACTCTGTTTTATACATCGTTGTCCCCTCAGCTTCAACCACCAGGCCTGGTGTACAGTAGGCTCTTATTGTGAATGAATGGAAAAGGAAGGACCAAGATTGTGACTGGAAGACCTGTTTCAGCTCTAGTTCTAGTACCAAATAAGTCATTCAACCTCTCTAGAGCACCGCATAAATTGGGAAAATAATTCCTGCCCTGCCTGTATCACACAGCTCTTGTGAGGATCAAAGGAGAAAGAGCTTATGGAGACCATAAGGAACTACATAAATGTTAAGAAGGAGTCACAAGTTAATTACCAACTTAACTGTTTTGTAAGTTCAGAATGGTTCAAGGCTAGATTTCCTCGAAGTACCTGAAATGTTTAAATATTTGGAAAATACTTGACCTAAGGAAAGGATAGGGAACAAGTCTTATGGTGTGGATATCATCTGGCAAATGAGCAAACCGTAGGAATTCCAGTTAGATGGGGGAAAGCAGTCCAGGCTGGTGGAGTGTACACTGGACACAGTCTTGGGATCAGGGTGCTCAGCAGAGCGTGGACACTACCTTTCTTGGGGAGTTTCTTCATCTTGCTGCCAGGCCTCAGTTTTCCTGTCTATGAAACAAGGTATTTGGATTGAGTGACTCTAAGCTCCAGTGACGTGTCATTCTAACCAGGTGTTTGGGGCAATCCTGTAGGATTGAGTCATCCAGTGGTGTAGCTTTCACTGGCCACACAGTGTTTGCTGACAACGTTCCACCTTTCATTTGCTGGCAAAGGGGCTGGCAGACCCTCATAGGCTGAAACAACAGAGAGGACCCCCCTTCACCTTCCTCCTTCCTCCCGGTGTGTTTTCAGGTGTCTTAGAGAAATGTGCTAGATCCCAAAGCTGGTCTGTGCACTGTTCAACTTAGGTTCCTCATTGACACCTCAAGTGCTGGCTTCAAGAGCCTTGTTTGGAAGAATGCTATGTTACCCCTCTTTGGTAACCCCATTGTTTCTCTACAATCACACCCCTACTCCATGGGTTTGAAACTGTTAGATTTCTGTTATTTTTTTAAAACATTAAGATTTTCCAATAGTGCAATGTAAAAAATGCTTCTTGAGACTTCTTTGTACCTTAGAACTATATATACTTTCAAAACTTAACAGTCTGTGAATAGAAAGCCCTTTGAGACCGATAAGAATGAGCTCTCTAATGGCATCTTAGGTTTTGTAATACTTATTTTCAGGTGCATTGTTTAAGCTTCATGCTGACACTGGCAGATACACAGAGCGGGACAGACTATCCATGTTTTACAAATGAGCCTGGAAGGGGAAGGATAGCGCACAAGGAACAAGGCCAAGCTGAGGCTCAAACTTTTTCTCTGTCCTGTTCAGTCCACCTTCTGGGTGATACCAAGCCACGTTCACCTACCTGACAGTCCTATTTAAGCAAGCAGGGCAAGTTAGTGCTGTCATTTCAGCTGAGGAGATGGAGCCTCAGACATTAACCTCCTTGCCACGCACCTCTGGCTGTTGAGTATTCTGTCTCAGACCCCCCACCCCCCCTCCTGACTCGGAGGGCCTGCTCTTTTCATTATAGCTGCTGACTTTTGTTTCTGCACTTCCTAGAAACTCTTCAGGCAGCGCCTTCATCTCGCCAGCATAAAACACCGCAGTGTTTAGGGATTCACTGAGGAAAATGCTAGAAAGGCAAGGTCAGAAGAAAGGAAAATCGTCAAGAGGAAGGAGAAAGGTCAAGAGATGGAAAAGACAGACCAGCATTTGGATTGCTTGCTTCCTTAACCACAAGTGGGAAGCAGTCCCTATGACGGAATCTCTGCCACTTTATAAGACCGTAAGCCTGCCCCAGACTGCCTGCTCCAGCCCTGTCACATGTTTAGGGGAAAGTTATGCACAGTTCCACTTTTCATTGTAGGTATTTGTATATTTGCATTTACTAATTGTTGCATGTAAAATTAAGACTCCAACATGAATCCACCTTGGATCTGAGGTCTAATATTTGACAGACTGCAAAAGGTGTGTAGTTGGAATTATCCTCCCCTCTGGTAATAATTAGAATTGTGGGGCAGAGAGCAAGCAACTTTGGAATGAATCTTCTTACTTAATTTCTCCTGGGTTCTTGATATCCATGTTTTCCCCTCCGTTTTTCTGTCTATAGCGCTGTCTCTGCAGCACTCAGCCTGCCCCCCAGTCCCATCAACCCCCCTCCCTCTTCTCTCTGATGTTCTCTGAAGCACCTTCAGATCTGCCCACCTGCTTTGAACTGACACTTGAATAAGCTTCAAGTATTTTAATACTAAAATTAGTTTTTATTTGGTACATATTTTCTCATTTTAATGCATTTCTAAGGAAAAGAGGTTGAATGTTTGAATAGCTACCATCACAGTTTTAGAATTGAAAACCTTAATTTTCAAGATCAGAAAGTAGAGCTTTCCTGGGGATGAGAGCTGTGTGCAGAGGGCTTCCTCTGTTGAGGTGGCTTACCACTTAACAGCCAGTGCTGGAAAAATCCTTTGTGACGACTTTTTATATGGCCTAGCATTCTTGTTCTTATGAGTAATGCTAATGAAACTGTTCTTTCAAAACCTCGAGACCTCACCAGGCACATATGTTCTCTGGGAGCGCCCAGTTATCTCCTGGACAGTTTGTAGGCTCTGTGCTCATTCCTCTTATTGCAGTTGTCTGTTCAGTGGATAGAGGCCGGTGTTCTCTTGCACCAGCGGTGGCCCTTTAGGGATGGGATAGAAATTGCTGGGAAAGTGGAGGAGATTGGTTTGTGTGCTGTTTGGTTTCCTGGCACTTTCAATCAACTTTAGTTACTTTGCCCCAGTTAAGAATTAGTTTAGACTGGGTTGGTTAAGAAGCCATTTTAGTTATTGTCTTCACATTCTTAGAAAATGTATCATACTTAGTCTGAATAAATCTGAGAATAAAACACCATGGTGCCTTGCCTTGCCTCTATGCAAAGAAATCTCGTAGCAAAACTCACACATCTGGTATTTTCGAGTTCCTCTTAACCTGTTATTTAACATGTGGCATTTATTTGTCATCTTTTCATTTGGTGGTGGTGGTGCCCACAATAACAATACTCCACTGTGGTGGTTGTGTTTTACAGAACCCAAGAATGGCTTTTATCCCTGCATCTGTGTCAAATCCAGTGCAGTTTTCTCCTCCCAGTGGCTTGCACGGCGCCTGATTGAGTGGTTGAATGTTGGTCGCCAAGTTGCTTTGTTAAAGCCACAATCTTTAGAAGTGAAATAGTCACACCAAGCGATTGGCTTATGTGGACTCTTCTGTAAATAGTACGTGCGCTGGGGGAGTATTCCCTGGCCCCCGGGGGAGGTCAGCAGAGTGGTTGTGAGACAGAGTAATCTGGTCTGGGTGGTGCTGAAAGCTCTTATTGACAGAGGATTAGTCTCAGTGGAGACAACATGCTGTCACATGGCTATCAGTGCAATTGAGAGGAGTGAGGTGGGAGGCCAGTGGGGGAGGGGAGAGCCGCTGAGTCACTGAGTTCATTTAAAGGCGGCTGCTGGGGTGGGTGGCCAGCAAGACCCACCCCTGGACTCTGCCACCACCACACCCACACCTCTGGGTTAGCTGACTCCATTCCATGTTGGGCACGGAGGACAGCGGCACTTAAAGAGGTAGGAACCTGAAAAGCTGGTCTCACAGTCAGGCACCTCCTAAGCAGTTGAGAACCCTGGGCCGTTTCGGGGGCATGAAAGAGGGAGGCCTCCTGCTGACATAAGGGAACTTGGGCTCTGGTCCTAACTGTTGGCTTCTGTATCCAAGGTGGGAAGCTGGGAAGGGGGGTGCTTACTCCAAGGTTTCTTGACTTGATGCCTCAAAGCTCTGGAAGGGAAAAGAGGAAATTGTGTATGCTTACCTAGTCTAGCAGCCAAATACTATTTCTCTAGACTGGGCATAATTTAAAGTCACATTTAAACTTGTCAGTGAGCAGGCCATTGTTAATGTGAGAAAAAAATATGTTCAAGTCACTGTTTTTTCATAGGTGCCTCAGAGTTAGTCTGAAGCTTCTCTACCACTAGAAAAAAGTACAAAAACGGCAAACGTTTGTCTGCATTGGGGCTGGAGGGAAAGTAGGAGGTACTTGAGGTGGGCGGGGAGTTGGGGCAGAAGTCATAGTCTACTAAACTGCGTCACTTCTCTAAGAAAAGGGAGCACATGGTCTTTGCCATAAGTTTTGTTCCCAGCCTTAGAGGACTGATGTTTCTGTGTGTGTGTGTGTGTGTGTGTGTGTGTGTGTGTGTGTGTTGCGTGCGCGCGTGCGCCCAGCCTGGCGGTGTGTGTGTGATCCCACCACATGCACTGAGGACCTATCTGAATGACTGTTAATAAATGAACTGTTAAATAAATATCTGAAAAAGGACCTAAACAGATGAATCTATAGACCAATATGTGTTGTCCAAAAAAAGCATCAAAAATTGGTGGCGGCTGGGAATAAAACCTTTCAAAGTGAACTCTGAGTGCTCGTACTACCCCAGTCCAGGTTATCTATCCTGAAGAATTGATTTTGGCAAATCTAGAATAAAAAGTGACTGCTTGGACTAGGCGAGTTCTCTTGTTTGTACTTGTTTTTTAGGAAACTAGTAAAAAGTCATTTCCTCTCGAAGCTACATGTGCATTCACTCAGAACACGGGGGTTGCTTTGTTTTGAGTTTCTTCCCCATCTCTCCTTTATTGTTCTTTTGCAAAACTGAACACAGAATTCTGTTCATACCAATTTATTCAGCGAGGTCTGCGACAAGGAAGGCAGGCAGCAGATGCTTGGTGGCTTCAGTGAAAGGGGAAATGAGTAAGGGAGGATAGAGGTTGTGCAGGGTCAGGGAAGAAGGAAAGCCTGTTTTTGGTGTAAGAGAACTTCGCTGTTTAATTGGTTGTGTTGGCAGCCAGTAAGGACTGGGAGGAAAGAGAAGGAAGATGAAGAGAACAGGGTTGGGGGGTCACTAGTTGCTGCCACCTCCTCCTTCCTGGCTGGAGGGACTGTGCCGGTCTGATGGCATGTTGCTTGGATGGCCTGTCAGGAAATCATTTTATTCCTGGCTCCCTGGTCTCAATTAGCTTGAGTGTAAAAACTTGCTGGGTTTAATCAGTCCCTCTAGCAGAATAAGACTTTCCCCTTTTAAACAGAAAGGAATGTGTGTCTTGGGCATTAATAAACCTTTACTAAACTAACCTTCCTGCATAATTAAATTACTTGCTTTGAAGTAAAGGAGCACCTAAAAATTAAAGGTTGAAATCTGATTCCAGAACATGGCTTAAATTTCTTTCAGGTTTTAATAAATGTTGAGAGAGGGGAGAGAGAAAGAGAGAGAGAGAGAGAGAGAGAGAGAGAGAAAGAGAGAGAATGAGAATGAATATGTCATCGCATCAGCTCTGAAATCAGGAAGTTTGTTTAGCAATACTCATTATTGGGAGGAAAAACAAAGCGAGTTGGTCCTTGGATTTTATAAGTCACCACCAAGGAGCCATGGTAGGGCTTCATCTAACTTGGGGCCCTAGGTTACGGACAGGTGGGATGCTAGATCCCAGTGGGCCTGTCATTTCTTTTTTTAAATATATATATTGATTGATTGTAGAGCAGAAGGGAGAGGGAGAGATAGAAGCATCCATGATGAGAGAGAATCATTGATCGGTTGCCTCCTACTGGGGATAGAGCCCGAAACCTGGGCATGTGCCCTGACGGGGAATCAATCAAACTGTGACCTCCTGGTTCATGAGTCAACGCTCAACCACTGAGCCATGCTGGTCCGGGCTGGGCTGGTCATTTCTAATTCCAGATCCAGGTATAGATGATGGCAAGTTAATTTTAGAAGGCTAGATTGGAAGCTCCCCCCACTGGGTCACATGGGTTTCCCCGTGTGTAATGACTCAACTTAAGAATTTGAATGTTTGCTCTCAAGCTGCCATACTCTAAATGACCTGAAGGTTACCCAGTGCAGAATGTTAGCCCTTTGTCTACTGCACGGTCTGGTTAGTATTCGGGAAAAGCAAATATATTTAAAGATTTAGCTTGACAAAAGTCCCTTTTCCTGGTTTTGTGGAGCATAGCACCAGTTCCCCACCAGCTGAGGGGTCTTAAGGCCTCACTCCTGGTATCACCCAGAAAGCTCTGGGGATGCTGTCTAGCTTTAAGTCCCCTCATTGTTCTATCTTTGAAATTCCTCTGCTCCTCTCAGTTGACCCTTTTGCATATGAGGTTGGCTTGTTGGTGTGTGTGTGTGTGTGTTTTTAGTTAAGTTTTATCCAAAATTTCTATAAATTTGAAATGAGTAAGGGGCTCCCTGTCCTGTACAATCTGCTATACAGACCCAGACTCTCTCCTGACTAAATGCAACTGGGAAGTTAGATATGCGAGAACCTTTCTTTATATTGAACCACTAAGTCTTGGTGTTCGAAGGAACATGCCGCTACCCTCCTCTGTGTAGCCTTTGCATTCTACCAGCATGGGGGTGGTGATCTGTGGCAGCAAGCAGAGAGGTGGTCCTACAGCACCACGCCTGGCTCCACTGTAAAGCATCATCTTGACACCTAGCTGTTGGCTGGCTTTCATTGGACACCTTCCTCTTGCATATCACTTCTCCATCAAGATCATCTTTCCATCATAAGTTCAGGTTCATGATGTTTACTATCCATAGTCTATGCGTTTATGATGATAGCCCCGCTTCCTTTTATTTTTTCCTGTTGGGTTTGAAACCCCTCTGTGGGAACCTGTCATATGTATTGACTTCCACTATAGGCTTTGTTTTATCTAAGCATCTTTCTCTACTTCCCAAATTTCATGCTAAAACTTGTTCACCATGGTCCATTCCAAAACTGCTTTTCAGCCATGCTCTGGAGGTATCCTTTCTCCCCATTAGGAGTCATCATTCTAGTGCCTTATATACATTGTACCTAAAAAAATAAGAAACCTGTTTTGCATCATCATGGATGTTGTTATAATCCATGTCCACATTATCTTTAAAAATCAAGGACCTTTACCTAGAGGAAGTGAGGAAAATGCCTCCACTGGGTCTGAGGACTGTCAGATAGTTTAGGGTGTTTTCCTGGTGTGACTTGTTCCTGTGTACATTAGCAGATGGGGAGGGGGGGGGGGAGGTCAGC
>NW_006285040.1:5729598-5735499 GCF_000327345.1 Myotis davidii
CAAGTTGCACAAAGTCCAGGTTAAGTACACCTCGCATTCACCATACCCACCTTGCTTTGAAACTTGGTGATTTATGTTTACAGCCTGTATCATGGATTACATGAGAAGGGCCTTACTCCTGTTCTGTAGGTCTTGTGGTTCCATTCATCATTTACTTTTGGACCTCCGGTGCATAGCATTGGGTTAACTGGTCCTTGGTTTCTAGCACACTCATGGCCAGTCCACGCAGGGCCCTCTCCCATCCACCTTATCTCTGCAAAACAACGCCTGCGAGCCCACCCCCAACACAAAAACTAGAATGTGACAGCATTTATCTAGCCTGTGTGGTCCTACTTAACCCGACTCAGTGTAGTCACTTTCTGAACCTTGTGTAAATTGTTTTCTTGCTTATTTAAGAAATAGTTTTGTCATGTCTATACATTTCTAAAAGGCTAGCCAGGATATGGTGGAGTTCCTAAGTCCTCTCTAGACATACATAAGCTCTCCATGGTTCATTTGTGTTAAAATACCTGAGCCCTTCTTGGGCGCGAGGTGCTCGGGTGACAGATAAAACGACAGCCCCTGCTGTCACGAAGCTGGTGGGGAAGATGCTAAAACCTTTCAACCTAGAGTAATTACACCAGCAAAGCCGTGAATACTGAAAGTCGAACCACGTTATAGGGGTGATGTGATTTCCATACATGGTAGTGACCTGTTTCATGCGGGACTTATGAGTGCATGCACTTTCCTTTCGTCTGAATTAGTGCTGGCTCGCGGCCGGTCCTTCCGCCCTTTCACATAGGCACATTTCCGCCAGCTCCCACTCAGAACTCGGTGGCACAGCTTTACTTTTCTCCTCAGGTAACTTGCCTTCACTCTCCCTCAGCCTAGGCTCAGAGAAGGCAGCACAGCACGCTGCGAGGAGCCCGGGTCTTGATGTCTACGGCCTGGGGTTCAAGTTCTGACTTCACAGTTGCTCTGTGACTTTGAGCAGATTACTCAACGCCCCTCTTCCTCTTCCTCATTTGTAAAGTGATGCTAGCAGTGCTCCCTCATAAGGTTGCTATGAGCATGGAATGAAATAAATGTGCTTTACTTCATTTAGCTCTTAAAGAAATAAAGTACTCTAGTGCATATTACATCGCGAGTTCTCGCTATCCGATGCCATCGCTAATGGTTTCGGCCTGCATGGCCTAGGAAATAGTAAGAGGTGAAAATAAAGGAGACAGGCTCTGTCCCGTGCCGTCTCAGGCGTCAGACCCCTGGTGCTGGAAGAGGTGTAATGAGAACCTCTTTTAATAAGAAAGAAGCTCCTGACAATGACCCCTGGCCATGAGATGTGTCCATAACTAAGGTTCAGGTTCCCTGAGGACAGAGCTGTCTTTTATTTTCAATGTTGCATGCAGCACGGCACCCTTAATGAATAGTGGTAAGAAAATATATATATATCAGTGGATGTTTTAGATCCCAGGCCCAAAACTCATAACTGGAACCCACAGACATGCTTCTTTTTGCCCATGCATTTTTTTTTAAATTAACATTAGTAGGTAGCTCTTACACATCAAAATATTTCACTTAAACATTTTTTTTTTTTACAAAATTATTTAGCAACATGGGGCCCACATTTCCCACCACCTGGCAGTGAATGCTGGAGTGGAGAAGCAGATGCCCAGTGGTAAACTCTCCAGTTTAACATAGACCCCACCGCTCCCTAATGCTCGCCTATACCGCTTCCCTCATATCTCACCTGCCTGGCCTCCTGGACACTGGAGTTTGTGACTGCATCCCCTGTGGTATTAGAGCCTGATTTGTCAAGAAGGAGGGTTATTCATCCAATTAGTGCTGCTTCTAAGACCTGGCTCTAGGTGCTGGGAGAGGGGACGGGAGATGGAGAACAGGACTGATTCACGTATATCATCAATGGGTATCTCACCAGGAGGAGAGCAGGTTCGTGTGTGAGGATGACTGCGGTGAAAGAGGACATGTGCCAGGCTAATGGTGCGAGAATTGAAAGGAGTGGCACCTGCTTCTGCCTGCGCTGCTTGCAGGGAGTCTCATGAAGGAGACCCAGCTCTTTAAGGGTGATAGGATTTCAGTATCTGGAGGAGAAAGTGGCCTTCCCCGCAGAGGGAGTGACATATGCAGCAAAAGGCACTGTGACTTGACCAGTTTGACCCACACGTGGAGGAGCAAAGGGAGTTGAAAAGAGAGGAGGAGCCAGGCAAGGGGCCTTTCAGGCCACACAGTGGCATTTGGGCCATCGGCAGTAGGGCTCTGGCAGAGTTTTGAGAAGAATATTGTGATCAAAAGAGATTTTGGAAATAAAATATTTTTCAACTGTGTCAGCAAACATCCCAAAGGCATAAATGGCTCTTGACCTGTTTGTCTAGATCAGTGATGGCGAACCTTTTGAGCTCGGCGTGTCAGCATTTTGAAAAACCCTAACTTAACTCTAGTGCCGTGTCACATATAGAAATTTTTTGATCTTTGCAACCATAGTAAAACAAAGACTTATATTTTTGATATTTATTTTATATATTTAAATGCCCTTTAACAAATAAAAATCAACCAAAAAAATGAGTTAGCGTGTCACCTCTGACACGCATGTCATAGGTTCGCCATCACTGGTCTAGATGCACCCTGCACCCTGCTTTTTCTTGTAGCCCATTTCTGCTATGCATGCTCCGATGATGTCAGAAAAGTGCCTTTTCCTTCTCGGACCATGACCTCAGGCCCAGAGCCCATAGACGGGTGATAAATTTCACTTGCAATTGGAAGTGCATTAGAGGGGGTGTGGTAACACTTAGAAAGCTTAACCTGCCTGTCGTACAAAGAGATGGAAAACCTGTTTGTGGCAGCTCTAAATTGTCAGACTGATTTGGACGATTGCTTGTGCTGGCTCCAACCAAGATTGAAAGTCTAATTCTCTAAGTGAGACCCGCTGGATCCTCATTGTTATGCTTGCTGCCCGCCTGTGAGCACTGGCAGCGATGCTCTGCCTTCCTGGTGTTTGGTTCTGGGTGGGTGATGGTGAGAGGACTGCTTTTGGGCACCCTGACTTTGGGCACATTCTGCTGAGAGTGCTGCTGCTGGGTAATAATTGATGCCACAGTCCTCACATGCGACTGTGACCTACACTTGATCTTGGACGTGGCTTCCTTTGCTGTTCCCTTTAATGAGCACTTTGACAGTCTAATTCACACTGGGCCCTTGGAAAGTCTGTGACACAATCACCGTCAGAAATAGGTGCTTCTTAGCTGGGATGACCTGGTTTCACTCAGGGTTGAACATCACTGCTCCCAGGGATGGAACCGCTGGCCTGGCCTTGACGTTGCCGCAGAAAACAGAGAAGAGAGGCCTGCCCCTGGAGCTACATGGGCACTCATTCCTTTGTCGGTCTATGGCTATTCTAGAGATGGTTTATTTTGTTTGCTTTTGGCACTGCAACTATATTCAGGTTCGCAACAAATCCTCCAGAAATGACAGGAGATGAGGGAGTCAAGATTGCAGAAGTCTTCCTAGTGAGGAGAGTGGCATCAGGAGGCCTTTCAAAGTTGTTTTCTCTTCCATGGGCCAGTGCTGGACTTCTTTTCCCCATTCATTCAGCAGAAGCTCCTCACATGTGTTTTGTGTGCGCTAAGAATCCTGCAAGGCTCTAGAGACGCCAGAGTGAGTGACAGATAAGTTAACATCATGCCCTCCTGCTGGATTTCTGGATTTTCTTTGCTACAAATTCAAGACAGATTTATTCACTTGTCAAATATAACCATTTTTCTTTTTCCTCAACCATAATGCTAGAAATGTGACATTTATGTCACTTAATGGCCTTGAGTTTACAAAATGAGTCCTCTGAACACTGATTAATTTTACCAAAGTGCTATTTTCTGCAACTTGCACCAAGTGGGCAGTCTGTGGTGCCTGCAAGCATGAGGTAGAATCCGCAGGTAGATAGATGATCCTCAGGGTGTGGGTAACTGAAACTAATAAGAATAGCCCACCAAACATGCTTTCATAGAAGAATAACAAATATGACCTAAGTAGTGCTTTGGTTGATTATTTTTAGGAAAGAAACAAATTAGAGGAGGGATTCCTAGGTGTATAGCATTCACTAAAGTAAATCCCAGTTGGACTAGAAACCTAGGTGTACAAATTGACCCCATACACAGATGGGCATGTACACGTGTGTGTGTGAATGAGGAGCTTAAACTCTGGGAGAGTGAATCCCAAACAAGCTATAAGTGGTTTCCTATGGAAAGTAGAATTTACTCTTCCTTTATGTATTTCTGTATTGTTCGAATTTGTAACAATGAGTAAAATACACACAGATACATGCACATGTGCACAAATACTAACCTGATTGGATATGGAAAGAATTCCTAGGCTTAAAATTAGTGAGAGAAATGACAAAAGAATTGAGCGATAGGATTTGACAGCAAATATGTTGCTTTTATTGGAAAGAATTTAGACAACTTGGAGAAAATATTTCCAACGAATTCATGTTGCCACCCTCAAATAGTTTAATATAGTAAGAGCATCTGGTAAGCTGAATAATGTCTGCCCCCAAACATATCCAGGTCCTAATCCCTGGACTTTGTGAATATGTTACCTTTGCATATGTCATTCAGTTAAGCATCTTGAGATGGAAATGTCACCTTGGCCCCATCATTATCAGAAGGTTCTTTATAGGAGAGAAAGTCAGAAGAAAGATGTCATAATGGAAGCAGAGGGTCAGAGTCTTCAGAGCAGCTGTGAAGAGCACGCTTGCTGGCCCTGAAGATGGAAGAGGGGGCCTCGAGCCAAGGAATGCTGGCAGCCACCCGGAGCTGGTAAAGGCAAGGAAATGGATTCTCCCCCAGAGCCTTGGAGGGAGCCGGGCCCTGGCGACACCTGGATTTTAGCCCAGTGAAACCATTTCAGATTCTGACCTCCAGGAAAGTAACATGCTAAGTGAGTGTTGTTTTAACCCAGGAAGTTTATGGTAATTTATCCCAGCAGCCATAGGAAACCAACACAGAGCCTGAATGAATGAGACACATTGCTAGTGGTTGTCTGCTATGCCTCAGCACAGGCTTCCATGTTCAGACCAGGTGGGCTCTTTGCTGTATTGTCTCTCTTCTTCCTCACAAACCTATGTGGAAGGTGGAGTGATTCTCAGTTTTGCAATAAGCAAAGTATAAGCTTAACTTGTTGAATTGTACATCACACCATTAGTGTCAGAGCTAGGATTTCATCTGGCCCCAAAACCCATGCATGTGTGTCTTGAACTTGTGAGGACATGCAAAGGATACATGCTAAATTGTAGATAGTTTTTGGGTTATAAGTGATATCTTCTGCCTTTTTTCATAACATACAAATGTTCTGAAGAGAAAATGTAATCTTATGTTCAGGAGAAGAAGAGAACATTCTTGGTGAAAGACCAGGAACTTGCCTTTCATGGTCTATTGTCATTGACAACAAAGTCTCCCAGGGAATGTTCTTTCCAAAGCAGAAGCCCTCTTCCCAGAGGTGGTCTCCACAGGGCGCCTTGATCTAATGTTTGGCCTTATGAGAACATCTCCTTTGGTTACTCTCAGGTGCGGGCACATGTTCAGGACTGGGTGAGAGGATGCTGAGGTGAAGGTGGGGCAGAGATGGCAGGGGGCCCAACATAAGGTGGAAATGCACTGCTGGGGACTCATGACCCACCAGCAGGCTGCTCTTTTTAGTTGCTGTCCTGTATTCAGTTGTGTCACTTTAACTGTCACATGAAAAAGAATAAAAAAAGTGGCCCCCTCCTCAGCCCCCTGACCTTGCTCCCTTTCCGCTCACCTTCATGTGCACAGAGGTGTGGCTCAAGAAGCGCTGCCAGCGATAAGGAGGAAACCTCTGCCTGCCTCTCTGTGCGATCAGGGAGCCCTTGGTTGTCATCCTCACTTCCCTCAG